>NC_056730.1:1032179296-1032251796 GCF_019279795.1 Protopterus annectens
CAAAAACTAAAACAGTGTAAAGAAAACAAATAACAGTATACAAAATAGAAAAAGGCAATAAAGCAATACAGAATACAACAAATAAAGAGGAAACCAACCTTTCCTCACATCAAACTGCAGCAGTGTCTGGGAGATCCTTTCCAGTAAAGCTCTGAAATGATTTTTACCCCATAAATAGAAAATGTAGTTCCTAGCTGCACTCCCTCAGTTCACAGATGATTAACCTTAACAGACCTCTTCTAACTTATGTTTGACTCTTTAATTGACCTGTTCTAATTTCTGTCTGACTCACAAGAGACAGAGCTGTGGTGTCTTTTCAAGTTTTAATATGCAGTTAAAAGCAGAGTACAAGTAAAACACAGTGTAAGGAAAACAAATCACAGTATAAAACATATAAAAAGGCAATAAAACAATACAGAATACAACAAATAAAAAGCAACTCACCTTTCCCTCTCAGCAAACTGCAGCAGAGTCTTGGTTAGCCTTTCCAGTACATCTCTGAAATGTTTTATTTAACCCATTAAATAGAAGGTTTAATTCCTAGTTCCACCCCCTCTATTCACAGATGATTAACCTTAACTGACATCTTCTAACTTATGTGTGACTCCTTAATTGACCTGTTCTAATTACTCTCTGACTCACAAGAGACAGAGCTGTGGTGTCGTTTCAAGTTTTAATATGCAGTTAAAAGCAGAATACAAGTAAAACACAGTGTAAAGGAAACAAATCACAATATACAAAATAGAAAAGGCAATAAAGCAATACAGAATACAACAAATAAAAAGCAAACCAACCTTTCCCTCACAGCAAACTGCAGCAGAGACTGGGTGAGCCTTTCCAGTAAAGCTCTGAAATGTTTTATTTTACCCCTTAAATAGAAGGTTTAGTTCCTAGCTCCACCCCCTCAGTTAACAGATGATTGACCTTAACTGACATCTTCTAACTTATGTGTGACTCCTTAATTGACCTGTTCTAATTTCTGTCTGACTCACAAGAGACAGAGCTGTGGTGTCTTTTCAAGTTTTAATATGCAGTTAAAAGCAGAATACAAGCAAAACACAGTGTAAAGAAAACAAATCACAGTATACAAAATAGAAAAAGGCAATAAAGCCATACAGAATACAACAAATAAAAAGCAAACCAACCTTTCCCTCACAGCAAACTGCAGCAGAGTCTGGGTGAGCCTTTCCAGTAAAGCTCTGAAATGTTTTATTTTACCCCTTAAATAGAAGGTTTGGTACCTAGCTCCACCCCTTAGTTCACCAATGATTAACCTTATCTGAACTCTTCTAACTTTTGTGGGACTCCTTAATTGACCTGTTCTAATTTCTCTCTGACTCACAAGAGACAGAACTGTGGTGTCTTTTCAAGTTTTAATATGCAGTTAAAAGCAGAATACAACTAAAACACAGTGTAAAGAAAACAAATCACAGTATACAAAATAGAAAAAGGCAATAAAGCAATACAGAATACAACAAATAAAAAGCAAACCAACCTTTCCCTCACAGCAAACTGCAGCAGAGTCTGGGTGAGCCTTTCCAGTAAAGCTCTGAAATGTTTTATTTTACCCCTTAAATAGAAGGTTTAGTTCCTAGCTCCACCCCTCAGTTCACAGATGATTAACCTTAACTGACCTCTTCTAACTTATGTGTGACTCCTTAATTGACCTGTTCTAATTTCTGTCTGACTCACAAGAGACAGAGCTGTGGTGTCTTTTCAAGTTTTAATATGCAGTTAAAAGCAGAATACAAGTAAAACACAGTGTAAAGAAAACAAATCACAGTATACAAAATAGAAAAATGCAATAAAGCAATACAGAATACAACAAATAAAAAGCAAACCAACCTTTCCCTCACAGCAAACTGCAGCAGAGTCTGGGTGAGCCTTTCCAGTAAAGCTCTGAAATGTTTTATTTTATCCCTTAACTAGAAGGTTTATTTCCCTGCTCCACCCCTCAGTTCACAGATGATTAACCTTAACTGACCTCTTCTAACTTATGTGTGACTCCTTAATTGACCTGTTCTAATTTCTGTCTGACTCACAAGAGACAGAGCTGTGGTGTCTTTTCAAGTTTTAATATGCAGTTAAAAGCAGAATACAAGTAAAACACAGTGTAAGGAAAACAAATCACAGTGTACAAAACAGAAAAAGGCAATAAAGCAATACAGAACATGACAATTTAAAAGCAAACCAAGCTGTTCCTCACAGCAAACTGCAGCAGAGTCTGGGTGAGCCTTTCCAGTAAAGCTCTGAAATGTTTTATTTTACCCCTTAAATAGAAAATTTAGTTCCTAGCTCCACCCCCTCAGCTCAGAGATCATTAATCTTTACTGACCTCTTCTAACTTGTGTGTGACTTGTTAATTCACATGTTCTAATTTCTGTCTGACTCACAAGAGACAGAGCTGTGGTGTCTTTTCAAGTTATAATATGCAGTTAAAAGCAGAATATAAGTGAAACAGTGTAAAGAGAACAAATCACAGTATACAAAATAGAGACAGGCAATAAGGCAACACAGAATACAACAAATAATAAGCAAACCAACCTTTCCCTCACAGCAAACTGCAGCAGAATCTGGGTGAGCCTTTCCAGTAAGCATCTGAATTGTTTTGATTTACCTTTAAATAAAAGGTTTAGTTCATAGCTCTACCCCCTCGGTTCACAGATGATTAACCTTAGCTGGACTCTTCTGACTTATGTGTGACTCCTTAATTGACCTGTTCTAATTCCTGTCTGACTCACAAGAGACAGAGTTGTGGTGTCTTTCAAATTTTATTATGCAGTTAAAAGCAGAATACAAGTAAAACACAGTGTAAAGAAAACAAATCACGGTACACAAAATAGAGAAAGACAATAAAGCAATACAGAATATAACAAATACAAAGCAAACCAACCTTTCCCTCACAGCAAACTGCAGTGGAGTCTGTGTGACCTTTTCCAGTAAAGCTCTGAAATGTTTTATTTTACCCCTTAAATAGAAGGTTTAGTTCCTAGCTCCACCCCCTCAGTTCACAGATGATTAACCTTAACTGACCTCTTCTAACTTATGTGTGACTCCTTAATTGACTTGTTCTAATTTCTGTCTGACTCACAAGAGACAGAGCTGTGGTGTCTTTTCAAGTTTTAATATGCAGTTAAAAGCAGAATACAAGTAAAACACAGTGTAAAGAAAACAAATCACAGTATACAAAATAGAAAAAGGCAATAAAGCAATACAGAATACAACAAATAAAAAGCAAACCAACCTTTCCCTCACAGCAAACTGCAGCAGAGTCTGGGTGAGCCTTTCCAGTAAAGCTCTGAAATGTTTTATTTTACCTCTTAAATAGAAGGTTTAGTTCCTAGCGCCACCTCCTCAGTTCACAGATGATTAACCTTAACTGACCTCTTCTAACTTATGTGTGACTCCTTAACTGACCAGTTCTAGTTTCTGTCTGACTCACAAGAGACAGAGCTGTGGTGTCTTTTCAAGTTTTAGTATGCAGTGAAAAGCAGAATACAAGTAAAACACAGTGAAAAGAAAAGAAATCACAGTATACAAAATAGAAAAAGGCAATAAAGCAATACAGAATACAACAAATAAAAAGCAAACCAACCTTTCCCTCACAGCAAACTGCAGCAGAGTCTGGGTGAGCCTTTCCAGTAAAGCTCTGAAATGTTTTATTTTACCCCTTAAATAGAAGGTTTAGTTCCTAGCTCCACCCCCTCAGTTCACAGATGATTAACCTTAACTGACCTCTTCTAACTTATGTGTGACTCCTTAATTGACCTGTTCTAATTTCTGTCTGACTCACAAGAGACAGAGCTGTGGTGTCTTTTCAAGTTTTAATATGCAGTTAAAAGCAGAATACAAGTAAAACACAGTGTAAAGAAAACAAATCACAGTATACAAAATAGAAAAAGGCAATAAAGCAATACAGAATACAACAAATAAAAAGCAAACCAACCTTTCCCTCACAGCAAACTGCAGCAGAGTCTGGGTGAGCCTTTCCAGTAAAGCTCTGAAATGTTTTATTTTACCCCTTAAATAGAAGGTTTAGTTCCTAGCTCCACCTCCTCAGTTCACAGATGATTAACCTTAACTGGCCTTTTTTAACTTATGTGTGACTCCTTAATTGACGTGTTCTAATTTCTCTCTGACTCACAAGAGACAGAGCTGTGGTGTCTTTTCAAGTTTTAGTATGCAGTTAAAAGCAGAATACAAGTAAAACACAGTGTAAAGAAAACAAATCACAGTATACAAAATAGAAAAAGGCAATAAAGCAATACAGAATACAACAAATAAAAAGCAAACCAACCTTTCCCTCACAGCAAACTGCAGCAGAGTCTGGGTGAGCCTTTCCAGTAAAGCTCTGAAATGTTTTATTTTACCCCTTAAATAGAAGGTTTAGTTCCTAGCTCCACCCCCTCAGTTCACAGATGATTAACCTTAACTGACCTCTTCTAACTTTTGTGGGACTCCTTAATTGACCTGTTCTAATTTCTGTCTGACTCACAAGAGACAGAGCTGTGGTGTCTTTTCAAGTTTTAATATGCAGTTAGAAGCAGAATACAAGTAAAACACAGTGTAAAGAAAACAAATCACAGTATACAAAACAGAAAAATGCAATAAAGCAATGCAGAATAAACCAAATAAAAAGCAAACCAACCTTTCCCACACAGCAAAATACAGCAGAGTCTGGGTGAGCCTTTCCAGTAAAGCTCTGAAATATTGTATTTTACCCCTTAAATAGAAGGTTTAGGTCCACCCCTCAGTTCACAGATGAGTAAACTTAGCTGACCTCTTCTATTTTATGAGTGACTCCTTAACTGACCTGTTCTATATTCTCTCTGACTCTCGAGAGACAAAGCTGTGGTGTCTTTTCAAGTTGTAATATGCAGTTAAAAGCAGAATAAAAGTAAAACACAATGTAAAGAAAACAAATCCCAGTATACAAAATAGAAAAAGGCAATAAAGCAATACAGAATACAACAAATAAAAAGCAAACCAACCCTTCCCTCACAGCAAACTGCAGCAGAGTCTTTGTGAGCCTTTGCAGAAAAGCTCTGAAATGTTTTATTTTACCCCTTAAATAGAAAGTGTATTTCCTAGCTCCACCTTCTCAGTTCACAGATGATTAACTTTAACTGACATCTTCTAACTTATGTGTGACTCCTTAACTGACCTGTTCTAATTTCTGTCTGACTCACAAGAGACAGACCTGTTGTGTCTTTTCAAGTTTACACAGGCAGTTAAAAGCAGAATAGTAGTAAAACAGAGTGTAAAGAAAACAAATGACAGTATACATAATATAAAAAGGCAATACAGCATTACAGAATACTACAAATAAAAAGCAAACCAACCTTTCCCTCACAGCAAACTGCAGCAGAGTCTGGGTGAGCCTTTCCAGTAAAGCTCTGAAATGTTTTATTTTACCCCTTAAATAGAAAGTTTAGTTCCTAGCTCCACTCCTTCAGTTCACAGATGATTAACCTTAACTGACCTCTTCTAACTTATGTGTGACTCCTTAATTGTCCTGTTTTAATTTCTGTCTGACTCACAAGAGACAGAGCTGTGGTGTCGTTTCAAGTTTTAATATGCAGTTAAAAGCAGAATACAAGTAAAACACAGTGTAAAGGAAACAAATCACAATATACAAAATAGAAAAGGCAATAAAGCAATACAGAATACAACAAATAAAAAGCAAACCAACCTTTACTTCATAGCAAACTGCAGCAGAGTCTGGGTGAGCCTTTCCAGTAAAGCTCTGAAATGTTTCATTTTACCCTTTAACTAGAAGGTTTGGTTCCTAGCTCCACCTCCTCAGTTCAAAGATGACTAACCTTAACTGGCCTATTCTGACTTGTGTGCGACTCCTTATTTGACCTGTTCTAATTTTTGTCTGACTCACAAGAGACAGAGCTGTGGTGTCTTTTCAAGTTTTAATATGCAGTTAAAAGCAGAATACAAGTAAAACACAGTGTAAAGAAAACAAATCACAGTATACAAAATAGAAAAAGGCAATAAGGCAATACAGAATACAACAAATAAAAAAACAAACCAACATTTTCCCTCATAGCAAACTTCAGCAGTGTCTGGGTGAGCCTTTCCAGTAAAGCTCTGAAATGTTTTATTTTACCCCTTAAATAGAAGGTTTAGTTCCTAGCTCCACCCCCTCAGTTCACAGATGATTAACCTTAACTGACCTCTTCTAACTTGTGTGTGACTCCTTAATTGACCTGTTCTAATTTCTGTCTGACTCACAAGAGACAGAGCTGTGGTGTCTTTTCAAGTTTTAATATGCAGTTAAAAGCAGAATACAAGTAAAACACAGTGTAAAGAAAACAAATCACAGTATACAAAATAGAAAAAGGCAATAAAGCAATACAGAATACAACAAATAAAAAACAAACCAACCTTTCCTCACAGCAAACTGCAGCAGAGTCTGGGTGAGCCTTTCCAGTAAAGCTCTGAAATGTTTTATTTTCCCCTTAAATAGAAGGTTTAGTTCCAAGCTCCACCCCCTCAGTTCACAGATGATTAACCTCAACTGACCTCTTCTAACTTATGTGTGACTCCTTAATTGACCTGTTCTAATTTCTGTCTGACTCACAAGAAACAGAGCTGTGGTGTCTTTTCAAGTTTTAATATGCAGTTAAAAGCAGAATACAAGTAAAACACAGTGTAAAGAAAACAAATCACAGTATACAAAATAGAAAAATGCAATAAAGCAATACAGAATACAACAAATAAAAAGCAAACCAACCTTTCCCTCACAGCAAACTGCAGCAGAGTCTGGGTGAGCCTTTCCAGTAAAGCTCTGAAATGTTTTATTTTACCCCTTAAATAGAAGGTTTAGTTCCTAGCTCCACCCCCTCAGTTCACAGATGATTAACCTTAACTGACCTCTTCTAACTTATGTGTGACTCCTTAATTGACCTGTTCTAATTTCTGTCTGACTCACAAGAGACAGAGCTGTGGTGTCTTTTCAAGTTTTAATATGCAGTTAAAAGCAGAATACAAGTAAAACACAGTGTAAAAAAAACAAATCACAGTATCAAAAATAGAAAAAGGCAATAAAGCAATACAGAATACAACAAATAAAAAGCAAATCAACATTTCCCTCACAGCAAACTGCAGCAGAGTCTGGGTGAGCCTTTCCAGTAAAGCTCTGAAATGTTTTATTTTACCCCTTAAATAGAAGGTTTAGTTCCTAGCTCCACCCCTCAGTTCACAGATGATTAACCTTAACTGACCTCTTCTAACTTATGTGTGACTCCTTAATTGACCTGTTCTAATTTCTGTCTGACTCACAAGAGACAGAGCTGTGGTGTCTTTTCAAGTTTTAATATGCAGTTAAAAGCAGAATACAACTAAAACACAGTGTAAAGAAAACAAATCACAGTATACAAAATAGAAAAATGCAATAAAGCAATACAGAATACAACAAATAAAAAGCAAACCAACCTTTCCCTCACAGCAAACTGCAGCAGAGTCTGGGTGAGCCTTTCCAGTAAAGCTCTGAAATGTTTTATTTTACCCCTTAAATAGAAGGTTTAGTTCCTAGCTCCACACCCTCAGTTCACAGATGATTAACCTTAACTGACCTCTTCTAACTTATGTGTGACTCCTTAATTGACCTGTTCTAATTTCTGTCTGACTCACAAGAGACAGAGTTGTGGTGTCTTCTCAAGTTTTAATATGCCATTAAAAGCAGAATACAAATAAAACACAGTGTAAAGAAAACAAATCACAGTATACAAAATAGAAAAAGGCAATAAAGCAATACAGAATACAACAAATAAAAAGCAAACCAACCTTTCCCTCACAGCAAACTGCAGCAGAGTCTGGGTGAGCCTTTCCAGTAAAGCTCTGAAATGTTTTATTTTATCCCTTAAATAGAAGGTTTAGTTCCTAGCTCCACCCCTCAGTTCACAGATGATTAACCTTAACTGACCTCTTCTAACTAATGTGTGAACCCTTAATTGACCTGTTTTATTTTATGTCTGACTCACAAGAGACAGAGGTGTGGTGTCTTTTCAAGTTTTAATATGCAGCTAAAAGCAAAATACAAGTAAAACACAGTGTAAAGAAAACAAATCACAGTATACAAAATAGAAAAAGGCAATGAAGCAATACAGAATACAGCAAATAAAAAGCAAACCAACCTTTCCCTCACAGCAAACTGCAGCAGAGTCTGGGTGAGCCTTTCCAGTAAAGCTCTGAAATGTTTTATTTTACCCCTTAAATAGAAGGTTTAGTTCCATGCTCAACCCCACAGTTCACAGATGATTAACCTTAACTGACTTCTTCTAACTTATGTGTGACTCCTTAATTGAACTGTCCTAATTTCTGTCTGACTCACAAGAGACAGAGCTGTGGTGTCTTTTCAAGTTTTAATATGCAGTTAAAAGCAGAATACAAGTAAAACACAGTGTAAAGAAAACAAATCACAGTATACAGAATAGAAAAAGGCAATACAGCAATACAGAATACAACAAATAAAAAGCAAACCAACCTTTCCCTCACAGCAAACTGCAGCAGAGTCTGGGTGAGCCTTTCCAGTAAAGCTCTGAAATGTTTTATTTTACCCCTTAAATAGAAGGTTTAGTTACTAGCTCCATCCCCTCAGTTCACAGATGATTAACCTTAACTGACCTCTTCAAACTTATGTGTGACTCCTTAATTGACCTGTTCTAATTTCTGTCTGACTCACAAGAGACAGAGTTGTGGTGTCCTTTCAAATTTTAATATGAAGTTAAAAGCAGAATACAAGTAAAAGACAGTGTAAAGAAAAAATCATAGTATACAAAATAGAAAAAGGCAATAAAGCAACACAGAATACAACAAATAAAAAGCAAACCAACCTTTCCCTCACAGCAAACTGCAGCAGAGTCTGGGTGAGCCTTTCCAGTAAAGCTCTGAAATGTTTTATTTTACCCCTTAAATAGAAGGTTTAGTTCCTAGCTCCACCCCCTCAGTTCACAGATGATTAACCTTAACTGACCTCTTCTAACTTATGTGTGACTCCTTAATTGACCTGTTCTAATTTCTTTCTGATACACAAGAGACATAGTTGTGGTATCTTTTCAACTTTTTATATGTAGTTAAAAAGCAGAATACAAGTAAAACACACTGTAAAAAAAATAAATCACAGTGTACAAAATAGAAAAAAGCAATAAAGCAATAAAGAATACAATAAATAAAAAGCAAACCAACCTTTCCCTCACAGCAAACTGCAGTAGAGTATAGCTGAGCTTTCTAGTAAAGCTCTGAAATGTTTTATTTTACTCATTAAATAGAAGGTTTATTTCCTAGCTCCACCCCTCAGTTCACAGATGATTAACCTTAACTGACCTCTTCTAACTAATGTGTGAACCCTTAATTGACCTGTTTTATTTTCTGTCTGACTCACAAGAAACAGAGCTGTGGTGTCTTTTCAAGTTTGAATTTGCATTTAAAAGCAGAATACAAGTAAAACGCAGTGTACAAAACAAATCACAGTATAAAAAATAGAAAAGGGCAATAAATCAATACAGAATACAACAGATAAAAAGGAAACAACCTTTCCCTCACAGCAAACTGCAGCAGAGTCTGGGTGAGCCTTTCCAGTAAAGCTCTGAAATGTTTTATTTTACCCCTTAAATAGAAGGTTTACTTCATAGCTCCAACCCTCAGTTCACAGACGATTAACCTTAACTGACGTCTTTTAACTTATGTGTGACTCCTTAATTGACCTGTTTGAATTTCTGTCTGACTCACAAGAGACAGAGCTGTGGTGTCTTTTCAAGTTTTAATATGCAGTTAAAAGCAGAATACAAGTAAAACACAGTGTAAAGAAAACAAATCACAGTATACAAAATAGAAAAAGGCAATAAAGCAATACAGAATACAACAAATAAAAAGCAAACCAACCTTTCCCTCACAGCAAACTGCAGCAGAGTCTGGGTGAGCCTTTCCAGTAAAGCTCTGAAATGTTTTATTTTACCCCTGAAATAGAAGGTTTAGTTCCTAGCTTCACCCCTCAGTTCACAGATGATTAACCTTAACTGACCTCTTCTAACTTATGTGTGACTCCTTAATTGACCTGTTCTAATTTCTGTCTGACTCACAAGAGACAGAGCTGTGGTGTCTTTTCAAGTTTTAATATGCAGTTAAAAGCAGAATACAAGTAAAACAGAGTGTAAAGAAAACAAATCACAGTATACAAAATAGAAAAAGGCAATAAAGCAATACAGAATACAACAAATAATAAGCAAACCAACCTTTCCCTCACAGCAACCTGCAGCAGAGTCTGGATGAGCCTTTCCAGTTAAGCTCTGAAATGTTTTTTTTTACCCCTTAAATATAAGGTTTAGTTTCTAATCCACCGCCTCAGTTCACAGATGATTAACCTTAACTGGCCTATTCTGACTTGTGTGCGACTCCTTATTTGACCTGTTATAATTTTTGTCTGACTCACAAGAGACAGGGTTGTGGTGTCTTTTCAAGTTTTAATATGCAGTTAAAAGCAGAATACAAGTAAAACACAGTGTAAAGAAAACAAATCACAGTATACAAAATAGAAAAATGCAATAAAGCAATACAGAATACAACAAATAAAAAGCAAACCAACCTTTCCCTCACAGCAAACTGCAGCAGAGTCTGGGTGAGCCTTTCCAGTAAAGCTCTGAAATGTTTTATTTTACCCCTTAAATAGAAGGTTTAGTTCCTAGCTCCACCCCTCAGTTCACAGATGATTAACCTTAACTGACCTCTTCTAACTTATGTGTGACTCCTTAATTGACCTGTTCTAATTTCTGTCTGACTCACAAGAGACAGAGCTGTGGTGTCTTTTCAAGTTTTAATATGCAGTTAAAAGCAGAATACAAGTAAAACACAGTGTAAAGAAAACAAATCACAGTATACAAAATAGAAAAAGGCAATAAAGCAATACAGAATACAACAAATAAAAAGCAAACCAACCTTTCCCTCACAGCAAACTGCAGCAGAGTCTGGGTGAGCCTTTCCAGTAAAGCTCTGAAATGTTTTATTTTACCCCTTAAATAGAAGGTTTAGTTCCTAGCTCCACCCCTCAGTTCACAGATGATTAACCTTAACTGACCTCTTCTAACTTATGTGTGACTCCTTAATTGACCTGTTCTAATTTCTCTCTGACTCACAAGAGACAGAGCTGTGGTGTCTTTTCAAGTTTTAGTATGCAGTTAAAAGCAGAATACAAGTAAAACACAGTGTAAAGAAAACAAATCACAGTATACAAAATAGAAAAAGGCAATAAAGCAATACAGAATACAACAAATAAAAAGCAAACCAACCTTTCCCTCACAGCAAACTGCAGCAGAGTCTGGGTGAGCCTTTCCAGTAAAGCTCTGAAATGCTTTACTTTACCCTATTAAATAGAATGATTAGTTCCTAGCTACACCCTCAGTTCACTGATGATTAACCTTAACTTACCCCTTCTAACTTATGTGTGACTCCTTAATTGACCTGTTCTAATTTCTGTCTGACTCACAAGAGACAGAGCTCTTTTGTCTTTTCAAGTTTAATATGCAATTAAAAGCAGAATACAATTAAAGCACAGTGTAAAAAAAAACAAATCACAGTATACAAAATAGAAAAAGGCAATAAAGCAATACAGAATACAACAAATAAAAAGCAAACCAACCTTTCCCTCACAGCAAACTGCAGCAGAGTCTGGGTGAGCCTTTCCAGTAAAGCTCTGAAATGTTTTATTTTACCCCTTAAATAGAAAGTTTAGTTCCTAGCTCCACTCCCTCAGTTCACAAATGATTAACCTTAACTGACCTCTTCTAACTTATGTGTAACTCCTTAATTGACCTGTTCTAATTTCTGTCTGACTCACAAGAGACAGAGTTGTGGTGTCTTTTCAAGTTTTAATATGCAGTTAAAAGCAGAATACAAGTACAACACAGTGTAAAGAAAACAAATCACAGTATTCAAAATAGAAAAAGGCAATAAAGCAATACAGAATACAACAAATAAAAAGCAAACCAACCTTTCCCTCACAGCAAACTGCAGCAGAGTCTGGGTGAGCCTTTCCAGTAAAACT
This sequence comes from Protopterus annectens, assembly GCF_019279795.1. Lineage (NCBI taxonomy): Eukaryota > Metazoa > Chordata > Ceratodontiformes > Protopteridae > Protopterus > Protopterus annectens. The sequence continues at coordinate 1,032,191,346 of NC_056730.1, forward strand.
CTGAAATGTTTTATTTTACCCCTTAAATAGAAGGTTTAGTTCCTAGCTACCCCTCAGTTCACAGATGATTAACCTTAGCTGACCTCTTCTAACTTATGTATGACTCATTAACTGACCTCTTCTAATTTCTGTCTGAGTCACAAGAGACAGCGCTGTGGTTTCTTTTCACATTTTACTATGCAGTTCAAAGCAGAATACAAGAAAGCACAGTGTAAAGAAAACAAATCACAGTATACAAAATAGAAAAAGGCAATAAAGCAATACAGAATACAACAAATAAAAAGCAAACCAACCTTTCCCTCACAGCAAACTGCAGCAGAATCTGGGTGAGCCTCTCCAGTAAAGCTCTGAAATGTTTTATTTTACCCCTTAAATAGAAGGTTTAGTTCCTAGCTCCACCCCCTCAGTTCACAGATGATTAACCTTAACTGACCTCTTCTAACTTATGTGTGACTCCTTAATTGACCTGTTCTAATTTCTGTCTGACTCACAAGAGACAGAGCTGTGGTGTCTTTTCAAGTTTTAATATGCAGTTAAAAGCAGAATACAAGAAAAACACAGTGTAAAGAAAACAAATTACAGTATACAAAATAGAAAAAGGCAATAAAGCAATACAGAATACAACAAATAAAAAGCAAACCAACCTTTCCCTCACAGCAAACTGCAGCAGAGTCTTGATGAGCCATTCCAGTAAAGCTTTGAAATGTTTTATTTTACCCCTTAAATAGAAGGTTTAATTCCTAGCTCCACCGCCTGAGTTCACAGATGATTAATCTTAACTGACCTCTTCTAACTTATGTGACTCCTTAACTGACCTGTTCTAATATCTGTCTGACTCACAAGAGACAGAGCTGTGGTGTCTTTTCAAGTTTTAATATGCAGTTAAAAGCAGAATACAAGTAAAACACAGTGTAAAGAAAACAAATCACAATATACAAAATAGAAAAAGCAATAAAGCAATACAGAATACAACAAATAAAAAGCAAACCAACCTTTCCCTCACAGCAAACTGCAGCAGAGTCTGGGTGAGCCTTTCCAGTAAAGCTCTGAAATGTTTTATTTTACCCCTTAAATAGAAGGTTTAGTTCCTAGCTCCACCCCCTCAGTTCACAGATGATTAACCTTAACTGACCTCTTCTAACTTATGTGTGACTCCTTAATTGACCTGTTCTAATTTCTGTCTGACTCACAAGAGACAGAGCTGTGGTGTCTTTTCAAGTTTTAATATGCAGTTAAAAGCAGAATACAAGTAAAACACAGTGTAAAGAAAACAAATCACAGTATACAAAATAGAAAAAGGCAATAAAGCAATACAGAATACAACAAATAAAAAGCAAACCAACCTTTCCCTCACAGCAAACTGTAGCAGAGTCTGGGTGAGCCTTTCCAGTAAAGCTCTGAAATGTTTTATTTTTCCCCTTAAATGGAAGGTTTAGTTACTAGTGCCACCCTTCAGTTCACAGATAATTAACCTTAACTGACCTCTTCTAACTTATGAGTGACTCCTTTATTGACCTGTTCTAATTTCTGTCTGACTCACAAGAGACAGAGCTGTGGTGTCTTTTCAAGTTTTAATATGCAGTTAAAAGCAGAATACAAGGAAAACACAGTGTAAAGAAAACAAATCACAGTATACAAAATAGAAAAAGGCAATAAAGCAATACAGAATACAACAAATAAAAAGCAAACCAACCTTTCCCTCACAGCAAACTGCAGCAGAGTCTGGGTGAGCCTTTCCAGTAAAGCTCTGAAATGTTTTATTTTACTCCTTAAATAGAAGGTTTAGTTCCTAGCTTCACCCCTCAGTTCACAGATGATTAACCTTAACTTACCTCTTCTAACTTATGTGTGACTCCTTAATTGACCTGTTCTAATTTCTGTCTGACTCACAAGAGACAGAGCTGTGGTGTCTTTTCAAGTTTTAATATGCAGTTAAAAGCAGAATACAAGTAAAACACAGTGTAAAGAAAACAAATCACAGTATACAAAATAGAAAAAGGCAATAAAGCAATATAGAATACAACAAATAAAAAGCAAACCAACCTTTCACTCACAGCGAACTGCAGCAGAGTCTGGGTGAGCCTTTCCAGTAAAGCTCTGAAATGTTTTATTTTACCCCTTAAATAGAAGGTTTAGTTCCTAGCTCCACCCCCTCAGTTCACAGATGATTAACCTTAACTGACCTCTTCTAACTTATGTGTGACTCCTTAATTGACCTGTTCTAATTTCTGTCTGGCTCACAAGAGACAGAGCTGTTGTGTCTTTTCAAGTTTTAATATGCAGTTAAAAGCAGAATACAACTAAAACACAGTGTAAAGAAAACAAATCACAGTATACAAGATAGAAAAAGGCAATAAAGCAATACAGAATACAACAAATAAAAAGCAAATCACCCTTTCCCTCACAGCAAACCACAGCTGAGTCTGGCTGAGACTTTCCAGTAAAGCTCTGAAATGTTTTATTTTACCCCTTAAATAGAAGGTTTAGTTCCTAGCTCCACCCCCTCAGTTCACAGATGATTAACCTTAACTGACCTCTTCTAACTTATGTGTGACTCCTTAATTGACTTGTTCTAATTTCTGTCTGACTCACAAGAGACAGAGCTGTGGTGTCTTTTCAAGTTTTAATATGCAGTTAAAAGCAGAATACAAGTAAAACACAGTGTAAAGAAAACAAATCACAGTATACAAAATAGAAAAAGGCAATAAAGCAATACAGAATACAACAAATAAAAAGCAAACCAACCTTTCCCTCACAGCAAACTGCAGCAGAGTCTGGGTGAGCCTTTCCAGTAAAGCTCTGAAATGTTTTATTTTACCCCTTAAATAGAAGGTTTAGTTTCTAGCTCCACCCCCTCAGTTCACAGATGATTAACCTTAACTGACCTCTTCTAACTTATGTGTGACTCCTTAATTGACCTGTTCTAATTTCTGTCTGGCTCACAAGAGACAGAGCTGTTGTGTCTTTTCAAGTTTTAATATGCAGTTAAAAGCAGAATACAACTAAAACACAGTGTAAAGACAAATCACAGTATACAAAACAGAAAAGGCAATAGAGCAATACAGAGTACAACAAATAAAACCAAACCAACATTTTCCTCACAGCAAACTACAGCCTAGTCTAGGTGAGTCTTTCCAGTAAAGCTCTGAAATGTTTTATTTTACCCCTTTAATAGAAGGTTTAATTCCTAGCTGCACCCTCTCAGTTCACAGATGATTAACCTTAACTGATATCTTCTAACTTATTTTTGACTCCTTAATTGCACTGTCTTGATTTCTGTCTGACTCACAAGAGACAGAGCTGTGGTGTCTTTTCAATTTTTAATATGCAGTTAAAAGCAAAATAAAAATAAAACAGTTGAAAGAAAACAAATCACAATATGCAAAATAGAAAAAGGCAATAAAGCAATACAGAACACAACAAATAAAAAGTAAAATAACATTTCCTCATACCAAACTGCAGCAGAGTCTGGGTGAGCCTTTCCAGTAAAGCTCCAAAATGTTTTATTTTACCCACTAAATCGAAGGTTTAGTTCCTAGCTCCACCATTCAGTTCACAACTGATTAACTTTAACTGACCTTTTCTAACTTATGTGTGACTCCTTAATTGACCTGTTCTAATTTCTTTATGACTCACAAGAGAGTGAGCCTAGGTGTCTTTTCAAGTTTTAAAATGCAGTTAAAAGCAGAGTAAAAGTAAAACACAGTGTAAAGAAAACAAATCACAGTATACAAAACACAAAAAGGCAAAAAGCAATACCGAATACAACAAATAAAAACCAAACCAACCTTTCCCTTACAGCAAACTGCAGCACAGTCTGGGTGAGCCTTTCGAGTAAAGCTCTGAAATGTTTTATTTTACCCCTTAAATGGAAGGTTTAGTACCTAGTGCCACCCTTCAGTTCACAGTTGAGTAGTCTTAACTTACCTCTTCTAACTTATGTGTTACTCCTTTATTGACCTGTGCTAATTTCTGTCTGACTCACAAGAGACAGAACTATGGTGTCTTTTCAAGTTTTAATATGCAGTTAAAAGCAGAATACAACTAAAACACAGTGTAAAGAAAACAAATCACAGTATAAAAATCGAAAAAGGCAATAAAGCTATACAGACTATAAAAAATAAAAAGCAAACCAACCTTTCCCTCTCAGCAAACTAGAGCAGAGTCTGGGTGAGCCTTTCCAGTAAAGTTCTGAAATGTTTTATTTTACCCCTTAAATAGAAGGTTTAGTTCCTAGCTCCACCCTCTCAGTTCACAGATGATTAACTTTAACTGACATCTTCTAACTTATGTGTGACTCCTTAAATGACCTGTTCTAATTTCTCTCTGATTCAAAGACACAGAGCTGTAGTGTCTTTCCAAGTTTTAATATGCAGTTAAAAGAAGAATGCAAGTAAAACACAGTGAAAAGAAAACAAATAGTATAAAAAAAAGAAAAATTCAATAAATCAATACAGAATACAACAGATAAAAAGCAAACAAACCTTTCCTTCACAGCAAACTGCAGCAGAGGCTGGATGAGCCTTTCCAGTAAGGTTCTGACATTTTTTTACCGCTTAAATAGAAGGTTTAGTTCCTAGCTCCACCACCTCAATTCACAGATGATTAACCTTAACTGACTTCTTCAAACTTATGTGTGACTTCTTAACTGACCTGTTATAATTTCTGTCTGACTCACAAGAGACAGAGCTATGGTGTCTTTTCAAGTTTTAATATGCAGTTAAAACCAGAATACAATTAAAACACAGTGTAAACTAAACATATCTCAGTATACAAAACAGAAAAAGGCAATCAAGCAAAACAGAATACAACAAATAAAAAGCAAACCAACCTTTCCCTCACAGCAAACTGCAGCAGAGTCTGGATGAGCCTTTCCAGTAAAGCTCTGAAATGTTTTATTTTAAACCTTAAATAGAAGGTTTAGTTCCTAGCTCCACCCCTTCAGTTCACAGATGATTAACCTTAACTGACCTCTTCTAACTTATGTGTGACTCCTTAATTGACTTGTTCTAATTTCTGTCTGACTCACAAGAGACAGAGCTGTGGTGTCTTTTCAAGTTTTAATATGCAGTTAAAAGCAGAATACAAGTAAAACACAGTGTAAAGAAAACAAATCGCAGTATACAAAATAGAAAAAGGCAACAAAGCATTACAGAATACACAAATAAAAAGTAAACCAACATATCCCTCACAGCAAACTGCAGCAGAGTCTGAGTGAGCCTTTCCAGTAAAGCTCTGAAATGTTTTATTTTACCCCTTAAATAGAAGGTTTAGTTCTTAGCTACACCCCTCAGTTCAGAGATGAATAACCTTAACTGACCTCTTCTAACTTATGTGTGACTCCTTAATTGACCTGTTCTAATTTCTGTCTGACTCACAAGAGACAGAGCTGTGTTGTCTTTTCAAGTTTTAATATGCAGTTAAAAGCAGAATACAAGTAAAACACAGTGTAAAGAAAACAAATCACAGTATACAAAATAGAAAAAGGCAATAAAGCAATAGAGAATACAACAGATAAAAAGCAAACCAGCTTTTCCCTCACAGCAAACTGCAGCAGAATCTGGGTGAGCCTTTCCAGTAAAGCTCTGAATTGTTTTATTTTACCACTTAAATAGAAGCTTTATTTCTTAGCTCCACCCTCTCAGTTCACAGATGATTAACCTTCCTGACCTCTTCAAAATTATGTGTGACTCCTTAACTGACCTGTTCTAATTTCTGTCTGACTCACAAGAGACAGACCTGTGGTGTCTTTTCAAGTTTTAATATGCAGTTAAAAGCAGAATACAAGTAAAACACAGTGTAAAGAAAACAAATCACAGTATACAGAATAGAAAAAGGCAATACAGCAATACAGAATACAACAAATAAAAAGCAAACCAACCTTTCCCTCACAGCAAACTGCAGCAGAGTCTGGGTGAGCCTTTCCAGTAAAGCTCTGAAATGTTTTATTTTACCCTTAAATAGAAAGTTTAGTTCCTAGCTCCACCCCCTCAGTTCACAGATGATTAACCTTAACTGACCTCTTCTAACTTATGTGTGACTCCTTAACTGACCTGTTCTAATTTCTGTCTGACTCACAAGAGACAGAGCTGTGGTGTCTTTTCAAGTTTTAATATGCAGTTAAAAGCAGAATACAAGTAAAACACAGTGTAAAGAAAACAAATCACAGTATACAAAATAGAAAAAGGCAATAAAGCAATACAGAATACAACAAATAAAAAGCAAACCAACCTTTCCCTCACAGCAAACTGCAGCAGAGTCTGGGTGAGCCTTTCCAGTAAAGCTCTTAAATGTTTTATTTTACTCCTTAAATAGGTTTACTTCCTAGCTCCACCCCTCAGTTCACAGATGATTAACCTTAAATGACCTCTTCAGACTTATGTGTGATGCCTAAATTGACCTGTTCTAATTTTTATCTGACTCACAAGAGACAGTGCTGTGGTGTCTTTTCATCTTTTAATATGCAGTTAAAAGCAGAATACAAGTAAAACACTTTGTAAAGAAAACAAATCACAGTATACAAAATAGAAAAAGGCAGTAAAGGAATACAGAATACAGCAAATAAAAAGCAAACCAACCTTTCCCTCACAGCAAACTGCAGCAGAGTCTGGGTGAGCCTTTCCAGTAAAGCTCTGAAAAGTTTTATTTTACCCCTTAAATAGAAGGATTGGTTCCTAGCTCCACCCTCCCAGTTCACAGATGATTAACCTTAACTGACCTCTTCTAACTTATGTGTGACTCCTTACCTGACCTGTTCTAATTTCTGTCTGACTCACAAGAGACAAACCTGTGGTGCCTTTTCAAGTTTTTATATCCAGTTAAAAGCAGAATACTACTAAAACACAGTGTAAAGAAAACAAATCACAGTATACAAAACAGAAAAAGGCAATAAAGCAATACAGAATACAACAAAAAAAGCAAACCAACCTTTCCCTCACAGGAAACTGGAGCAGAGTCTGGGTGAGCCTTTCCAGTAAAGCTCTGAAATGTTTTATTTTACCCCTTAAATAGAAGGTTTAGTTCCTAGCTCCACCCCTCAGTTCACAGATGATTAACCTTAACTGACCTTTTCTAATGTATGTGTGACTCCTTAATTGACCTGTTCTAATTTCTGCCTGACTCATAAGAGACAAAGCTGTGGTGTCTTTTCAAGTTTTAATATGCATTTAAAAGCAGAATACAAGTAAAACACAGTGTAAAGAAAACAAATCACAGTATACAAAATAGAAAAATGCAATAAAGCAATACAGAATACAACAAATAAAAAGCAAACCAACCTTTCACTTACAGCAAACTGCAGCAGAGTCTGGGTGAGGCTTTCCAGTAAAGCTCTGAAATGTTTTATTTTATCCCCTAAACAGAATGTTTAGTTTTTAGCTCCACCCCTCAGTTCCCAGATGATTAACTTTAACTGACCTCTTCTAACTTATGTGTGAATCCTTAACTGACCAGTTATAATTTCTGTCTGACTCACAAGAGACAGAGCTGTGGTGTCTTTTCAAGTTTTAATATGCAGTTAAAAGCAGAATACAAGTAAAACACAGTTTAAAGAAAACAAATCACACTATACAAAATAGAAAAATGCAATAAAGCAATACAGAATACAACAAATAAAAAGCAAACCAACCTTTCCCTCACAGCAAACTGCAGTAGAGTCTGGGTGAGCCTTTCCAGTAAAGCTCTGAAATGTTTTATTTTACCCCTTAAATAGAAGGTTTAGTTCCTAGCTCCACCCCTCAAGTTCACAGATGATTAACCTTAACTGACCTCTTCGAACTTATATGTGACTCCTCAATTGACCTGTTCTAATTTCTGTCTGACTCACAAGAGACAGAGCTGTGGTGTCTTTTCAAGTTTTAGTATGCAGTTAAAAGCAAAATACAATTAGAAACAGTGTAAAGAAAACACATTCCAGTATACAAAATAGAAAAAGGCAATAAAGCAATAGAGAATACAACAGATAAAAGTAAATTAACTTCTCCCTCACAGCAAACTGCAGCAGAGTCTGGGTGAGCCTTTTCAGTAAAACTCTGAAATGTTTTACTTTACCCCCAAAATAGAAGGTTAAGTTCCTTGCTCCAACCCCTCAGGTCACAGTTGATTAACCTTACCTACTTCTTCAAACTTATATGTGACTCCTTAACTGACCTGTCCTAATTTCTGTCTGACTCACAAGAGACAGAGCTGTGGTGTCTTCAAGTTTTAAAATGCAGTTAAAAGCAGAATACAAGTAAAACACAGTGTAAAAAAAACAAATCACAGTATACAAAATAGAAAAAGGCAATAAAGCAATACAGAATACAACAAATAAAAAACAAACCAACCTTTCCCTCACAGCAAACTGCAGCAGAGTCTGGGTGAGCCTTTCCAGTAAAGCTCTGAAATGTTTTATTTTACCCCTTAAATAGAAGGTTTAGTTTCTAGCTCCACCCCTCAGTTCACAGATGATTAACCTTAACTGACCTCTTCTAACTTATGTGTGACTCCTTAATTGACCTGTTCTAATTTCTGTCTGACTCACAAGAGACAGAGCTGTGGTCTCTTTTCAAGTTTTAATATGCAGTTAAAAGCAGAATACAAGTAAAACACAGTGTAAAGAAAACAAATCACAGTATACAAAATAGAAAAAGGCAATAAAGCAATACAGAATACAACAAATAAAAAGCAAACCAACCTTTCCCTCACAGCAAACTGCAGCAGAGTCTGGGTGAACCTTTCCAGTAAAGCTCTGAAATGTTTTATTTTACCCCTTAAATAGAAGGTTTAGTTTCTAGCTCCACCCTTTCAGTTCACAGATGATTAACCTTAACTGACCACTTCTAACTTATGTGTGACTCCTTAACTGACCCATTCTAATTTCTGTCTGACTCACAAGAGACAGAGCTGTGGTGTATTTTCAAGTTTTAATATGCAGTTAAAAGCAGAATACAAGTAAAACACAGTGTAAAGAAAACAAATCACAGTATACAAAATAGAAAAAGGCAATAAAGCAATAGAGAATACAACAAATAAAACCAAACCAACCTTTCCCTCACAGCAAACTGCAGCAGAGTCTGGGTGAGCCTTTCCAGTAAAGCTCTGAAATATTTTATTTTATGTCTTAAATAGAAGGTTTAATTCCTAGCTCCACCACCTCAGTTCACAGTTGATTAACCTTAACTGACCTTTTCTAACTTATGTGAGATTCCTTAATTGAACTGTTCTAATTTCAATCTTACTCACAAGAGACAGAGGTGTGGTGTCTTTTTAAGTGTTAATATGCAGGTAAATGCAGAATACAAGTAAAACACAGTGCAAAGAAAACAAATCACAGAATACAAAATAGAAAAAGGCAATAAAGCAATACAGAATACAACAAATAAAAAGGAAAACCAATCTTTTCCACACATCAAACTGCAGCAGAGTCTGGGTGAACCTTTCCAGTAAAGCTCTGATTTTTTTTTTATTTTACACCTGAAATAGAATGTTTAGTTTCTAGCTCCACCTCCTCAGTTCACAGATGATTAAGCTTAATTGACCTCTTCTAACTTATGTGTGACTCGTCAGTTGACCTGTTCTAATTTCTGTCTAGACAGAACTGTGGTGTCATTTCAAGTTTTAATATGCAGTTAAAAGCAGAATACAAGTAAAACACAGTGTAAAGAAAACAAATCACAGTATACACAATAGAAAAATGCAATAAAGCAATATATAATACAACAAATGAAAAGCACAATACAAGTAAAATGGTATAAAGAAAACAAATCACAGTATATAAAATAGAAAAAGGCTATAAAGCAGCACAGAATACAACAAATAAAAAGCAAACCAAACATTCCCTCACAGCAAACTGCAGCAAAGTCTGAGTGAGCCTTTCCAGTAAATCTCTGAAATGTTTTATTTTACCCCTTAAATAAAAGGTTTAGTTTCTAGCACCACCCCTCAGTTCACAGATGATTAACCTTAACTGACCTCTTCTAACTTATGTGTGACTCCTTAATCAACCTGTTCTAATTTCTGTCTGAAGCAAGAGAGACAGAACTGTGGTGTCCATTCAAGTTTTAATATGCAGTTAAAAGCAGAATACAAGTAAAACGCAGTGCAAAGAAAACAAATCACATTATACAAAATAGAAAAAGGCAATAAAGCAATACAAAATACAGCAAATAATACCAAAACAACCTTTCCATCACAGCAATCTGCAGCAGAGCCTGGGTGAGCCTTTTGAATAAACCTCTGAAATGTTTTATTTTACGTCTTAAATAGAAGGTTTAGTTCCTAGCTCCACCACCTCAGTTCACAGTTAATTAACCTTAACTGACCTCTTCTAACTTATGTGTGATTCCTTAATTGAACTGTTCTAATTTCTGTCTTACTCACAACAGACAGAGGTGTGGTGTCTTTTCAAGTGTTAATATGCAGTTAAAAGCAGAATACAATTAAAACACAGTGCAAAAACATCACAGTATTCAAAATAGAAAAATGCAATAAAGCAATATAGAATACAACAAATAAAAAGCAGAATACAAGCAAAACACAGTGTAAAGAAAACAAATCTCAGTATACAAAATAGAAAAAGGCAATAAAGCAATAGAGAATACAACAAATAAAACCAAACCAACCTTTCCCTCACAGCAAACTGCAGCAGAGTCTGGGTGAGCCTTTTGAATAAACCTCTGAAATGTTTTATTTTACGTCTTAAATAGAAGGTTTAATTCCTAGCTCCACCACCTCAGTTCACAGTTGATTAACCTTAACTGACCTCTTCTAACTTATGTGAGATTCCTTAATTGAACTGTTCTAATTTCAAACTAACTCACAAGAGACAGAGGTGTGGTGTCTTTTCAAGTGCTAATATGCAGTTAACAGCAGAATACAAGTAAAACACCACAAAGAAGAAAAATGACAGTATACAAAATAGAAAAGGCAGTAAAGTAATACAGAATGCAACAAACAAAACGCAAACCAATCTTTCCCACACATCAAACTGCAGCAGAGTCTTGGTAAACCTTTCCATTACAGCTCTGAAATGTTTTCTTTTACCCCTTAAATAGAATGTTTAGTTTCTAGCTCTACCCTTTCAGTTCACAGATGATTAACCTTAACTGACCACTTCTAACTTATGTGTGACTCTTTAACTGACCCATTCTAATTTCTGTCTTTCTCACAAGGGACAGAGTTGTGAAGTATTTTCAAGTTTTAATATACAGTTGAAAGCAGAATACACGTAAAACACAGTGTAAAGAAACAAATCACAGTACACAAAATAGAAAATACAATAAAGCAATACAGAATACAAAAAGCAAAAAAGCAAACCAACCTTTCCCTCACAGCAAACTGCAGCAGAGTCTGGGTGAGGCTTTCCAGTAAAGCTCTGAAATGTTTTATTTTACCCCTTAAATAGAAGGTTTAGTTCCTACCTCAACCTCCTCAGTTCACTGATGATTAACCTTAACTGACCTCTTCTAACTTACGTGTGACTCCTTAATTGACCTGTTCTAATTTCTGTCTGATTCACAGGAAACTGAGGTGTGGTGTCTGTTCAAGTTTTAATATGCAGTTAAAAGCAGAATACAAGTAAAACACAATGCAAAGAAAACAAATCACATTATACAAAATTGAAAAAAGGCAATAAAGCAATACAGAATACAACAAATAAAAAGAAAACCAACCTTTCCCTCACAGCAAACTGCAGCAGAGTATCAGTGAGCCTTTCCAGTAAAGCTGTAAAATGTTTTATTTTACCTCTTAAATAGAAGGTTTAGTTCCTAGCTACACCCCCTCAGTTCACACATGATTAACCTTAACTGACCTCTTGTAACTTATGGTTGACTTCTTAATTGACCTGTTCTAATTTCTGGCTCACAAGAGACAGATATGTGGTATATTTGCAAGTTTTAATATGCAGTTAAAAGCAGAATACAAGTAAAGCACAGTGCAGAGAAAACAAATCACATTATACAAAATAGAAAAATACAATAAAGAAATACAGAATACAACAAATAAAAAGTAAACAAACATTTCCCTCACAGCAAATTGCAGCAGAGTTTGGGTAAGCCTTTCTAGCAAAGCTTTCAAATGTTTTATTTTACCCTTTAAACAGAAGGTTTAGTTTCTAGGTCCACCCCTTCAGTTCACAGATGATTATGACCTCTTCTAAGTAATGTGTAACTCATTAATTGACCCATTCTAATTTCTGTCTGTCTTTTCACTTTTTATATGCAGTTAAAAGCAGAATACAAGTAAAACACCACGCAAAGAAAACAAAACACAATATAAAAAATAGAAAAATTAAATAAAGCAATACAGAATACAAGAAATAAAAAGCAAGCTAACCTTTCCCTCACATCAATCTGCAGCAGAGTCTGAGTGAGGCTTTCCAGTAAAGCTCTAAAATGTTTTATTTTACCCCTTAAATCGAAGATTTAGTTCCTAGCTCCACCACTTCAGTTCACAGATGATTAACCTTAACTGACCACTTCTAACTTATGTGTGACTCTTTAACTGACCCATTCTAATTTCTGTCTTTCTCACAAGAGACAGAGCTGTGATGTATTTTCAAGTTTTAATATACAGTTGAAAGCAGAATACAAGTAAAACACAGTGTAAAGAAACAAATCACAGTACACAAAATAGAAAAAGGCAATAAAACAATACAGAATACAACAAATAAAAAGCAAACCAACCTTTTCCTCACAACAAACTGCAGCAGAGTCTGGGTGAGCCTTTCCAGTAAAGCTCTAAAATGTTTTATTTTACCCCCTAAAAAGAAGGTTTCTTTTCTAGCTACACCCCCTTAGTTCACAGTTGATTAACCTTAACTGAACTCTTCTAACTTATGTGTGAAACCTTAATTGACCTGTTATAATTTCTCCTGACTCACAAGAGACAGAGCTGTGGTGTCTTTCCAATTTTTAATATCCAGTTAAAAGCAAAATACAAATAAAACACATTGCAAAGAAAATAAATCACAGTATCCAAAATAGAAAAATACAAAAAAAGCAATACAGAATATAACAAATAAAAAGATAACCAACCTTTCCCTCACAACAAATTCAGCAGAGTCTGGGTAAGCCTTTCTAGTAAACCGCTGAACTGTTTTATTTTACCCTTTAAATAGAAAGTTTAGTTCTAGCTCTACCCCCTCAGTTCACAGATGATTAACCTTAACTGAACTCTTTGAACTTATGTGTGACTCCTTAATTGACCCATTCTAATTTCAGTCTGACTTACAAGAGACAGAGCTGTGGTGTCCTTTCAAATTTTAATATGCAGTTAAAAGCAGAATACAAGTAAAACATATTGTAAAGAAACAAAACACAGTATACAAACTAGACAAATGCAATAAGGCAATACAGAATACAGGTTACAACAAATAAAAAGCAAACCCACCTTTCCCTCTCAGTAAACTGCAGCAGGTCTGGGTATGCCTTTCCAGTAAAGCTCTGAAATGTTTTATTTTACCCCTTAAATGGAAGGTTTAGTTTCTAGCTATACCCCCTCAGTTCACAGATGACTAACCTTAACTGACGACTTCTAACTTATGTGTGACACCTTAACTGACTTGTTCTAATTTCTGTCTGACTCACAAGAGACAGATATGTTGTGAGTTTTCAAGTTTTAATATGCATTTTAAAAAAGAATACAAGTAATACACAGTGTAAAGAAAACAAATCACAGTAAACAAAATAGAAAATACAATAAAGCAATACAGAATACAAAAAGCAAAAAAGCAAACCAACCTTTCCCTCACAGCAAACTGCAGCAGAGTCTGGGTGAGGCTTTCCAGTAAAGCTCTGAAATGTTTTCTTTTACCCCTTAAAAAGAACTTAAAGTTCCTAGCTCTACCTCCTCAGTTCACTGATGATTAACCTTAACTGACCTCTTCTAACTTACGTGTGACTCCTTAATTGACCTGTTCTAATTTCTGTCTGATTCACAGGAAACTGAGGTGTGGTGTCTGTTCAAGTTTTAATATGCAGTTAAAAGCAGAATACAAGTAAAACACAATGCAAAGAAAACAAATCACATTATACAAAATTGAAAAAAGGCAATAAAGCAATACAGAATACAACAAATAAAAAGAAAACCAACCTTTCCCTCACAGCAAACTGCAGCAGAGTATCAGTGAGCCTTTCCAGTAAAGCTGTAAAATGTTTTATTTTACCTCTTAAATAGAAGGTTTAGTTCCTAGCGACACCCCCTCAGTTCACACATGATTAACCTTAACTGACCTCTTGTAACTTATGGTTGACTTCTTAATTGACCTGTTCTAATTTCTGGCTCACAAGAGACAGATATGTGGTATATTTTCAAGTTTTAATATGCAGTTAAAAGCAGAATACAAGTAAAGCACAGTGCAGAGAAAACAAATCACATTATACAAAATAGAAAAATACAATAAAGAAATACAGAATACAACAAATAAAAAATAAACCAACATTTCCCTCACAGCAAATTGCAGCAGAGTTTGGGTAAGCCTTTCTAGCAAAGCTTTGAAATCTTTTATTTTACCCTTTAAACAGAAGGTTTAGTTTCTAGGTCCACCCCTTCAGTTCACAGATGATTATGACCTCTTCTAAGTAATGTATGACTCATTAATTGACCCATTCTAATTTCTGTCTGTTTCACATTTTATATGCAGTTAAAAGCAGAATACAAGTAAAACACCACGCAAAGAAAACAAAACACAATATAAAAAATAGAAAAATGAAATAAAGCAATACAGAATACAGGAAATAAAAAGCAAGCTAACCTTTCCCTCACATCAATCTGCAGCAGAGTCTGAGTGAGGCTTTCCAGTAAAGCTCTAAAATGTTTTATTTTACCCCTTAAATCGAAGGTTTAGTTCCTAGCTCCACCACTTCAGTTCACAGATGATTAACCTTAACTGACCTCTTCTAACTCATGTGTGACTCCTTAACTGACCCATTCTAATTTCTGTCTGACTCACAAGAGGCAGAGGTGTGGTGTCTTTTCATGTTTTAATTTGCAGTTAAAATCAGAATACAAGTAAAACACAGTGTAAAGAAAACAAATCACAGTATACAAAATAGAAAAATGCAATAAAGCAATACAGAATATGAATAAAAAGCAGAATACAAGTAAAACACAGTGTAAAGAAAACAAATCACAGTATATAAAATAGAAAAAGGCAATAAATCAATACAGAATACTACAAATAAAACCAAACCAACTTTTCTCTTTCAGCAAACTGCAGCAGAGTCTGTGTGAGCCTTTTGAATAAACCTTTGAAATGTTTTATTTTACATCTAAATACAAGGTTTAGTTCATAGCTCCACCACCTCAGTTCACAGATGATTAACCTTTACTGACCTCTTCTAACTTATGTGAGATTCCTGAATTGACCTGTTCGAATTTCTGTCTGACTCATATGAGACAGAGGTGTGGTTTCATTTCACATTTTAATATGCAGTTAAAAGCAGAATACAAGTAAAACACAGTGCAAAGAAAACAAACCACAGTATACAACATAGAAAAAAGCAATAAAGCAATATAGAATACAACAAATAAGAAGCAAACCAACCTTTCCCTCACATCAAACTGCAGCAGAGTCTGGTTGACCCTTTCCAGTAAAGCTCTGAAATGTTTTATTTTACCCCTAAATAGAAGGTTTAGTTTCTAGCTCCACCTTTCAGTTCACAAATGATTAACCTTAACTGACCTCTACTAACTTATGTGTGACTCCTTAACTGACCCATTCTAATTTCAGTCTTACTCACAAGAGAGAGAGCTGTGGTGTCTTTTCAAGTTTTAATATGCAGTTAAAAGCAGAAAACAAATAAAACACAGTGGAAAGAAAAAAAAACAGAGTAAACAAAATAGAAAAAGGTAATAAACAATACAGAATACCACAAATAAAAAGCAAACTAACATTTCCCTCACAGCAAACTGCAGCAGAGTCTTGGTCATCCATTTCCAGTAAAGCTCTGAAATGTTTTATTTTAACCCTTAAACAGAAGGTTTAGTTCCTAGCTCCATCCCCTAAATTCACACACGATTAACCTTAACTGACCTTTTCTAACTTATATTTGCCTCCTTTTTTGCCCTCTTCTAATTTCTGTCTGACTCACAAGTGACAGAGCTGTGATGTCCTTTCAAGTTTTAATATGCAGTTAAAAGCAGAATACAAGTAAAACACAGTGGAAAGAAAACAAATCACAGTATACAAACTAGAAAAAGGCAATAAAGCAATAAAGAATACAAAATACAACAAATAAAAAGCAAACCAACCTTTCCTTCACAGCAAACTGCAGCATAGTCTCAGTGAGCCTTTCCAGTAAAGCTCTGAAATGTTTTATTTTACCCCTTAAATAGAAGGCTTAGTTTCTAGCTCCACCCCTTCAGTTCACAGATGATTAACCTAAACTGACCTCTTCTAGCTTATGTGTGACTCCTTAATTGACCTGTTCTAATTTCTGTCTGACTCACAAAAGACATTGGTGTGGTATCTTTTCAAGTTTCAATATGCATTTAAAAGCAGAATACAAGTAAAACACAGTATAAAGAAAACAAATCACAGTATACAAAATAGAAAAAGGCAATACATCAATACAGAATACAACTCATAAAAAGCATACCAACCTTTCCCTCAATTTGAGCTGCAGCAGAGTCTGGGTGAGCCTTTCCAGTTAAGCTCTGAAATGTTTTATTTTACCCCTTAAATAGAAGGTTTAGTTCCTAGCTCCACCCCCTCAGTTCACAGATGATTAACCTTAACTGACCTCTTCTAACTTATTAGTGACTCCTTAATTGGCCCGTTCTAGTTTCTGTCTGATGTACAAGAGACAGAGTTGCTGTGTCTTTTCAATTTTTAATATGCAGTTAAATGCAGAGTACAAGTAATACACAGTGTAAAGAAAACAGATCACAGTATACAAACTAGAAACAAGCAATAAAGCAATACAGAACACAGAATACAACAAATAAAAAACAAACCTACGTTTCCTTCACAGCAAACTGCAACAGTATGGGTCAGTCTTTTCAGTAAATCTCTGAATTATTTTATTTTAACCCTTAAATAGAAGGTTTAGTTCCTAGCTCCACCCTCTAAATTCACACATGATTAACCTTAACTGACCTATTCTAACTTATGTTTGACTCCTTATTTTCCCTCCTCTAATTTTTGTCTGACTGACAAGAGACAAAGCTGTGGTGTATTTTCAAGTTTTAATAAGCAATTAAAAGTAGAATATAAGTAAAACACACTGTAAAGAAAACAAATCACTGTTTACAAAATAGAAAAGGCAATCAAGAAATACAGAATACAGAACACAACAAATAAAAAGAAAACCAAGCTTTCCCTCCCAGCAAACTGAAGCAGAGTCTGGGTGAGCCTTTCCAGTAAAGCTGTGAAATGTTTTATTTTACCCCTTAAACAGAATGTTTAATTCTTAGCTCCACCCCTCAGTTCACAGATGATTAACCTTAACTGACCTCTTCTAACTTATGTGTGACTTCTTAACTGACCCACTCTAATTTCTGTCTGACTCACAAGAGACAAAGCTGTGGTATATTTTCAAGTTTTAATATGCAGTTAAAAGCAGAATACAAGTAAAATACATTGTAAAAAAAAATCACAGTATACAAAATAGGAAAAGGCAATAAAGCAATACAGAAAACAACAAATAAAAAGCAAACCAACCTTTCCCTCACAGCAAATTGCAGTAGAGTCTTGGTGAGCCTTTCATATTCTGTCATGAATATCTGAAAGACTCTAATCATTCTATAAGAGAAAAAAACAATTACAGTATAACCTTCATTACATGAGAACTGATATCATAAGATCAGATGATTTGTGCTGTGTGACTGCATATCTCATACAAAAGGTATCCAAATAAATGGAATTACATTTTTTATTGAGTGATATTTTTAAAAGTATGTTAGCCCAGAGTATTTGTGTCCAGCTTTAAAATAAGAAAACATAATAGCACACAAAGCTCTTACTACTTAGAACAATGTTTTACTGTAATAAATCTGGTCAGTCGGTTGGCCTCAGTTG
Source organism: Protopterus annectens (assembly GCF_019279795.1). NCBI lineage: Eukaryota > Metazoa > Chordata > Ceratodontiformes > Protopteridae > Protopterus > Protopterus annectens. The sequence continues at coordinate 1,032,209,347 of NC_056730.1, forward strand.
TAATTGTACAAGACAGTGTTTGTTGGTTAATAAATCTAAGACTACAAGTCATATATTATTTTAGCTGCTGTCACTGACTTCAGGCACTTCCAGCTCACATGGCTGCTATTCCCACAAGTCCCATCCTTTTCAGTTTGTCAGGTCCATAGTGCTATCCACACTAGGAAGGTATGTATGCATAGAGTCTTTCCTCTCCATTCATAAGCCAAACTAGTTCAGAGTTCTGCTGGTCAGGTGGAGGGAGCTGATACACTGTGACTTCCTGTGTTTTCCTTTTTACCCAAATACCCACACTCTCCATGCTAACCATAGCAACTTGTCAGGGTGTGTAGACAATGAAGAGCCATTAAACCCTTGTCCTTCTTTCAGGTCCATATGGGGTAACTGCTCTGTTCTTACACCCACTCCTGCCAACCAGGCATCATCTCTTTCATTTCTGGCATTCTCTAAGGCTCTTCCACAGAGACATCCAACATGTTTTGTTTCTCCCAGACAGGCATGCTCATCATCTCTGCCAGTACCATCAGACTCCTAAGCTGCTAGTTATACCATGGTCACCTGAGCCACAGTCAGGGCTTTATAAATCTATAATACCAGGGGTCTACTGGATAACAGGTCATTTCTACCATGAAATCCATCTAGCATCTTTGTTATTAAACTGAGGTAACATGTAAATGAAGTGTGAGCATAATATGCAGTTGTTTGTAACATCAAATTTTTAGTTGTCTGAGTTCTTTGTACTCTACATCACAGGTCCATTGTTACTACTGTCATTTGCAGCATGCCTTATGTATTTGTTATTTTATTTTTCTTTCATTCAAGAGTGACTGCTACATTTTGCACAATGTCATCATCAGGATGACCAGATCTTCTTATCATGTAACCATTTGCAAACTCTAATCACCTTTAAATAGGAAACCAGTTGAAACAATACCTAGTATAATGCAACATCATGCATTCTTGAAATCTATTGACTTGAGTAATGTATACAAATGGCAGTCTGGGACTGCATGCCTTATGAGGGTCTACTGTATGTCTTCTCATAATAATCAACAGCAGGAAATTGAGTATCTCATATTAGCAGCTATAGCTGCTCAAAAACTCCGTGTAAAGGGTACTAAGGATTCAAGGCCTCTACCAACCATCACATCTGCTTTAGACAGAAAACAGAAAAACAAAACAAACAATCTAAAGAAAAAAAAATGTAACATTTTCTTTTTGCTTGGCTTAAATGAAGATTTTTCAGGTTCAGTCCTAGTGTATGTTTTGTGCTTCTCCTAAAAATCCAGGGATATCAAGTTTTGAGGCAGATCTTCTAGCACATTATTTCCCCCATCCACTAAACAAATTATCACCTCACATTAGTCCACAGGGTCTCCTTTCTCCATATTAGAGTTGTGTTTGCAATGCCTGCCTTACATCATCCAGGTTGAGTGGTTAAGAAAAAGTCAATTTCTTGATGGGGTTGTCATAATCCTGAAAATGCTTGCATATTCCTCTTTTCAGCTATAATCCTTCCTATATTGGCTGATATGGATGCTTGTTTTATATGAGGCCCCAGCAAACTTTCTGATAGATATCTGGTAACTCCCAGACATGCACCTGGAAGGTTGCTACATGGATAGAGCATGGCAATGCTGAGTGCATGCCTCCAGCCAATGCACTGCATGATACACTGCATGATGCACTGCACGAGACACTGCATGATGCACTGCATGTTACACTGCATGCCTCATAGCTCTCTCTTCAGAAGATACTTATACTGCAGCAGATTGGACCAGATGTCTTCACTTCCTCAAGATAGGTGAGCCTGAATAAGCTGCTAATTCACACCCTCATGTTCAACAAGGAATTAAAAACAAGTTTTAAGTCATCAGCTCTTTCCAGACCAGATTCATCAACCCAGTCTTCATAGCTGACATCCAAGCTGACATAACTGCAGCAGCCAACTAACAAATCACAGGCTTGTGACTTTCTGATCCTCAGACCAGATTCTTATTTTTCACAAAACCCAATCTTAGTGGATTTTTTGCTTTACTTTGGTCCAACACATTTGCAGCCCTTGTCATGATCCACCTTGTATAACTGCTTTACAATTTTTTATCCACTTTTTACCCACATAATCTAATCTGTCGAACAGACATTGTCATTCCTCTGTGTCCTCCATAGAATACTTATTAGTCATTATGCAAGCCTTTTCTGTTACAGATAAATCCCCCTGTGGGTCATTATAATTACTGAATTTCTTTTCTTTCTTTCTTTTGTGCATGTGGTTGTACAACAGGCACATTAGCATGAGCTTAGCTCTTACTATGCTGCCTGTAGTAGATGCATATTACCTTTCAAGATCTCAGTAACTATTATTTATTTAATGTTTATTTCCTAAGTTAGTAGACTCAACTGCAGGATGAAGGTTACAAATGTCAAAAATGAATGTCATGGAGAAACAAATGTGATGCATAATTGTTAAGAAAATGTATATTAAACATAATTAGCACAATTCATCAGCAATGTGTTGGATAAATTATGACAAGATATTGTACAGCTTATTTACTGATGTATTTCAAATGCAGTCTAAGCCTATGTTGTTTTAATGTTGGTCATTTTTTGGGAACCTCAGAACCTCGTCTAGGTTGATCTTCCTAACTTCATCCAAGTTACCAAATCAAACAAATTCATAGATTCATTCCACCAGATTTTTTTTACTTTTAACATCTGCTGGTTGAGTGGTTGATGAATGAAAAGAATGAGAGGGAGACAAGGTTGGATGATGTGGGGATAGTGAATCATGAAGTGCAATGGATTAGCAAGGAGGAAGTAAGGATAGCTATGAAGAGGATGAAAAATGGAAAGGCTGTTGGTCCAGATGACATACCTGTGGAAGCATGGAGGTGTTTAGGTGAAATAGCAGTAGAGTTTTTAACCAGATTGTTTAATGAAATCTTGGAAAGTGAGAGGATGCATGAGGAATGGAGATAAAGTGCTTTGGCACCAATTTTTAAGAATAACGGTGATGTGCAGAGCTGTAGTAACTACAGAGGGATTAAATTGATCAGTCACAACATGAAGTTATGGGAAAGAGTAGTGGAAGCTAGGTTAAGAAGGGACGTGATGATTAGTAATCAGCAGTATGGCTTCATGACGGGAAAGAGCACTACAGATGTGATGTTTGCTCTGAGAGTATTGATGCATAAGTACAGAGAAGGTGAGTAGGAGTTGCATTGTGTTTTTGTAGACTTAGAGAAAGCATATGACAGGGTGCCTAGAGAGGAGTTGTGGTATTGTATGAGGAAGTCGGGAGTGTCAGAGAAGTATGTAAGAGTGGTACAGGATATGTACGAGGGTAGTGTGACAGCGGTGAGGTCTGCAGTGGGAGTGACGGATGCGTTTAAGGTGGAGGTGGGATTATATCAAGGATCAGCTCTGAGCCCTTTCTTATTTGCAATAGTGATGGACAGGTTGACAGACGAGATCAGACAGCAGTCCCCGTGGACTATGATGTTTGCAGATGACATTGTGATCTGCAATGAAAGTAGGGAACAGGTGCAGAAGACCCTGGAGAGATGGGGATATGCTCTAGAGAGAAAAGGAATGAAGGTCAGCATGACTAAGATGGAATATATATGTGTGAATGAGAGGGAGGATAGAGGAATGGTGAGGAGGCAAGGAGTAGAGGTGGTGAAGGTGGATGAGTTTAAATACTTGGGATCAATAGTTCAGAGTAATGGTGAGTGTGGAAGAGAGGTGAAGAAGAGTACAGGCAGGATGTAGTGGGTGGAGAAGAGTGTCAGGAGTGATTTGTGACAGACGAGTACCAGTAAGAGTGAAAGAGAAGGTCTACAAGAGGGTAGTGAGACCAGCTATGCTATATGGGTTGGAAATAGTGGCATTGACAAAAAAGCAGGAGTTTGAGCTGGATGTGGCAGTGTTAAAGATGTTAAGATTTGCACTGGGTGTGATGAGGGTGGACAGGATTAGGAATAAGTATATTAGAGGGTCAGCCCAGGTTGGAAGGTTTGGAGACAAAGCCAGAGAGGCAAGATTACATTGGCTTGGACATGTGCTGAGGAGGGTTGCTGAGTATATTGGAAAAAGATGCTAAGGATGAAGCTACCAGGTAACAGGAAAAGAGGAAGGCCTAAGATAAGGTTTATGGATGTGGTGAGAGAGGACATGCAGGTGGTTGGTGTGACAGAGCAAGATGCAGAGGACAGGAAGAAATGGAATCAGATGATCCGCTGTGGCAATCCCTAACAGGAACAGCCGAAAGAAGATGATAACCATCTGCAGGTATGCTTACCTATATTTTGCACCTGTCAAGACTGTGTGCCATTTTGCCATGTTGTGGTATGTCAGCTGCCTGATCAGCTTCTAGGGCTATGTTTAAATTTCCCCATTCTTCATGGTTAAAGGTCCCTTAGCAAAGGGCTAATATGTCCCCAGGTTACCACATGCTGGTTATCCAATTCAAGTTGGGGAAGTCTTCCAGGGTTGAAAGGCAGTACAGCAATTAAGGAGTCCAAACCCTCCACCTGTCAAATCTAAGTAGAATTGCATGTTATAAACTGCTCTTCTTTAGGTCATTATCGCCTGTTATAAACTGCAGTTTACAATGATGCAATGCACATCTTATTGTATTTGAGTCCCTGCCTGCCTCCTCACATTCACTTGTCCTGTGCACTAGCTACTGATAGTACTTAAGAAGTCAGACAACAGTTGTTGGAAAGCACACATTTGAAAGGAGTCTTGCAATACTGTATATTTGTGTGTGTGCACGTGTGCTCACACATGTGTGTGTGTGTGTGTGTGTGTGTGTGTGTGTGTGTGTGTGTGTGTGTGTGTGTGTGTGTGTGTGTGTGTGGGTGTGTGTGTGTCTGTGAATGAAAATGAATAGGCTTAAAAGAGACTACAGCATTTAAGAGATCAAAACCCTCCATCTGTTAAACTGTCCCAGCCAAGTAGAATGCCTTACATCTCCTCATTAAGTCAAGACTGCAGGTTGCAAATTACTTTTCCAAACAGATACAATGTATACCTCAGCAGGTTCCGATCCTTGCCTACGCATATCCTTTTCTCTTGACCTGTATACTATCTATGGACACTGCTGTCAAAGTCACAAAGCAGTCGACAGAAAACAGAAATAAAGGGATTGTTGCAACAGTGCAGAAGACTGCAATATGGCAATGTTAGATCAGTAACTGGTGGATCACAACCCACCACACACCATCCTTACAAGGTAAACATCACATCAGGAGTACACTGAGTCATGGGTGCTGTTACAGTTTAACAACTGATGGCAACATATATCATCATTGCTCTCTGTCACATGCCTCAAGGGTAAGCTTAATTATAAGACAGTAAGCAGATCATTACCATGGCCAAAGGATTTTCTTCAGTCTTTGCAATAAAATTGGAACTGTCATTCATTGTTTCATATGTATGGATAGTGAAGCTGCTCTGTGCCAACTGTCATACAACAGTAAACACAGAAAGACTGGTTTGTTTTTGCCCATGTGTGCGATATGATAAATGTGTTATGTAAAATGAAATGTCATTGTATGACACAATGTATATGCTTCTAGCCTTAAGGAAAACTACATATTAGTAGAATGGAAGCTGAGTTAGTGATATGCTCTCAATCAATGCAACATCATTGTGCTGAAAAACTTATACTGCATGTGTCTAGAAACTCACAGTTGAAGGAAATGTTCAAAAGGGTAATTACAAAGATAGTGAAGTAAGGGCTGAACAGGATGAAATTGGGTGACAATAATATACATAACACAATACAGTGCAACCCATGCCTCTTATATTCACCATATCAGTGCATTATTAGGGGTTAGAAGTAAATCTGTCTATATGGGGCCAACTGTGAGCTATATCAGGGAAATGTATACAATTTGCAGACTGATAGCAAGCAAAAAATGCAAAGGCTTAGAGTATATCATTTCTTGATAACAGCCTACAAATGGCATACATTTATCTGTTGAAGAGAAGACACTTGCAGACTGAGAAGATAAATGTGAAATTACATTGCACCCTTAGTGGATTAGAACCCTGCAATGAATGCCATGTAGTGAACTTTACACATCATGGAAGCAGACATTGAGAATAGAATAATCTTACATTACTTTTATTTCTGTAAGATTTGCTGACTGATGTGCACCAAAGATCAACTAAGGTGCATGATCGATGGCAAAGCCTTAGTACACGTGTAGGAATTTCCTTCATGTTTACCACAGGAGGAGAACTAGAGTTACCTTATATTCACCCATGGGCTGGAATGCTTGCTCTATGCCAATTGTCATACAATAGATAAGTACTTAAATGCCTATTTATGTTTATAAGCTATTCACTACTGTGTGTGTATCTATTTATGGGCTAAAGGCTGAAAATGGGAGGATAATACAGTGATGAAAATGTGTCTCAAGAAAAAGGAAGAGCAATAGGTGAGCAAATCAGGAATTATCATGATGGAGGCTGGATAGGACTCTGTCTCTCAACTTTTTCTCAAAGTGATATTTGTTATCTTTATTATTTTACATATTTTTGTGTTGTAATGACACTAAATATTTTCTGTCAAAAGAACACACCAAATTGAGTGAACAATTTTACCAAATCATCTTTGTAAAAAACACACATAGGTGAAGTAGAGAGTTATATGTGGGATGTAATTCTTTGTGGAAGAGATGTTCTTTTTTTATTTTTTCTTTAAGAGGAGAAAGTTGGGCAAGGAATTTCAGGACTTCAGAGGTGGGTAAGAATGAGAGGTTAGGTAAAAAGAAAAGGTAGACATGACTGACAGGATGTGGGTAACATACTGAGTGAGAGTAAACACATTGGAGAAGGAGACAACAGGCAAACAGAGGGCAGACAATGGTAAAGGGAGGATTCTGTAAAGTGACAAAGCTGGTTATGAACTAAAAAGGTGGTGGTGGGATATACAGTGTATAGGGATATGGTGAGTTGTTCAAACATGCATACCCTGCCAGCTTTGACATAGTGGGAGATCACTCCTCCCCCTGGAAGCTACTACCACTGGATCCTGCCTCAATAACTGTAGGCAATGCCAGGCCTGGAAGGTACTCAGTAAGTCACCAGTACATGGTCTCTCCATGCAGCCAGTGTGGGCATCAAACCTCCTTTCCATAATCTCGTCCATAAGCTCTGCCAGCTCCTGAAGGGTGACATACTTACTACCTCTTCTGGCCAGAAATGAAGAAAAAAATATTGAAAAAGTGGAAAAAACACATACAAAACTGGTAAATTTGTGTTCCTATGCCCTTTTTCATCCTCAGACATCACAACCAAGGAAAATGTCAACAATCATATTTGTTTTGCAACATCATAAGATTTTATATTATTTACCATTGTGTTACTTTATGTAATAGAAAATAATACATTTATGCCACAAACATATCAACTTTATATATTTATCTTTTTCTGACAATTGACCTATCATTCATCATAACAATTGACTCTGTGCATAACAGTTAATAAGAGCCACATCTGTTGCTGTGTAAATGATTGTATACAGACTCTGCAATCTTTACCTTTGCACAGTCTTATTATTTACTATATAGACTGGCATTAATGAACAGTTTTGATTTACTATATCATTGTAATGTACCTTCATAGGTAAACTGTTGATAGACTAACAATTATATATAAAAAAAATTGGAGGCAAAGAGGGTGGTAAAAGAGACATGCAAAAATGATTTCATGTAATTTTTAATTTTTGTTTTTTTAATCATCAAATACAGTGAAGGACAAATAATATTTTCATCACAGCACATGCAATTTTATTTAACATCATAAATATTTCAGTTATAATTCTGCTATGTCATGTAGTATGGCATTTAATATTAGTCCCAGAATTTTTTTTTTTTTGTGATGTGGGGATTGAACCCATAAACATCATAACAGTTTTATTGTCCATAGAATTAATAGGATGATCCACTTTTCCACCTATGCTGATGGCGGTACAGAAAGTCAGAATTCTGTCTTCACACTCCAGCACTGGCAGATGCTTACTCTATGAATGTAGTTCACCAGCATTTCAGTTGTTACCTGTTGCTATTAAATCTTAGATATTTCACAAAATGAACATATGCATGCCTTGGTGGTGTCTTAGGTTTTCCTGTCTCTCTCTCTCTGTATAATTCACCAGATTCCTTTTGACCTGTTCATGAGGGGTCTATATCAGAACATCAAAGTTTTAAAACTTTGAATGTTCTAATATTGACCCGTTTTGAGTGAACGCTAAAAATAGCGAAGCTGCAGAACACCAAATTATTTCCTAGGGAAAGAATTTGGTTGGCCGGTTCTGTGGCTTTGCTATTTTCAGCACTGTGGTGGAGATGTACGGGTTAGGTTCAGGTAAGTGTGCGATTGTGTGGTTGTTAGGATTAGGGCACGGGATAGGTGAGTTTGGGTTAGGGCGCGGGTTAGGTGAGTTAGGGTTAGGGTGCAGGTTAGGTGAATTAGGGTTAGGGGTGGGTTAAGTGAGTTAGGGTTAGGGCACGGGTTAGATGAGTGTGCGATAGTGACGGACCTTAGGCTTAGGGTTTGGGTTAAGGTAAACGGATAGATAGTAGTGTATGTATAGTTTAGTGTAGGGTTAGTTGTAGGATTATAAGTGTATGTGTGTGGATTGATGTTTTTTAGGTGTGCTTTTGTTGTGTGTATGTGTTTCGGAATAGCAAATTTTTCCCAAGGAAAAAATTCGCTGTTCTGAATGTTCGATATTATGTGGTTTAGATATTTTAGGTTCAATTAAATAGCGTTCGCTATTTTCATCTTTTGATAATGTGATATAAATGCTTCATGAGCTACAGAGATAGAGTATATTAAAAATCTGTATAGTGCCATGCACTGATATGGTGTAAGGATGGGTAAATAATGTTATACTTACAGTATTGAGGGGGAAAACAGCATCAAACTTCTTGCTCCTGTTAGCCAAGGACTTGTGGCTTTCTATGACTTATGTCACTAGCACCGTTTACCCATGCATGGGATGCCAGTAGCATGAGTGGCAGCATCAGCCACATTATTCCAGGCATCAGCCTTATACAAAGACCCAGGATAACCCCCTTGCAGGTTTCCATATCTGTAATGCTTACAGAGGACACATAAAGAGCTTGGTCTCATCCTCACTTTATCACTGTGCTGTAAATGGAACACTAACTTCCCATTTGCTAACCATTAAGTCACTCCTTCCAAGATGCCAGGTAAAAATGACACTGAATAAGCACCCACAGCAGATCTCACAGTTCACATCCTTCATGCAATGATGGGAGCCATGGAGAATCACATTTGCACTATGAATGGCAAAACAAATATATGTACAAAGTTGTAATAACTCCAGTGACACTGCAAGGTATGAAACATAATGAGTGGTGGTCCTCTTTCCATCTGTTTTCTTCTGAGATTACATGCTCAACAGCAACTTCAGATTAACATGGTTAACCGTGGAATATCAACTGCATTTAAGTTGACAGATGCCAACTTCCAGATCATACACACATGTTAAGAATCACAAAATAAGTGAATTTGCGTTGTCATCACATCCATTATTCACACAGCTACAACTTACACCTTAAGGCATTCAAACTCCTAATTACCTAACTCTTGGTTTCTGGACCTGTCTACTGCATACACACATCAAAGAATAATTTTTTTTAAGGATTTAGGCAGCTCAAGTATGCAGTGTGTTTGGCAACAATAAGGAAACTGCAGTGAGCAATGTTCACCGCACACAATTCATCTGGGGATACAAACCCTCCACATATAGCTTACTGCAAAATTATACATAACAAGTAGAGTGGAATCAGCCAGAAACAGTGTTACCGTGCAAATAATTAAGACAACCTGCGGTTATAACATTATTGCTTTCAGTCTGACACTCCTTGAGTTTAAGCTCACTCCTGACTGTCACCAGATCATTAGCACAGCTCAACGATTTTCTTCAGTTTTCTGCCATAAGATGGTAACTGTAATTTATTCTTAGCCACTTACATCTGTCACTGTTGCTCTATGCTAAATGCTGTGCAATGTTCAAGAAAATATTTATATATTTTTTATTTTAATTTGTGAGTCTTTTGTGCACTATGTGTGATGTGCTTATATGTCAGTTTATATTTTGAATATCATTAAGCAGAGCATTATCTGTGTGTGGCACATATCGTTCACAGGACAAGCATCAATAACACACATTTCAGGTTATGACAGCAGTGTAAATCAAAGAAAAATAAATGTACACGATGGGATTCAAACACATGCATAACTCAGTCATAGTCTAAGTAGCAGAGCATTAGAACTGTCACTGAAACTCTCAGTCAAAATATGAGGAAAGATATTCATAGTAATGGAGTACACTTCAATACTGGAAACAATATTGTGCAACAGCATCCAACCCTCAGTGGATTGGAGACATGCATGCAATGCACTAAAATGGATATTTCTCATAATTAGATCACTGAACCACAGAAGTTTACATTATTTTTTTTTATCTCACAGTTGCTCACTTATACACAATGGTGCTAAGGTCTGGTGCATGACAGATGGCCAAGTCTTGTCAAATCCATAGGAATTTTCTTTCCTTTTGCCATGGGATGAAAACTATCATTACTCTATACACAGATGACCAGCAATGATGCTTGATGCCAACTGGCTTACAATGGAAAATTAAACAACATGTGATTTATAGGTTCATAGCTTCATAGTTTCATATGTATTTAATAGGCTAATGACCACAAGGGCCTTTTTAAGCCTAGCCATGCACCCCAAAACTCTGACAAGTTTTGATACCCTTGATAAGTGTAAGCAGGGGCTTGGGAGATGAAACATTTAGAAGCTAGGGCCTGGGAGATGAACCATTTACAGGTTACCTTTGTCCATTAGAGACATAGATGCTAAACCAGGGATGAATTTCCTTTTCCCCTCCAATTATCCAGGCTGCACTTGGATTAGGTTAGGGAGAAACTCTGCTTCACATGGGTGGGGAGCCTGTTTCAGAGATAGGGTAATCTTTGGGATACATGCCTGTCTCTCCAGTAGGTCCAATTTTATCACAGCCAAGGTTTAAGTCTTTGGAATGGTTAATTCTGGTGCTGTTTGTTTTGTGGATATGCAGGAGGTCCATCAGAGTGGGTCTGATAATGCTCTGTATGTCAGGTATAGATCTCCCTTTAAAAGCCTGTAGGAGACAGAATACAGGGATTGAGCCTTGAGGCAGTCTGCATAGAACAGTTTACTTAAAGCCCTGTATTTTATTAGTGAGGAACCTCTGTGGACATTCCATTTGTTTGATATGACTGGATAGGTACATACCAAAGGGGCATTGTACTCAGTGATAGGTCTGATGAATGCCGAATACAGTGGAACAATGACTTCTTTGGACATAGGTGCCATTACCTTTGTTTATAAATTGTGCAAAATAGAAGGATTTCCTCACTACTGTAGACACATGATGGTCAAAGGCTACATTATCTATGTATGTCCCTAAGTACCTGACTACTGGGTCAACTTCAAGGGGTGTGTTGTCAATATGATTGTTACTAGAGGTTGATGACATCCCAAGGGATACTATTATGAACTTCTTGGCATTTAGTTTTAGTCCATGACTCTGACACCAGTTATATGTCTGTGTCAGCCCGTACTGGAGAACATTTGTGTCAGTGTGACATTCAATGACAGCTCCTAATTTGCAATCATCTGCAAATTTACTCAGCCAGAGACCACTGACATTGACCTTAGCTTCAGTGAAGTAAATGCCCAAAAGGAGGGGTCCAAGGACTGAACCCTGAGGACTCCACTTGTGACAGGCCTCTTTATAGAGGTGGACCCCCCAGTTCTAACTTCCTGGGTCCTGTCTGTGAGTCAGCTGGCTAGCCACCGGTTGACATATGAGTTTGTACCAAACATCTTGAGTTTGACAACAATGCCTGAGTGGGGTATTGTTTCAAATGCCTTTGCCATGTCAAGGTAGGCAATGTGAACAATTTTGCCCTCATCCATTGCTTTGGTGATGTTCTCAAAGAAGTCCACCAAGTTGGGTAGACATGATCTGCCCTTGACGAAACCCAAACTGGGTTGGGGCCAGTGTATGGAGGTTTACTATATCACTATTGATCATTTCCACGATAATTCTTTCCATGGCTTTACACATAAGATGAGTGAGACCTATGGGTCTATAGTTTCCAGGGTCTGTAGATGGCCCACCTTTGTGTAGAGGGATGACTGTTATTATTCTCCATTCATGCAGCATGAAGCCTGTTTGGGAGGCTATAGTTAAATAGCAATTCCAGAGTCCCTGATAGGTCATGTTTCATGCTATTTAGAAAGCATCCTGGGATACTGTCTGGGCCCACTGATGTGGTGTTATTCGCCTTAGAGAGAGCATTAAGGACCTGTTCTCTAGTGATAAAAGGGGGAGTTATGTTTGATGGTATTTCCTGAGGGAACATTGAGTGGGAGATAGGGGAAAAGTTGAAGCTGACTTTATTGGCCAGTAGGTTTCCTATATCTTCTGGCTCAGTATAGGTGGGTCCATTTACAATGAGGTCTGTACACAATTGTGTATTGCCTTTGAGGCTGCGGACATAGCTGAAGAATGTATTGCGGTTGTCCTTGTCCTGGGTGGCCAAAGTCACTTCAAATTTGGCTTTGGAAGACTTTATTTGTCCTCTGAGATGTCTGTTTAGTTTGATGAGAGTGCTTTTATCCAGCTGGGTGCTGCACCTCCAAACTTTTGCCATGATTTTCTTCCTTCTGTTATGCAGCCTATTGATTTTGTGATTCCACCAGGGTGGCCTGTTTTTTTGAGTAATTTCTGTAATGCTTCCTGGTGGATAGAACTGCCTCTATGCAGCTATTAATATGCTTGTACAGAGTTTCTGTGAACAGTTCTGCATAGGCAACAGTATTCTCAAGGCTTATGGGGGATTGAAATTTTGCCAGGTTATCACTTAATCGAAAGAAGTTAGCCTTAGAGTAGTTCCTGAATATTCCAGATTTAGCTGGGGGTCCAGGTTTTATTTTTACTTTAAAGGAGATCATTTTGTGGTCTGACCTTACCAAAGAAGACACTACACTAGGGGGTGTGCAGCACTCTCCCATATTAGTGAGGACCAGATCCAGTATGACTGCATCCCTGGTTGGTGTATTGACTATCTGGTTCAGGGAGTTTGTGTTTACAAAATCCATGAATCTTTGTGCCTGTACATTTGGTGTCATATAGGATTCCCAGTTAAGAGTGGGGTAATTAAAGTTTCCCATGAATATGGTATTGGGTTGGATGGTTAGTGTTTCTAAAAAGTTTAAATACATGGTATGGGTTTCCTGGATCAAAGAAGGCGACCTACAGCTGGCAAGGGAATGCTAATGGATTTTGTCTATAGTGATTTGAACATGGAGCAACTCAAGTGCATTGTCCTGTTTGATCAGCCTTGAGATATATTTATTTTTGATGTAAATAGAGACATATTCACCTTTATTCATTGTCTGTATAGTAGATGGTCTAAATATGTGGAAGACATTATAACCTTGTACTGTTGGTATGCTCTCTGTGGCTTTAAACCCTGTCTCAGTGACTGCACAGACATCATCATTCTCTAGGGTGAAGAGAGCATCTAGGGAGTGGGTGTTTTTGTTTAGACTTCTAGCATTGAACAGTAATACCTTTAGATTTTCTTGGTTTAGAATTGCTAAGTCAGAAGTACTTTCAGTTTGGCATCGCCTAAAACAAGGCACTATGAGGGAAGACAATGTTTTAGCTAATAACTGAAAGCATAGAGGGAAGAGGTGCACACCATCCCTGGCAAAGCAGCATGGTCTGTTGACCCTCTCCTTCCAAGCTGACAAATACTGCCAATCATTAGCGGACCGGAGTTCCGCTGTGGCGATCCCTTACCGGGAAAAGCTGAAAGACAAACAACATACATATATATATAAATATGGGTCTATCTGACAACATCGAAAGGTCAGAACGCCGACAACGAGAACACCGACGCCAGAAGATCGACATGTGAGAAGACCGACGGATCAAAACCCCGACGCTGAGAACACCGACATGGGAAAAGGCTGTGTAAGTATGCGGTAGTGACGGACGTTAGGGTGCGAGTAAGGTAAGTGTGCGATTGTGATAGTCTGTGGGTTAGGGGCGGGTTAAGTGAGTTAGGGTTAGGGCGCGGGTTAGGTAAGTGTGCGATTGTGATAGTCTGTGGGTTAGGGGCGGGTTAAGTGAGTTAGGGTTAGGGCGCGGGTTAGGTAAGTGTGCGATTGTGATAGTCTGTGGGTTAGGGGCGGGTTAAGTGAGTTAGGGTTAGGGCGCGGGTTAGGTAAGTGCGATTGTGATAGTCTGTGGGTTAGGGGCGGGTTAAGTGAGTTAGGGTTATGATCCGGGTTAGGTGAGTGTGCGATAGTGGCGGACCTTAGGGTTAGGGTTTGGGTTAAGGTTGTAGGTAGTTGTGTATGTGAGGTTTAGTGTTGGTTTGTAAGGATTTTGGTGTGCTTGTGTTGTGTGTGTGCTTTTTGGACAGGGGATTCATTTTGTTTGTTGATTGTCAGGATTATGGTGTGGCGGGCATGTGAGGTTTCGTGTTTGTGAAATGTCGGTTATGTGGTGTCAGTGATTTTGTTGTCGGTGTTGTGGCGTGTCGGTGTTGTCAGGTAGATCCATAAATATATATATATATATATATATATATATATATATATATATATATATATATATATATATATAATTTATTTATTTATTTACATTTGTTGACCGGGAGTGTCCGCCCTGGGAGAAAAGCTCCACAGTTAAAATATACAGACAGTAGTTACATTGGATTTACATAGCAATTAACAATTTGATCAGCATAGCAATTAACAATTACAAACACAGTTACAGATGAAGAACATAGTACATCAGTAGACAACTAGAATCTTTATCATCTGTGAAGTACATAACAGTCATTAATACTTGTTACAATAAGACATTCCTGCTGTATAATAAGTAGTTAGGCTTATGAGCATCCGAGCTTGCTATAATTAAGGTAGTTAGTGGTGTGGAAAGAAAGGTAGTGGGTGGATGGGATGGGTGATATTAGAGGGGAGTTGCAAGGGCATAGCCAGCATGTTTTTAGGTGCGCTTTTAGTAAAGTTTTGAAGTGGGTGCATGATGGTATGGAGGTAATTGTGGGTGGGATGGAGTTCCATAATTTGGCTATGGTGCAAGAGAATAGTGCTTCTCCAGCGAGTTATTGACTTTAGTGACCTGTAAATGATTTTTGTTGCTGGATCTTAGTGGTCTGGTGGTGCGATAGGATTGGAGTAGATTCTGGAGGGATGGGACTTTTAGTGGATGGTTTACTAGTTTGTGGGCGAGTGTGAGTTGATACTATTGAAGGAGGTGAGGGAGTTCAAGCCAGCCCAGTTCAGCAAGTGAGAGAAAGTGGTGACTATGGTAGGATGCCCCTATGGTGAATTTGGCAATCTTGTTGTAGCAGGTCTCTAGCTTGTTTAGATCACATTGGGCATAAAGTAGGATGGAGATAAGGTGGGAATTTGCTACTGAAATCTTTGCTGCTTTGGTGAGAAGATGCTTATTTCCGTATAATGCTCCTAGTTTTTTTGTGGACTTTTTTATGGTCATGGATATGGGAATGTCAAATTTTAGTTTATTGTCTATTTCCACTCCTAGCATTTTGGTGTGTTCTGTTGGGTGTATAGTGGTGTTGTCTTTTGCTGTGATGTTAAAGTGAGAGTTGTTTTGAGTATGTCTGGTGGGTTGGAAGATGAGTAGTTTAGTTTTGTTTGGGTTGAGTATTAATTGGGCATCGGATAACCATGTTTCAACAGAGGAAACGGCTTCCTGTGTGACTTTTTGCAGTTTGGGTAGGGATTGGGCTGAGCAGATGATGGTTGAGTCATCTGCATATTGTATGAGTGTGCCATGTTTAGTGGCAGAGGCTAGATTTTTGGTGAAAATAGAGAAGAGTAGGGCTCCAAGGATGGATCCTTGGGGAACCCCTATAGAGGCAGGTAGTTGGAGAGATATGTCATTCTGCCATACAACAGATTGTTGGCGGTCAGACAGGGAACTCTGAAACCAGCTGGTGACTGATTGAGAGAAGGATAGGTTATTGAGAACAGAGATGAGTTGTTTGTGTGGGACCATGTCAAATGCTTTAGATAGTCTATGAAAGTAGCAGAGGAGAGATAGCCATTGCTTTTATGCTGAAGGATAGTGTTAGTAAACGAGAGTAAGGCAGTGGTGGTGCTATGGTTTGGTCGGAAACCATGTTGAGTATTGGAAAGGAGGTTGTTATTAAGGAGGTAGTCTGGGACCTGAGAGTGAATGCATCTCTCTAGTATTTTGGAGAGTGGAGAGAGAATAGCTATGGGGTGGTAACTGGTTAGTTCTGTGGAGGGGCCGCCTTTGTGGAGGGGAATTATATGTGATACGTTCCATAGTGTGGGAACGTAACTTTCTGACAGAGATCGGTTAATCAGGATGGATACTGGGTAGGCTAGAGCATCAGCTGAAATTTGTAGGTATTCACTTGGGAAGTTGTCTGCTGCTAATTTGGTTGGCTTAAGTTTAGTTAAGAGTTTGTTTTATGTTGGAGGTAGGAACATGAGAAAAAGAGAAGACAGTGGGGAGATTACTAGTTGAAGGTGTGGGTTGGAGGGGAGGGTGGTTGTGTTGTCTAGCTAGTGATAATATGGTTTGTGTGAAGTGTGTGTTGAATGAGGTAGCAATATTTTTGGAGGAGTGAGGGATCTTAGGAGGATGGGTACTGACTTTACCTGGGTGGCGGATGGAGTTTATGGAGGACCAGAATTGTTTGGGGTTGTGTTGAGAGGAGTCTAGGGCATGCTGGTATTATTGGAATTTGTCCTGTTTTATTAGATTTTTGACTCTATTGCGTAGTTCTAGGAATTTCTGTCTAGTTGAGGGGGTTTTGGTTTTGTGCCAGTGCTCCCAGGCTTTATCCCTGTTTTTCATTTCTGACTCAGTGGTTTTCTGTAGCCATGGGGACGGTTGTGTTTTGGTTCTGGAAAGTCTTACGGGGGCGTGGTAATTAAGGATGCTCAGGAAGTTAGTATTAAAATATTCAACTGCGTCATCAGGACTGAGGTACTTTAGAGGATGCCAGTTACATTCTTTGAGGGATGAGATGAATGTGAGTGGGTTAAAGTTTAGTTTTTATGTATTTGACGGTAGATGACAGGTTTATCTTGGTATAGGTGTTTTAAGAGTAGGAATGTTGGGGAGTGATCACTGACGCTATCTGATAAGCAGCCTGCTATATATGACTGGGGGCTCTTACTGACTATTATACCATGACCCCCCCCAAAACGTGCACGCTAATTGGCCAGCATGCCCGTTGTAAATCGAGTTATACTAATGGAAAAAGGTCCGGTCGCCCGGACTTTTTTCCATTAGTATAACTCGTTTTTTTAAAACACTGTCTCGCTATGTTAAATGGGTTTAACATAGCAAGACAGCTTTAAAATAAGCAACAGAGATCTCCGTTGCTTATCTTACAGTTGTCTCGCCATGTTAAACCCATTTAACATAGTGAGACAGTGTTTTAAGCACGGAGAAAGCAAGATCTCCGTTGCTTTTAGTGTCTCGCTATGTTAAATGAGTTTAACATAGCGAGACAGTTTTAAAATAAGCAACGGAGATGTCCATTGCTTATTTTAAAACTGTCTCGCTATGTTAAACTCATTTAACATAGCGAGACATAAGCAACGGAGATCTTGCTTTCTCCGTTGCTTTTGCCCACAGCTCTGATGTACTGCGCAGGCGCGCAGTACATCAGAACTGCAGCGGATGCCAGACATCTGCGGAAGGGCAGTAAACAGGCATTATACTATTCCATTATTTAAGAAAAGTAACAGTTTCTTTTCTTAAATAATGTCATGGTATAGTAGCAATAACCCACTTCTGGGTGTGGGTAATACTAAATTTACCCACGGTTGGCTTTGTTTGGTCCTCGGCTTCCTGGGACCAAACCACGCCAACCGTGGGTAAATTTAGCATTACCCACACCCAGGCGTGGGTTATTGCTATAGTATCCAATCCAGGGTACTGTGCTTGTTGGAGCTTTTATTTATCCTGGTTGGCGACTGGACTAGTTGGGTGAAACCATGAAGTTTTAGATGATGGGTTGGATGGTTGCCAGAACAGGATTTTCAGTTAATATTGAAATCACCTAAAATTATAGTTTCTTGGGGGAGATGGTGGGAAGACCAGCTGAGGAGGTTTTCTAGTGGAGGGATGTTTTGGCCAGGTGGGAAGTAGCATCCAATTATGTTGGTGGTTTTATTTTGGTTAATTGTGAGGTTGGTATATATTATTTCCTCATTGCCTATTTGTGGAGCTGATGATTATAAGATCTGGATGTTTAGATGCTGTTTAAATATTATAGCTATACCTCCTCCTTTCTTGTTTAGCCAGTCTACTCTTAGTATGCCGTAACTACTAGGGAGGATTTCCTCACTGGTAATGAGAGGTTTTAGCCAGGTTTCTGTCAGGATGACTATATCTGGGGAGCACAAGTCTATGGTGGCATGTAGTTCATGGACCTTGTTGGATATACTTCTAATAATAAGGCTTAGTAGAAGGAAGTCACTTGGCTTTCTATTGGCTGTGATTTGGGAGAAGTTGTGGTTTCTAGTCTGATTATGAGGAGTGGGGTTGGAGATGGTGGGGCCAGGGATGGGGTGGATGTCGCCTCTTAGGGCTAATTTTGATATGCATGAGGTTATTAGTTTTCTCAGTGTTTGAATGTGTTTATTTATTAGGGAAACATTATGATTGTGCTCTGTGGGTAATAGGTATGGTGGGAGGGTTACTATATTAAGTTGTAGGGATGCTTTATGTTTGAGTAATATAGTTGGTAGAATATGTGGGGGGTGCATAGGGATGGTTCTTGAGTTGGTGGGAGGGGAGCTGAGTGAGGGTGAGACATGAGTGGTGGTGTGAGTAGTAGTACAGTGGTAGTGGTTGAGTGGGGGAATGATGGAGTTTTGGTAGGATCTAAGATATGCAAGGAAAGTGCATGCAGTGAGCATAGGTAAGGTATGCTTATACATGTTAGCTGAGGAGGAGTGATAGTAGAGGGAAGATGGAGGAGGTAGTGATGGGTTTAGTGCTGTGGTTGTCTGCTGGAAAGATGGGAGGGGTTTGCATGTGTAATAAAGGTAGGACCACTGGGGGTAGGAGAGAATTCGGGGAAGAGTGGGGAGCAAGGCGGGCAGAGACCCTGTAAGTTGCTCTTATGAGGGTGCTGGAAACAATCAGGTAACAAAGTAAACTGATATAAGAACATATGATAGTGAATGTGGAGACTCAAGTAGGTACCCTCTAGTTCCATGAAGTATCAGTTAGCTGTGCCCCAGTTCAGGCAGTTGTAGTAAGTTTTATGGCAGGGCTGAACATAAAGTGTTCAAAGGGTGGTTGTAGTTTTAAAACTGGTGCCTGCCACAGGTAATATTTATTAACTTTGGGATTGGCGTAAAGTAATAAACAGGGAAGGGGGAGGGGGAGAACAAGGGTGTGAGCAGGCAGTTCTTTTGTACTGCTGCTAATGAGCCAAGATCCAAGCAAAGACATGTCTGTGTTTAAGAAACAATCAGAAATGACCAAGGACCACTCTGAAGCTGTAAGTCATTTCTTAACCATTTCTCAGGTGGAACAACAGGATAACGTTGTATCAGTAGGTGACTGTGGTCTCAATTTAAATTAACAAACACATAGTATTTGATCAGTTATGGATACTATTTGCTAGCAGAAGGGAATAAAAGAGAAAACGGAAGATGAGTGTGTGTGTGTGTGGGGGGGGGGGGGGGGCTGCTTACAAGCCAAAGAAGAGTGCTCTCCAGGGGATAATGAATATTAGTTCAAACAGTTAGACACATACTCAAAGTTAACTTTAGCTGTTTGTGTTTGCAGACAGTTCAGACCCGGACTGTGCTTTTCTTATAACAATGTATTCACCAGTTGGATAAAAGATAAAGGTGGTACCACAGCTGAATACTTAGAGTGGTGTTAGGTTCAAAGTTAACTTTAGCTGTTTGTGTTTGCAGACAGTTCAGACCCGGACTGCGCTTTTCTTATAACAATGTATTCACCGGTTGGATAAAAGATAAAGGTGGTACCGCAGCTGAATACTTAGAGTGGTGTTAGGTTGGAGAGACATTGAGCTCCTCATGGGGCCTGTAGCAAAGTGGTTGTAGTTGTAGTTCATATATATATTCATTTATATATATATATATATATATATATATATATATATATATATATATATATATATATCATCAGGACATCATATCAGTCTTGATAGGCATTTAATAGGAATGCGTGATATACCTATATCTGTTGAGAACAAGGTACATATATTCTGGATAAAGGGACATTTCAGAGATCAACAGGGGAAACAGCAAATATATCACAACCTTCTCCCTCTAGGATACTCAACAAATCCCTTGACATAATGCTTCTGTATATGGAATACCATATATGGCTTCCTAGTGTATCACAGGAGAGAGGTAATACCATGTGTGTCTACTACAACAAGTGTCTATGAGTGCCCTAGATTGCATACATGTAGCAACAAATGCCTCACATGGCCCACAGTCACAGGTGTTTGTAAACAGGAAAATTACCATTCTTTGAACTGCCAGACAGTGTGTTATGTCCATTACATCATAATCAGCGTACCTGCACAGGATACAGACACTTTGTGTGAATCAAATATGTGACACACATCTTCCCTATATCATTGCACCTTTCATAGTAACACTCCAGAGGGACACCATGCTGACAAGTAAAGTCATTGGGACTAATGCTAATGTATATAGCTACATATATAGCATGGCCAAATGTAATAATGCCCTGCCACATTTTAACACTTCATTGCAGATGATACCCGATGTTTACTGAAAACCTGACTTATGACAACCCAGTATAGTGCTTCACACACACAAATGTGCAATGCTGTACAGCATGTATTTAGACTGCTCAAACTCTGCTTTAGCAGGTTTGGCATGTCTCAGTGTTACACTCCAGCATAACTCTGCAACAGCCATCAAGCTGTTCCTAATATGTTGCATGCTACATAATATTTATGAATTTAAATTTGTTCATTGGGATAGAACAAAGATCAAGCAATGACCAATTACAAACTCTGCCTGGGTTATATCATAATGTAACAAAATGACTTTACAGTATACCGATAACAATGGTTTATATTTATGATTAAGCACAGACAGTCTGACAAACAATATATAAAAAGAAAATGTAACAAACCAAATATATTTATAATTGCATAATAGAAATAGAAAAGGAAGATTTGAGTAAAGGAGTAAAGGCAGGTGAAATAGAACTGTTAGAGATATGGGTAGTAGCTGCTAAATTAGAAAAGCTAATAGAGCTCTGTCACATGAAAGTGGGACTGATTATGTGTAGTGGATTTACAGCAATAATGGTGTGGTGAGCTGAATCACAGTTTAGAATGACTGAGTTAATCAAGTGGATCAGGTATATGGGAAGTAAAGGTACTATGAAGGTGAAAAATATTGGTTTATATGATATGTACTTTAGATGGACAGTTGCATTCAAATTTTTTTTGTAAGTATTGTTTGAACTGTGGCTTGAACAGGGAGTACACTGGTGAGGAGACAAGCTGGGCAGCTCAGGGATACAGATATGCTCATCCTGCACAAACACAAATTCATACACCATATATACATATGGTCAGCAGGTAAGGTGTCTTCACACCAGTACTACGTGTGTGTGTGTGTGTGTGTGTGTGTGTGTGTGTGTGTGTGTGTGTGTGTGAGAGAGAGATAGAGAGAGAAAATGTGTGTAAACACACACACACACACACACACACACACACACACTCACACACTGCTCAGGGGCTAGAGCCATCTAAGTGCACTGATTCATGTAATGGAAATTCATCACTCTCTCACTAATGCAAGCATCCAGACTCCTTTTAAAACAGTCCAGTCCCTTAACTGATCTTATATGTATGTGCAACTTATTTTAAAGATGAGTCATCTTAATAAATGTCTAACACTGTGTTTACCCATTTTAGTAAAAGATTTCACATTGCTATGTTTAATGGTTCTTATATTATTGTTAACTTTTATTTTTATTTTACATTTGTTGACTGGATACATGTCCATTTTCAGCGGAGGCCCGAGGAGAAAAGCTCCACAAATTAAGAGCAAACAAGTATGAGATGTCTACATAGCAAGCAAGTATTCATAGGAAAAGACATGATTTAACAAGATTCCATAGTTTTAAAGTTACAAAGTACAAAATTCATTGGTAGTCGCAAGTTTTAACAACATTCCATGGTTTAAAATTAGAGTAAAGTAGTACTTAGAATGTACTGGTTTCCAGTAATAACATTAATTGAGACAAATGTAAGTAAAAGGGGGTTGGTAGTGGATGTTAGGGTTAGTTTTGTGAGATGTGGTTGGGTTTGAAGTTGGAATGTGTATAATTGCGGACTGTTGGTGTGGGTGTTTGCAAGTGAGGCACTATAAGGAGGAGTCATGTAATGGAAATTCATATACTCTCTCACTAATCCAAGTATCCAGACTCCTTTAAAACAGTCCATTCCCTTAACTGATCTTATATGCATGGGCAACTTATTTCAAAGATGAGTCATCTTAATAAATGTTGGAAGGAGTCAACTTCAATATCAAACATAATTTCCAAACTAGTATCTTGAAAAGGTTTAAGCAAGTATAGGTTTTCCACATAAATATATTCAATTTGTATAGAAAAAAATTCAAATATTTATACCAGGATCAAAAATGTAAATGTTTCAAGGAGACTATCCTTTTTGTAAATCTCTTTTGAATCTTATCTAAGCAATTTAAGTTTGTTTAAATGTACAAAATGTGATATTATGTTCAATAACAAGATGTATGCATGTTTTAAATAACTCAGTTAAATGATATTCATTTTTCCTAGTAAGATTTTTTCATCAAAAAATCCATATACTTAACAGTCTTATCAGAAACTTCATAAATTGGAAGAGACATGAATACCAATATCTTGTCGAGTTCACTTCCTGACATTCAGCTGATGATAAATAAATAGCATACTTGTAAATCTTATTTGAAAAATACATTACATTTGTCCATATTAAATGTAACACCGATATCAAGTGCTCTGTTACTCAGAGCTGAAATATAATTATTGAGCTGATCAAAATCAGATCTATTTTGAAATATAAACCCTATTTTTCAGTCATCTGCATATTTAGAAATCCAAAATTTGTCATTCTTTGGTCTGGTAGAGAATATAATATTAAATAGGAATTGCCCCGAGACTGAACCCTGGGAAACATCTAATTTAATAAATGAATAATCAGAATAAGCATTATTTATCCTAATTATTTGCTTCCTATTATTTAACTGAGTCATTTTTCATCTAACTATATGGCAATTTATAACTGATTTTCAAAGACACACTCGGTACTTACGTATTATTGCGACTAGATTTCAAACCTGGTGTAATTGCTGATATTATCCCGAAATAACTTTATAGCAAATTGAAGTCTGTGCACTGCGAATCACTATTGTCTCAGCTGGGTTCCAAACGAAGAAGAGGAATAAAGTACAGTTTTGTACCTACCATAAATGTAGATGTTCGAGTGCTCATACAGCTGCAGTCATAACAGATGGGTTATCCTGCTGTCAGGCGGGTCCTCGTTCGGCCGAATTCCAAAGTCTAGGTCCGGCGTCAGTTGTCGTCACTTCCTCCCTGACGTCAGTGCAGCAGGGGTATAAAAGAGGCAGCCGATGCCATTTTCTTCAGTATTTCTTGCCCCAGATGTCAGGTGCCCGCAGAAGGAAGGCAAACATAAGGTTATGCAAAAATGCAATGTTGATAAATCAAAAACAGTAGTTGCAAGCAAATACACCATAAAAGAGTACCCCAAAAGGTTATATGAAAAGGGTTTGTCATAAGGCATGTCCTAAGAGTGGTTGGAGGGAGGGAAACCTGGACTGCAGCTGTATGAGCACTCGAACATCTACATTTATGGTAGGTACAAAACTGTACTATGTTCATCGTGCATACAGCTGCAGTCATAACAGATGGGTAGAATCCCAAAGCTAAGTAAGGGTGGTAGGCACTAAGTGGAACTAGGAGGGGCTAGGATGCCCTGCAGGACTGCTGTGGTAAAGCCCACTCTAGATTTAGAGTATAGTGGGAGGTGATAGTGCTTGGAGAAAGTGTGCCCAGGTGGCTGCTTCCAAAATATCCTTGGTAGGGACTCCCCTGAGGAAGGCTGCAGAGGTAGCTGTGGCTCTGGTGGAGTGGGATCTGATGCATGCAGGCACAGTTTTTCCATGAAATGAGCAACAAAAGCGTATGCAGTGGGCTATCCATTTTGAAATTGTCTGTTTGGAAATAGCCTTTCCTTGAGCACCTGCAGCATAGGACACAAAGAGTTGCTCAGATTTCCTAAATGGCTTTTTCTTGTCCAAATAATAACAAAGTTGTCTGTGAATGTCCAAGGAATGTAGTAGTCTTTCCCCTTTGTTTTGTGGATTAGGATAAAAGGTAGGTAAGTGGATAGTCTGATTCAAAGCTACACTGGATACTACCTTTGGCATAAAGGTAGGGTTGGTTCGTAAGGAAACTCTGTCCTGATGGAAAATGATGAATGGTTGCACAGCCATGAGGGCCTGTAGCTCCAAAACCCTGTGAGCTGAGGTGATAGCCAGAAGAAAAGCTGTTTTCCATGACAAGTACTGTAACTCTGAAGAAGAAGCTGACTCGAAGGGAGGAAGGGTCTGCTTTACCAATATGAAGTTGAGGTCCCAAGCAGGAACTGGTAGTTTCCTTGGGGGTTTTATATTCTTTGCCCCTCTGAGGAACTGCCTTAAGAGAGAATGGGAGAATAAAGGAGGATCTGTGTTGTATTGTGCAGAAATGGCTGAAGCGTGGATCTTGGAGGAGAAGGAAAGTCCATTGTTTAACATCTCAGCTAGGTACTGTAAAATTTGAGGTATATTTATTACCCAAGGATTCTGTCCCTTCTTTTGATTCCAGGCACAAAATTGTTTCCATTTGGCAGAGTAGGCCTTTCTAGTAGAAGGTCTTCTGGCCTCCAAGATGACATCCTGCACCTCCTTGAAGAGGAGAAACTGTTGGGAAATCAAGGAATTCTCCAAGCAGCTAGATTTAGAGTTTTGAGATGGCTGTGAAGGGTTTTGTAGTTGTGCTGGGGCAACAGAAGAGGGACTAGAGGTAGGATCCATGGTGGGGAATGTGTCAGGCTCTTCAGGAGCAGATACCAGTGTTGTCTTGGCCAGTCTGGAGCAGTAAGAATCATTTTCGGCCTCTCTGCTCTGGCTTTTAATAGAACTTTGGGCAGCAGAGGAAGAGGCGGGAAGGCATCGACTGTCAATGTTGCCCAATTGAAGGAAAGTGTGTCCACTTTCCAGGCCTGTGGATGATAGGTCCTTGAACAAAATTTTTTCAACTGGCAATTTCTGTGGGTAGCAAAGAGATCTATGCCTGGCTGTCCCCATGCCTGAGTTATCTTTGTGAAAATTTGAGGATGCAACTTCCATTCATGTGGATCTGTCATATTTCTGCTTAGGTTGTCTGCCAGTGTGTTTTCCTTCCCTGGCAGGAATTGTGCCTGTAGTTGAATTTTCAATTCCAGTGCTGTGTTCCATAGGGTCATGGCTTGCCTGCACAGGGAGTATGAATGAGTTCCCCCCTGTTTGTTTATGTACCACATCACTGTTGTATTGTCTGTCCTTATCAATAGCTGGCCTGGATGCAGTAGGTCCTTGAAGGTCATAATAGCCTTTTGCACGGCTAGCATTTCCTTTTGGTTGATGTGAAGGAGCTTCTCTTTTCGTGCCCATTTTCCCTGAATGCACTGATTTGTCATGTGTGCTTCCCAGGCGTAGTCTGAGGCGTCTGTTGTAATGATTTGAGTTGCTTGAGGTACACAGAAAAGAAGACCTGTGTTTCTTTGGCAAGCTTGAGCCCACCACATAAATTCCTTTTGAAGGCATGGAATGAGTGGTATAATTGCTTCCAAGCTGTGGCTGTGTTGAGACCATAAGTTTTTTAGGTACCATTGAAGTTTCCTCATATGTAGCTTTGCACATGGGATAAGTAGGATGCAAGATGCCATGAATCCCAGAGCCTGCAGGACTTTCCTTGCAGTTAGCCTGGTGTAAGTTGCCATTTTTCTGAAGTATTGAGACAGTTGCCCTTGCTTGTCTGGCGTGAGATAGGTCATCTGGGTGGTTGTATCCAAGTTGGCACCCAGGAAAATAATTTGTTGAGAGGGTATTAGTTTTGATTTCTTTTTGTTGATTGTGTATCCCAGGAAGTTCAACAGTTTTATTACAAATGCCAGGTGCTGCAGTAGTATGTCTTTGCTGTCCACTTGGATCAGGCAGTCATCCAGATATGGGTAGATTTGTATCCCTTGTAGTCTGCAGAAGGCGATTACTGATGCCAGGCATTTCGTAAACACTCTGGGCACAGTAGATAAGCCAAAGGGCAATGCAGAGAATTGGTAATGGGTTGAACCTGCAAGAAATCTGAGGTATCTTCTGCAATCTTGTCTGATAGGGACATGCAGGTATGCCTCCTTGAGGTCCAATGTTACTAGCCAAGACTCCTTGCCCAGCATTGGAAGAAGCTGATGTAATGTGAGCATCTTGAATTTTGGCACCTGTAGATATGTGTTTAGGATGGATAGGTCTAAGATAGGTCTCCAATCTTTGTCTTTCCTTGGTACCAGGAATAGTCTGGAATAAAACCCTTGACCTTGTTCTTTTGCAGGTACCTCTTGAATTGCTTTCATGTCCATGAGAGCTGAAATGCGTTTCTGTGCCTCTGCCCTTTGATTTTCTGGCAGGTTTGGCATGCTTCTCATTTTTGGAAGGGTGTGAAAGTGGAACATGTAGCCTCTGTCTATAATGTCCAGAATCCATTTGTCTTTTGTAACAATATGCCAATTTTTTGAGAATAATGTCAGTTTTCCGCCCAAAGGTGCTGCCATTAAAGCTTTGCTTGGCAGGTGTAGGGGGAAGTCATTGTGTCTGTTTTCTAAAAGACTGTGATCTATCCTCTCCACCTCTTGGGGTTGGTGCTTGCCACTGTCTGGCTCTGAAAGATCCTTGAGGTTGCCCTCTACCCCTTTGACGCCTGTATCTGCCCCTTTGAGGTCTGTCCATGGCTGGAAAGGACCAATTTTCTGAAGGCCAGTTTCTGCTGAAACGTGGAGGCTGTACCTGCAGGAAATCTTTCACTGTTTGTATTGATTTTGCTTTTTCCTCCATTTTCTTTAGCACCTCCTCTGCTTTAACACCAAACAATACATCTTTTTGAAGAGGTGCATCTAATAATTTAGCTTTGACATGATCTTGTAAGGTTTGCTCTTTGAGCCAAGCATGCCTACGTATAACAGAACCCGTAACAGCAGCTCTACATGAGGCCTCTAAAGCATCAAAACCACACTGCAAGGTGTGTTTACCCACTTGCTCTGCACCATGCAACAAATCCTGCAACTCTTTTAAATCTGGTTGTTCTGGTTGTGTCATTTTGCTTTTCAGCTGAGATATCAAAAATTGTTGATACTTTAACATATGGAACTGACAGTTTAATGCCCTCATGTTTAAAGTGGCCGAGGTGTACACCTTTTTCCCCCACCTTTCTAAAGATCTGGAATCTCTCTCTGAAGGTAATGGGTTTTTAGCAGTAGAGGCCTTAATTCCCTTGGGACCCTGTGAAATAGTTTCTGGGTCAGCAGTATGGCTTTTATATAGGAACTGGTGAGAATCAGGAACCCAGTAATACCTGTCTGGTTTAACAGGAGCTGGAGGCAAAGAATCAGGATTAAGGCTGGCTTCTGTGTACACATCATCCAATATATCTAGAACAGGAGGGATAGCCAGAGGCCTATGCTGGGGGAGCAAAAGAAATTCCCTGAGCCTTTTCTTGGAATCTGAGTAATCTTGGCCTTCCCAGTGAAAGTGTTCCCTCAATGTATGCAGGGTTTCCCCAAAAGAGAAGTCCTCAGGGGGGGAGACGGAGGGAATAGACTCCTCTGCATCAGAGTCTTCGAATGGCGAATAGGCACAATCCTGGTCCTCAGATAGTTCCGGGGTAATAGAAGCTTGATCTGAGGAAGGGTAGTCTTCCTCTAATCTGGGCCTTTTGTCAGAGGGGGGTTGAGAACCCCTGATAAGAGTAATCAAATCCTCAGCCATTTTAAGCATCTCTTTTTTAGGCATGGAGCCTTGAGAGGATATCTGAGGAACCTGTTTTTTGGTTTTCATGGCTGTTTTAGATTTAGTGAAGGCTTTAATAGAGAAGGAGGAAGGCCTGAAGACCCCTTGAGAAATGTCAGGCTTGTCTAAATTCTGAGTTTCCCCGCCAGGAGTGGCGTCGGTATCTGTAGTAGGAATGGGGGCCGAGGATCCTGCGACGTCGGGTACTGAAGACACCGGTAATGCATTGTCGTCGGTACTCAGGGGCTGCGTAGGCACCTTGCTGAGTACTGGAGAAGTGGTAGTCGGCCTTAGCGTGGTATCAGTAGGTGGTGTGGACCTCGTATGCCGGTCCTTATCTTTGCGTTTTTTGCTCAAAACTGGAGTCGGAGTATCCGATGACATAATATAATTACATTTTTTGCCAAAAAAGTGAAGGGCGAACTCCATCTGATGCTTAGTACGTTTGTTGAATATAGCACAAAAACAGCAGGCCGAGATGTCGTGGTCTGGGCCTAAGCAAGGCATACAGTAAGAGTGGAAATCCTTATGCGGTATTTGCTTCCCACATGAAATGCAATTATTAACTTTGTCTGACATCGGTCTGAGGCAAGAAAAGTTTCCCCAGCGGGGTACATAGCTTTCAAGAAGACTTCGGCTGAAATACTTTCGTAAATCTCAGGAGCTGCGAACTGCTTCTGCTTCGGGCACCGCGCGGCAAGAAAGACTGAAGAAAATGGCATTGGCTGCCTCTTTTATACCCCTGCCGCACTGACGTCAGGGAGGAAGCGATAACAACCGACGCCGGACCTAGACTTTGGAATTCGGCCGACCGAGGACCCGCCTAACGGCAGGATAACCCATCTGTTATGACTGCAGCTGTATGCACGATGAACATCAGCCAAATTTATCTTCCTGGGTAGCGCTTTAGCAGCATAATGTAATGCAAAGGAAAAACAGCAGGGAAAAAGAAATAATGCAGTGCTTATCACATAAACAAGCCCAGATTCTTCCCCGGTGAAATGTAATTATCGTAGTATTTACTCTTACTGAAGAGTCATTTCAGAAAACCAATTCCCAGCAAAGTAGAAATCAGTGAAAGGCATGTAAACAACATGGGCTTTGTAGTGTGTCTTGAAACAAGGCATGTTACAGTCATTCGCAGCTCTATAAATACCAAAACACAACTTATAAACAACACAGCAGTGCAGGGAAAAAAATAACTGATTGCATGCCTTACTTCAGCCCTCCATGAAGTCAGCCCAAAAGAAAATGGGTAGAAATGCACATGTAAAGACACACATTAATCACAACACAGAATAGCTGCTCTTACTAGCATGCTGCTACAGTATGTCTTAACGAAACTTCCCATTCCCTCACGTCACTAAAGGATGGTACCCAGGAAGAGTATTTTCTCCGTTGTTCCCTTTCTGTTTCACAAGCAATGTGATAAAAAAGTAATTTGGAGTTTACACATCCCATTTCATTGTAACATGAAGTAGTTTCCCTCTAACTTTAGCAATGAGGGTGAGTTCCAAATCTGGTTGTGATAAAATGTAAGTACCACACACTCTAATAACCTGATGAAATGTGATCATAAAAGCCTACTGAATTACATGAAGAGAGTGTGGTGGAACAGCAGCAATAACTTGCAGTGGCACAATCTTCCCCCTGACAGTGATCAGCACACAACATGGCAGTGCAGGGGAAATAATGACATCAAGTCTAGATCTGTTGATCCTGTTTAGCACATAGAGACAGCACAATGTCATGCAGAACAAACATTCAGGTTATGATAGTCTATTCATGGTTGAGCCACAGTATGCATTAGACATTCACACATATACCATACAAGAGGAAAGATGGGGTGAATCACAGTCATCATAATATGCAAAAATTAGTAAGGATACAAGAGCACAAGGCTGTCTGCACATGCTTAGTTGGGACAGCACTAAACAGCAGGTGCAGATGAGGGTTTCAAGGTGACAGCTACTCTATTCTTGGAGCAGTTTCCTAGTGTATCAGAGTATGGGCATATTTACACAATTGTGACCTGTGGACACTCTTACGTTTCGTTGTAATAGGACTTGGGTCACCCTGGTATGCAACAGCAGAACCGTGACTTGAGTGGAGTCTGCTGGGATCATCTCATGACAGACATGGCTAGGTGTTATCACTACTTATGTTAATGGGTAGTAGAAGGTTGCACACTTCCTGACAGAGTTAAGCATTGTACATCTTGCAGTAGCGCCTTACATAGCCACTCCTGGTGTGTGTCCATCCCCAGCATCCAACAGCAAGGCCATTGTGAGCAGTAGCTGTGGCACTAGCAGTCCTCTGCAAATATATGGTTATGGGTGTGTTATGTGCCACCATGGGTCCCATAGGACCAATCAGTACTGTGCATCTTCTGTCCTCATGAGTGCCATGTGACAAAGTGGCATGCACCATTATGGACTGTTTTGCAGCAGACTGAGCCTCGATCAAAGTTCGGAACATCTGGTGATTAATCCCAAGTGATGTCTATTTGGAAGTGGCTAACTGTGACACATGATAGCATCAGGCACTACTGTGAGACTGAGTAATAATGGAAATAATCATATTAGGCTCATTGAACTCAGCTGCCACAACATTCACATTGAGATAATTGCTGGTGATCAGATCCATGGGGTAACTCTCCAGCAGTGTGGGCAGTGAGTGCTCAGACTATAAACCTCAGGTACATATCTGGCTGAGGTAAAACCTTTACCCTGTATTGTGAGTGGATGTCCATTCAGGATGGAGACAGAGTACCACCATGTTATCAGACTGCGAGTCATGTACCTGAGTCTCATCATCATTGTCAGCCGCTGTACAGGCACTATCATGAGACAGTTGTCCTATCCCAGAATCTACGGTGTCACTGTAGCAGTGGTCTATCCTGTGAACATGCAATGAAAGCCACAGCAGAATAAGCCTGAATAATTATTCTAAACTAGTCACCTTCTTGCATGCATGATAAGGGTATCCTTGTAAGATGTACCACACAATCATTGTCTATCTGTAGTGCTGTCCTGATGCTATTGGCCAGCTAATGTTCTTATCACAACATATGCTGTGCTTAACCAAAAGTCTCTATGTGCAGTGCTACTGCTGCTGTGCCGATATCTGATGAATGTGGTAAGAACACGGTGCACCCTTCACTAAGGTATATGGGAATTGGTCCTCCCAAATGCCTGTGTCCACTCTTCCAAGGATGATACCAGAACCATTTTTCCCCAGCAGAGACATCAAAAAATCCTTAATCTCTGTCAAACTGGGTGACACCCTATCGGGTCTATATCACATTATCTTAATTCCAAAATGTCGAACACCATAAGCTCGACCTTGGAATCTTGAAATATGATATATTCGAACACTCAGAACAGAAAAAATTTGCTGTTCCAAGAATACACACACACAGCACAAGCCAAATACATAATCCACACATACACACTTCACAGAACCCTACACTAAACTGTACATACACTACTAGCTATCCACTTACCTAACCCTAAGGTCCCTAACTAACACACACTCACCTTACCTGCTCCCTAACCCTAAGGTCCCTAACTAATGCACACTCATCTTACCCACTCCCTATCCCTAAGGTCCCTAACCATCACACACTCACCTTACCTCAGTCCGTTTGCACACTTACCTTAACCCAGTCCATCACCTTCGCACCACAGTTGAAGAAATAGCAAAGCCACAGAAATGGCCCACCAAATACTTTACCTAGGAAAGTATTTGGTGTTCTGCAGCTTTGGTGTTCTGCAGCTTTGCTATTTCAAGCATTCACTGAATTGGGGTCAATATTATAACATTAGAAGTTTTAAGACATTGATATTATAATATAGACCCCCCCATCCCCCACCCCCCACATTATTGATCTCTCCCTCTGAAATGGAGCAGATCTTTGCCTTTAAGTTTTTAGTACTTAATAAATAAGCACCTATCCAGGCATGTCTAAGGGTCAGCTCCCAGTGTTTTCTCCTGTCTACCTGATGAATCTGGGCATCTTGGGGCAAGGCAGCAATTGCCTCATGTATACAGACAACTCTCTCCTCCTACCACCCAGCACTACAACCTGTGAGAGATGCACTTATATAGCCAAACTGGAAGCAAAGCTCTCTTCACCCAAGACTGGACTAGATAGTCAAGTGGAGAAGGTAAACACTTGCACCACACCACATTCATTACATAGTCCCTCAAAACCTACACCACCAAAACACACACATAGAAACACAAAGTACACCCCTACATTCATGAAGGCTCTCAAAAAAAATCTACCCAAGCAACAGGGACCTCCAAAGCAGAAACGCAAGCAAGCTCCACCCCACAACACAACCCAAATGAGACAGATAGCCCACAAACTCAGTGTGCCACTCAACCACAGCCCATAAGGCATAACAACATACCCAACACTTTAGTCATAGGTGATTCTATAGTCAGGCACACTGATGCTCCACTCACCAGGCTAAACAAGGAGAACGTTACCAGGATCCACCACATAAAGCATGCACTCAGGTCACTCCACAACAGGTACAAATATGACTCTATCATTGTCAATGTTGGCGTGAATGACCTGAGATGTACCTTCCTGGACTGCATGAAAAGAGACATGGAGGATCTGGCCGATCTTGTAGCCCAGGCAGGTATGACCCTAGCCCTGAGTAGCATCCCGCCATCACCCAGAATGATACCACAGTACAAGGACAAAATGATTGACTTCAACAATTGGCTAAGCTTCTGGTGTCATTCTAAGGGGATCCAGTATCTGTCTGCCTGGGATGACATGATCGACAATCCATGATGCTTTGCCAGAGATGGCTTGCACCTGTCTCCCTTGGGATTCCAGATACTGGCTAAGGCTCTTGCCTCCCCTATAGTGCCTTTTTAAGGCAAGATTCAAATGACAAATTCACCACCGTAACAGGTACAAGCAAACAAAATCTGAGAGTAATGTTACTTAATGCTATAAGTCTAAATCTCAAAATGCACTCACTTGAGGCACTCCTTAAAATGGAGAACATCAACATCTGTGCAGTGACAGAGACCTGGTTCAAGGCTTCAGAGAGCACCTCTGCATTACCAGGCTATAATTCATACCACACATTTCGGCCACCTAACCTGGACAAAAGCACTAAAGGTGGAGGCGTTCCATATCCACACCTTCAGGCTATTTGCTCAGCATAATGCATCCGAGATTATCCAAGTGCAACTAACTCTGGGAAAGACCGCAATCCAAATTGTAGCTTGCTACAGATCCCCCACCATGCCCCAGGATTCCCACTCCTCATTTCTTGATACACTGGAAAATATTAGGGTACAGCCTAACACTCTAATAATGGACGATTTCAACTACCCCACCATTAACTGGGAAAACTACCTGTGTACCAATACTTGTGCTCAACGTTTTCTGGAATTCATAAATTCCAATGCCTTGGATCAACTTATCCACACCCACACCAGGGGCAGCAATATCCTAGACCTGGTCATTACCAACATGGGCAACTGGTGTTCCCTACCAGTGGTCAATTCGTCGTTGGTCAGATCTGACCACAATCAAATCACCCTAGACATCCACATACCACCCCACCCACCATTAGGGAAACCACATTAAAAAATTTATCCAAAGCCTTCACGCTTCTTAAGACAGAAGTGGCAAACTTCACGACACCCATGCTGATGGACAATAGAGATACGACTGCTGAATCCTATACAACTGCACTTCATAAGCACTTACATGAGTGCATGGATCGTGCAATCCCTAACAGAACCAATATGCTATCCTCCAAAGAAAGGAAGCCAATCTGGTGGTCCCCTGCCATAAACAACCTCTACAACAGAAGAAAGAAACTGTTGCAAAAAAGAGTAAAATCCCATGATTGGAGGAACTCCGTGGTCAGCCTCAGTAAGAAGCTGAAATCTCTCATAAAGTCCTCCAAAGCTAGTTACAAAAACAAAATTGCCACTGATTCTAAAGACAACCACAAAGCATTCTATATCTATGTCAAGAATCTCAATAGCAACACTCAGATCTGCTCTGAGTTACAGCACAATGGCACTAAATATACAGAACCAAAAGATATTGCAAACATCCCAGAAGATAGGTTCAGTGCTAACTTTACCCCTCTCTCATCCCCTAAAGGGCTCATCTCTATACTGGAAGGATCCAAAGTTCTTGTAATCACGGCTGCACAGGTAAAAAACACACTCTCCAAAGCCAACAACACAGCATCCATGGGACCTAAAAACATCCCATGCTGTGTTCTACATGAACTACAGAACAAATTGGCACTCCACCTAAGTACCATGTTCAATCATAGCCTCACCTCAAGCTTTGTGCCCACTGAATGGCGCACAGCAATGGTTATCCCACTCCACAAAGGGGGAGCCACCACGGACCCTGGGAACTGCCTCCCCATTGGCCTGACAAGCCTGGTCTGCAAGGTTTTGGAATGTATCATCATGGAACTCATAAACAATGACATTGGTAATCTCCAAACTCTGGACCCTACTCAGTTCGGGTTTGTAAAAGGCAGATCATGTCTCCTGAACCTGATAGACTTCTTTGAAGCGGTCACCAAAGCTGTAGATGAGGGTAAGGTGGTTGACACAGCGTATCTAGCTCTCGCCAAGGCTTTCAACATGTCGCCCACTCTGGAATTATAGATAAACTCACTAAACTAGGTATAAATCCCTATGTCACAAGATGGGTTGCCAACTGACTCACTGACAAAACCCACACTGTGAAAGTAGCAGACTCTAAATCCAACTTCAGACCAGTGACAAGTGGAGTACCACAGAGTTCAGTCCTAGGTCCTCTCCTGTTTGGTATCTACTTCTCTGAAGTACAAGCTAACACAGAAGGTCTTTGGCTAACAAAGTTTCAGATGACTGCAAACTAGGAGCCATAATCAAAACTCCTAACGATGTAGACATCCTAGAAAAGGACCTCACTGAGACAGATGTCTGGTGTAAAAGCCATGGCCTCAAGCTCAATGCCGAAAAGTGCATTGTCATCCCTTTTGGTAAAAACTTCTTACCCATGAACTACCACATAGGCAGTAGTCTACTTAACCCTGAAAGTGTTATAAGAGACCTTGGGACACAGGTGGGCAGTAGTCTCTCCTTTGATAATCACATCGTCACGGCAGTCAGGAAATCCTTTTATGTGGCTCACCTCATCACAAAAGGTTTCTCATCCAGGAAAAACAGAGGTCATTGTTCCCCTCTACTCATCACTCATTAGACCCATTATAGAGTACAATGCCCCTTTTGGTATGTACCTCACAAGACATCTACAACAACAGGAAAGGCCGCAGAAATACCTCACAAAGAGTGTTACTGGCCTCAAACAGATGGCCTACGCAGACCATCTCAAAAAACTCCAGCTTTACTCTGTTGCATATCGCCTACTCAGAGGCAATCTCTGCCTAACATACAAAGCTATGTCAAACCCAGAGCTGTTGGACATGCTTCACTTAAAGAAATCCCAATCCCTATGAGCTACATGCTCTGGGGACCTAAACCTTGTCACCACGATAAACAGAACATGCTGGAGGGATAGATTCCTGTCCCAGAGACTTCCCATACTCTGGAACAAACTACCTATCTATATCAAACAAAGCTCCTCATTAGCACTCTTCAAGAAAAATATTGAGGATTGGATGGCGGATAGGAAATTTTCCCTGGGATCACTTCCGTGGCTCTGCTTGACAGGGGCACAGGAAAATAATTTTCATGGGTGGCAAAAGCCAGGGTACCATTTGGCTAGGATTATATAGGCCCCAGGGCCAATAGCATAGTACCTACCTATGAACCTATGAGGTTGAGGTCACTGGAGCGTGTGGTGTGGTGGGATTGGGATTTTTTTAGATGTAGCATTTCTAGCAGAGCTGAGTCAGACATGGCTTTGTAAGTCAAGCAGAGATTGCCTCTAAGTAGGTGATATGAGACAGAGGATAGTTGGAGTTTTTTGAGTCTGCCCATATAGTACAAGTGTTTAAAGCCTAGGATCCTCTTTGTGAGGTACTTTTGTGGCCTGTCCAGTTGTTGCAGGTATCTATTGAGGTACATGCCAAATGGGGCATTGTACTCGATGATTGGCCTAATGAGGGAAGAGCAGAGGGAGATAATGACCACTTTCTTCCTGGATGCAAAACCCTTAGTAATGAGATGTGCCACATAGAAGGCCTTTCTGACCACAGTAGCAATGTGCTGGCCAAAAGAGAGGTTGCTGTCAACCTGTGTTCCCAGATCTCTTATAATGCCTCCTGTGTTCAGTGGACTACCATCGATGTGGTAATTCATGCCAACTGGGTTTTTCCCAAAGGGGACGACAACACATTTTTTGGCATTGAGCTTAAGGCCATGGTTCTGTCGCCAGTCGTTGGTCTCAGTGAGACCTTTCTATAGGATGTCAACATCACTTGGGGAATTAATAATAGCTCCCAACTTGCAATTATCTGCAAATTTTGTCAGCCAGAGTCCCTTCATGTTGGCCTGGACTTCAGGAAAGTAGATACCAAACAGGAGAGGACCTAGGACCGAACCCTGTGGGACACCACTCGTGACTGGTCGGCAGTCTGACTTAGAATCAACTACTTTCTCACTGCGGGTTCTATCTGTGAGCCAGTTTGAAACCACTTAGTGATATAGGGGTTGATGCCTAGCTCTGTGAGTTTTTCAATGATTCCTGAGTGGGGAATGGTATAAAAAGCCATGGCCAGATCAAGGTAGGCTGTATAAACCACCTTGCCTTCATCCACAGCTCTGGTAACTGACTCAAAGAAGTTGACCAGGTTGAACAGGCATGATTTTTGCTTCCAGAAGTGACACCTGTGACAAGAGCCTTAAATAGGGGGTTGTGTGAATGGGGGAAGCTGCCCCAATCAAAAGTTGCTAAGGGGCACAATCAGCAGGTGTCAGTGGTGTTGAAATGCTATGTGGGTACTGTTTTATGAAGCCGTAAGGATATCATGGCTTTTTATATGAATACTGGCACTAGTTTTGTTTTCATGGTTGAAGCACCAATGTAACTACAGTAAATTTCTTGTTACATTTGCATTATGTAGCTTACTACAGATTCAAAGCACAGTCTTCAAGTTTGAGAACACCTTATTTTGCCACTCAACTCAGCAGTTGAGGGAATACCAGATAAGATAGTTATAATTCATCTTGCAACTCTGCAACTGTAACCAAACTGTTTCTGTCAGAAAACCAGTTAGATATCCACCTTATAACATAAGGATTTATATTCATATTTACAAGTCTGTCAGTAATGCTTGCATGAGTAATAGTACTGTCAAAGGACTTGTCCAGGCCCAAATATGACGCATGTACTACATAACCACCATGCAGTGTTTTGGTGATCTTTTAAAAGAAAATAAATGAGGTTAAAGAGGCAAAACTTTCCTTTGACATCTCCAGATTTATGAAGGTCCAGTGTTATTAGATTTTCAATATTCACATTTATGAGATTTAAGATAGTATATTACACAACTTTACATACAAGACTAATGTGACTGATGGGTCTCTTTTTACTGGGGTCTGTGATTGTGCCAAGGCTTCAGGATTGCATTCATGGAGAGGCTTAGATTAAGTAGGGGTTCAGATAGGTCATCTTTGGCATTGCTAATCAGGCAAAACTGGTATGTAATCAGAGCCCAGAGTGAGGTTTTCTTTGTTGTTGAGAAGAATGAAAGGACATGTTCTATAGTAATTAAAAGGGCTGGCTGGGACAGAGGAATCTGTAGAAAAAGTCTTCTAACTGTGGAAGAAGTGAACTTTGTACAACATTTCTTAACTAGGATATTATTTATTTTCCAGAAAAGTTCAGCTGGCAAAGCCCCATTTCAGTAGAGGCCCCTAAAGAAAAAGCTCCACATTATCAACACGCTAAGAGTAAAAATAACACGCAAGATTATAGAGCTTAACAGGTGATCACCTTGTTACATACACTATGTAGTATCTACAGCCTAAGTTCAGACATATCTATAAAACATAGTATATACAGCATGAAAACTCACAGACATCAATGGACCATTTAGCATTTTACAGTATATGTACATATTCCTTCTGCAGTATTAACAAACAGACACCATACTGGGCATGTGAATATTTTATTTAAACAGTTAAATTCAATTAAGACCAATAACAGAATTACTATAGCAAATGCATGATAATGTCGTGATAGTAATTCAATATGAGTGAATAAAGTGGGAATGAGGAATGAGGTTAGTACAAGTCTAGTAATGTTATATTGATAGGCATGATGTCATTGGCATTTTAAATTATATTATCTAATTTGTTTTGATTCTAGTCAGCAATATTACTGTAGAATAACTGATCATTGCTGCATATTAGTTCTTATCTTGCTGATATAGTTAAAGAAAGATTTGTAGTTACTTTTGATTTTAGTTGCTATTTTATGTTCATATTTTGCATTACGGTTTCTAATGGTTCCCATAAGCTCTATATTTGCTTGCTTAATTGTTCTCTTAAGATAGGTAGAATGAGATTTCTTGTAGTTTTGTTGTATAATTTATTCATATGAATATTCCATTGTGGGTTTTGTACTTAAATTTCTAATTATATTTAATGTAGGATTGTATTATCATTATGCTTAATTAAATGAGACTAAATCTCAGAGTCACGGGCAGCAGCTTTGGAAACAAAATCATTTAGAAGAGCATTGGAGCAGAATTTATTTAGGTCATCAAGTAACAGAAGGTTTACTTTTAAGAAGTCTATAAACCAAGCAGTATTTGCAGTTGAAATATCACTAGTAGTAAAGGAAGAAATCACTGACTTATTGTCTGATTTAACAATGGAAGATGATACATACGGAGGTGGGCATGGAGTGACCATACTGGTTGAGAACAAAAGCAGGCAAATTTGGGTCCTAACAGGATGGTTAAGTACTTATACATGAGATTTAACAATGATAATGTCAAAGAAGTTTGGGCATGATGGCCATTAGCAATGTAGGTCAGCCAGTTTACTGAGGGAAAGTTAAAGTCCTGCAGTAGAAAAACATTGGGTTTAATAGAGATTTCAGCTAAGGTGTTAAAATAGCTATCATGCTCAGAAAGGGGAACTGACTATGTTCTGTAAGTAGATATGAAATAATAGTTAATCTTTTTTAGTGCAATTTGAGCATGTAGTTCAAGTTTGGTGTCTCAGGGTAACTATCATAAGGCACTGATATGCTTGACATATACTGATATCACCTCACTATTGCCAGATCTGAAGTAGTAATAGGCATTTAACCCAGGAACAAAGTGAGTTGCAGCAGCCTCTCTATAACCATACATTTATGAATCTGTTCAAATTGAAGGGGATGGGGGATGAGGTCTGGGCATTTTTCAAAGCCTCCTGGCATTGAGTAGAGACATTTTAATGTGTAGTAAATGGGAATTTACTAGGCTGAAATGCCCAGCATATGGGCTTTGCCTGAAAAAGGCATTATGGGGCAGTAAAACCTTTATCCTGATTGTAAAAAACCATTATAAAAGAGAAGGGTGAAACATTCCTGGCCACGCAGAAAGGCTTACAATTCACCTTCTCCTTAGCTGATACATAGTGTCTGTGAGGGTAAGGAAAGATAGTACAGCCTGGTACATTTCCACGGGTAGTATGGTGATCATGGTTCTTTATTGTGCTTGGTAGGCATGTTTTGCATAACTGAATTTCTGTTCTCAGAACCTGCTGCATGGCTTGCTACATGTATGCTGTGCTTAGCATAGAAACATCTTTCAAGAAAGCAGAAACCAGTCCACATTGGAAGGACAGAGGGGAGTAGCCTTGAAGACGTTTAATCAGTATAAGTTATGGCTATCTTGTTTACAGGTCTATTAGTTCATTGAATGACATCTTCATCGAATACCTCTCCATAAAACAAAACTGTTGAAATTCACTTCTGCGATCCGTGGAATTTTTCACAGGGAAATTTGTCCCATAGCACAATGCAACACACAATGCACTAAATCAAGCTCACCCAAGTAGGGGGCTTTGCCCCCAGACCCCCCATACCATTACAATGGGAAAAGGGCAAATTTGTGGAGATGGCCAACTACTTCCACACTCTGGGAAATATTCTGTTGTTCATGGACGTGAATTTTGACAGTTTCATGTCAATGGAGAGGTGTTTGATGGAGATGTCTATCAACGAATTGATATAGACCCTTGTTTCCATGTGGAGCAGCCTTGAAGACATTTAATCAGTATAACTTACAGCTATCTTGTTTCCATATGCAGTAGCCCTGAAGACGTTTAATCAATATAACTTACAGCTATCTTGTTTCCACTGCCTCTGTGTAACACTGTGAGGAACATTTTCTTGGTAAGCTTCACTCTTTTATCTCCTTATACCCCAGATAAAAGGATAAATATATCTAAACAGCTGCAACTGGTATCTATGCTACAAGTTTTACAAGATGATAGGGACAATGAACGTTAGGCAACATGATCAGGCACCATGTAAGACATTAACAAGCCAGATTTAAGCTTCTGCTCACAATAAACACATCCATATCTCTTACCACAATGTTGGATGACAAAAATAAAATAACTAGTAAACATGTTTGTTCTCAAAACTCACAAAGATGAAGCCATAACTTTGGCTCCACTGCCAATAATGCTGTATTTGGAGAGTTCATTGTATGAGCGGCTAAGATTTCTGACTGACATTTATGGGGTACAGTGTTCACTCCTGTAATCCAGTTACTATCTGTGTTGGACTGCTTGTTCTCCCTATAGTTGTCTATCTGTGTCTGGTAATCTTTGACTACTCCGGTTTCTTCCTAGCTTCCACAAGCATTCTGTTTGAATGTCTACTCTATAGTGCCTGTATATGTGTATAGATATATATATATATTGTAATTACTTCTTCCTTGTGGACATTTATGATCAGTGCTGAAAAGAATCCTTGATGTTTTAATTAGGACTCTTTTCTATTTTGCTGTAATATATGTGACAGAAAGCTAGGATACTAGATAGGAATGCACAGACAGCTGCATTGAGGCTCATTTTATAAAATGAACAAGTTCAGACTATAAGTTTATTGAAATCTTTGGCCTGCCAATTTGCGGGTGCTACAGGAGGGAATTAGGTAAGACAGAATCTCACATAAATTAGCAGTTATACTTTTTTTTCCTTAAACCTTGGCCTTACAGACCAACTCTTTTTGTTTTTTTTCTGCTTCAACTTGAAACAGGGTGTGTATCTGTAGGCTGCTTCCCACTGGATGGGCTGCTTTCTATTTTTTTTTTTTTTACTTGCAGTGTTCACATTAGATGAATTCTTCTTGTGTTTGCTATAGAAATAATGCCAAATAATGTGGCTTTATGCTAGAATCTGACAGAAGCAAGCACTGCTGCAATGAAATAATCAGATTAGAAAAAGTATTGATTTGTTGGATATGCAATTTGATTTCTCTCCGTAACATTACAGCTGCATGAAAATGAATGTCTATTTAATACCAACTTCCATGCTGCAGTCTTAATGCAAATTCATGGATGAACTGTTTACAGCTATAGTAAGGCACTATACTTCAAATATAATGTCACAGATCATTCATAAGTATGCATGGCTCCTTTTTGTTGTAGATGCATTGAAAGATGTATTGGAAATTTATTACAAAAATTCTTCATGAAATAGCTGTAAAAATCATCAAACACTCAATAGTCTTGCAAACCATTTTCAAGTGAGCATGGCTTTTTGTTTTCTTGTTCAAACAGACCTGAATAAAATTAAATGAACAGACTAGTGATCACACACGCATGGCTTGTTGTCACCATCAAAATAACTTTCCTATATTTTCAGCATGTAGAAACTTAGTAAGCGTCACATATGGCTTTTAGTTTATAAAGTATTTAAAGGGATGTTTTTTTCTGAAGGTTGTTTAATTTTGCATTGGAAAATGGATTCATGTTTAAACCTACAATTTACCCGAGATTATTTGGAATTAGAGTAATTAAGCATTGAAGCATTTCAGACAGGGTCATAGCTCTATCCAGGGGTCTATATTGAATTAGCGAAAGCTTAGAAAAGCAAATGCTTATTCATCGACCCCTATTACGTGAAAGCTTAAAATCTCGAACACCTGGAACAGCGATTTTTTTTCCCCTGGGAAAAAAATTTGCTGTT
>NC_056730.1:1032254296-1032511796 GCF_019279795.1 Protopterus annectens
ACAAAGTAAGCATCTACTCCGACATTTTTGTTATATTCTATAAAAAAACAGATGGCAGAAAGGCTAAACTCTTTCTGAAATTCTGTGATGGGAGAGGGCAGGAGTGTGGTAATTATTAGAACTCAAAAAAAACTTTGCTGCTTAGGACAGAAATGTAACTAGGATTTAGCAACTGTGTGTCAGTATAGAAAGTCCTTGAGAAAAGAGACAAGAGAGCAAGTTGTCCTCAGGCCAAATAGTAAGAGAAGTTAAAGGAAAAAAAACAAGTGTGAAGATGCATGTGTGTAAAGAAATTCTCAGGCTCAGAAAACATAGATGAGGGGAAAGGGTAAGGGTCAGAGATGGGCCATATAAGGGACAGAGTCATGTCAAATGAAAAAATATGCAATCTGTACATATATATATATATATATATATATATATATATATATATATATATATCTACATACATGCATACATATCTATATATATATATATATTTATATATATATATATATATATATATATATATATATCTATGGGTTCCATATACTAGACCGAATTTTCACTAATTCGAAATAGTGCATGGAATGCTCACTGCAGCGAAAGTGCACTTAATCGAAAGTGCACTTATGCAAAGTTCAGTACAACGAATGGGTGTTGTACTGAACTTCCGTGCAGTACTCACAGACCTTAGGGTTAGGGCACGCATCATAGTAAGACCGTGCCCTAACCCTAAGGTCTGTGATGACTGCAGCACAGTAAAGGACATAGCAATGTCCTCCACTATTGTGCGATAGTCACGAACCTTAGGGTTAGGGCATGGGTTAGGGTAAGGGAATAGCTTTACTAACTATCCCCTTACCCTGAACCGTGCCCTAACCCTAAGGTCCCTGACTATCACACCATAGTGGAGGACATAGCTTGTTATTTATGTCCTCCACTGTGCTGCAGTGTTTTCAGTGAAGTGCACTTACGCAAAAGTTCACTTTCGTTAAAGTGAACTTTCGCAGAAGTCAGGCTTTCGATTACAAGTTTGAAGTAGTGAACTTTCGTTCTTGTACTAGGAATCCATATATATATATATATATATATATATATATATATATATATATATATATGTATGTATATATATATATATATATATATATATATATATATATATATATATATATATCCACACACACCCCCTGCTATTTATATATACTTCAAGATCACACAATACCCAGGGAAAGGAACATTCCCTGAAATGGGGATTGTCGATCTAGCACACCTGTCAACATTCTGCATATATTGACTTATTGGGGTCAGTGTTCTGCACATTGTTGTGTGTTGACCTATTCCAGTAGAACTATATATATATATATATATATATATGTATACGTATATGTATGTATATGTATAAAGATATATATAGATATATATATATATATATATATATATATATATATATATATATATATATATATATATATATATATATATATATATATATAAAATATAGATAGCTAGATAGATGGATGTATATATATATATATATATATATATATATATATATATATATATGCATACACACACACACACACACACACACACACACACACACACACACACACACACACACACACACACATACAAAAAAGTTGTTAAAGTCCAAGTAATAGATATAGGTAGTTGTTGTTAAGTAAATCCATGTCTATCAACTTGTACTAAAAAAAAGTATTATTTTAAACGTTCGCTCATTTCTGCTAAGATAGGGAAGGGTTCCCTCAGATATGACTATGCTGG
This sequence comes from Protopterus annectens, assembly GCF_019279795.1. NCBI lineage: Eukaryota > Metazoa > Chordata > Ceratodontiformes > Protopteridae > Protopterus > Protopterus annectens. The sequence goes on from NC_056730.1 coordinate 1,032,256,064, forward strand.
TGTGTATCAACATGGTAGTCCATAATACTATCAGACACACCATAATATGAGCAATTCAAATTGCCATTAAATTAATCCTCAGATACCAGACATGTCCAGTTCATTACAGCCATCCAATAAGCTTTAAGTCGAATCTACCATTCAAGTTCTTTTTTTCTCTCTAGCTTTGTGTTCAGATTGCCTTGTAATGGGCACAATTTTAATCTCTCAATAACATGAAAAACAGACTTTTCACAGTTCTCGCATACCTGAGCATATCTATCATAGTGAGTTGATGAACTTCTTAAGCCTTATGTCTGAGAGATGTTTGGTCACACTAATCTGGAGAAGGTTAATTATTTTCCCTTTGTAGAATGCTTTGCATTTTAGAGCTGTCGTGGTGCAGCGGTAGCGTTGTTGCATCACAGCAAGAGGTTCTCCCATTCGATTCTCGGGTGTAGTGTGGGGAGTGCCTTCTGTGTGGAGTCTGCATGTCCTCCCCGCAGTTGGGTGGGTGTTGGAAAGACATGCGTAAATGGGCGTGCCTTCATTGAATGTAGATCGTCGAGCTGGCACCTTGGCGTTTGTGAAAATCTTCTGCCAATCATTAGCTGACCGGAGTTCCGCTGTGGCGACCCCTAACTGGGAAATGCCGAAAGACAAACAACAACAACAACAGAATGCTTTGCATATTGTGCAACCTGTCCAGTATACTACAAAGTTACAGTGTCAGCTGTCAGGGCAGGGCAGACATATTTCTTTTGGACATACAAAATAGTTTTTTTTTTGGCTCATAAATCCACAGCATCTGACCTGTGGGCATTTTGCTCTCTTGTTTCTTTTCTCAAAGACTTCATAGATTCACACAAAGGTGCTAAAACAAATTCCACCTTCAGCCCTTAGTAGCAGAGTTACTTTTGGAGATCTAATAACAACTTAGCTCCTTCCCTCTCCCATCACAGCATTTCATAAAGAGTTTAGTCTCACTGCCATCTATTTTATTATAGATACTATACTAACATAACAAAAATGGAGGACAAGATGCCTGCATTGTTCCTTGACATTATACCTAGCACACACATCAATAGCCAGCTACACAGTGAGGTTGTCCTGAAATAAGGAGTAAGCGGCACCAATGACAAAAAATATATAGACTTTGTATTTACCACTGTCGTTAGTAGAAATATAGACAGTGTTGGTTTGGAAATAATATTACTGGCTTGCTATGAAAAGTGTACATTAGAATGTTAGCTGTTTCTCATTTATTATGGTTTGCAATTCAAATCAGTTAAACCAAAACATGTGTACCCTTCCTAGTGCCTTCATTCAAATACTGATGTTACTTCTTAGTCCTTTTTCCTGTCACCTAATATTGGGAAGAATGATCTAATGAAAGCATGAGAGAAATGTCCTGTCACAAGGACACTTCTCAAATATTGATGTCATATACATTACCTTGACCATTCTACATATTAATCCATTGCCATTTTTACAGACTTCTCGAGCTCCCACAAAGACAAGAATAATAGCCTTTGCAACTATTTATTAACGACTCAAATACATCACTTCATCATCTTATTTACTTTAATCAGAGTGCATCCAACAAAATCATCAAACTGTATTTACCACCAAAAAACACACTTTTCTAGTAATTGCCTGTTGGTGTCCACCCACCAGATCTGACCAGTTTCTCCCAACAACAAGGTGTAATACACATTGCTACCTCAGCTCTGCCATGACTAATAATTATACCTTTCCCAACTCTCCACTCAAAATAACAACTACTTGCAGCTTGGAAAGCAGGGGGAATGACAGGGAGAAACAAGGCCAAAATGGCACTCATCCTTAAGCGGGGTCTGCATGCTGCCCCCTTTTTCAAATTATAAATCTTACCACACATTGCTCCTCTGTACACATTCTCTTTACTCTTTTTTATCTTATAATAATTTCTGAACCTGTTAAGATAATTTAAAAACTCTAAACTAATTTGTTTAATTCAGTGGTGCACTATGTCTGGCCCTGGTGCCAAATCTGGCCCTCCACGCAATGCCATCCAGCCCCCAGAGAGGAACCAAAAAAATTTAAAAAGAGTGAAAACATACTATGCCTTACTCCAGTCATGTAAACCTTCCAGCACATGCTTACTTGCCTAATTGACTGCAGTTGCACATACCTCTAAGTTTAGCCATGGAAGTAACTATTCTTTCTTGTTTAAAACTTATAGTCTGTAGTATAAACAGTAGTAACTTTCTGCAAGAGTTTGTAATAAGTCATGTTTGAAAGACAGAATAAAGTTAAATGCAAAGTTAATGTAGAAAACAGGCAATTTCATGACTGCATTCTTAAGTAAAATTGCCATTCACCTGTACTCAGGGTTGCAAGAGTCCCTATTTAAGTTGGACTGTCCCAGGATCAGCAGTCTGATCCCAGTTAAAATCCTAGCCAAACAGCCTCTTCTTTGTTTTTTTTTTTTTTTGATTGGCCCATATGCTGGTATACGATGAAAAATCACAACATGGAGCTATTTCTTTTTAATGCAGAACTGCCTGATGTTCCACATTGAACAGAAGAGGGTCCGCTGTGCAGTTTTTTGATTAGCTCATATACCTGCATATGGACCTGTGATGCCTGTGCACTGGACCAGCAATCAAGGAGTCTCAATTGTCACCACTAACACCAGTGAGGGGCATCCATTTAGACAAAGGATAATAAATACACACACAGTAAAGTAGAATTTTCCTTAAGAGCACACAGAGATCACAGTCAGTCTGGAGCTGGTTTCTCCCTTTCTCTCCAGGTCACAAATAAGACTCCCCACTGGCACAGCTATAGGGTCCAGATCTCAGCCTAGTGGGCAAGCAAAAACCTCCAGCACCCTCTATGTTCAACGAGTGCTTCATGTCCATGCTCAAGTATCTCACACACACACACAGACACACACACACACACACACACACACACACACACACACACACACACACACACACACACACACACACACACACTTTGAGATGTGTTATATACAACCACACAGACTCTCCTGGGGAAGGCTGGCACAGGTTCTCCAGCTGTGCCCCTCTTCTGCCCAGTCTAAAAGGTAGTACCAGCTGCCACCACCCACTAATATCAGCTACTCAAAGGATCTTCTGAAAGGGTGTCCAATTATTACTGTGCAATATTATTATCCAAATGGTAAGTGTGACTGAACAATCAAGCCTTATTATAGTGACTTGGTACAGTATGACTATATACATGCAATGAACTCTGGAGCTTAAATTAACTCTTCATAAAACAGCCACAGCTGAAAGGTTTAACAATATTTAATAATAAATAATAAAAACACAAGACAATACTTCTTACTACACAGTGCTAGTCAAGAGTTCAGAGATCACAGAGAAATACTTAAAATAATACAGTAGAAAAGTTCTGTCATCACAGAAAACAAACTAGCCTAATCTTCCTATTTCCTAGCTATATCTAAGAGAAAACACAGTTCTAAACAACTTACCTATAGAGCAAAGCAGTGTTGGTGATGTATGTTCTCAAGACAAAATGCTCATAGCTCAGTTATTCTCTCTCTTTAAATTGATAACACAGAGCTGCTTCACATGACATCATTCTTCACACTTCTCTGGTGTTCCCAGGCTAACAGAAACTACATTTACATTCTTTACCCATGGTCAGAAACCAGAGCAATAAAGGACATTTGTACATACAAATTCTAGCCATTAATGCTGGCCTTAAAACAATAGGCAGAATACCTTCCTCCAGACATATCAGCTCTGAATTTTGACATCAAGGACAGTCATTAAATGCTAGACTTAGCTTTCTTACAGCAGAGTGCACAGTTGTGACATTTTTGCAGTTCAATATCCAATGCAGTCTTTTCACATTTAAGAGAACAAGCCTGTGGCTTATTTTAATATTTACAAATGACACAATTATCTACAGAGTTCTATTTGACTAAGCTGGCAGCCTTCACCTATCTGCATACACCCCCCCCCCGGAAAACTCAAGCTAGTTCTTCAAGTGATCCTTGAGAAATGTTGCTTGAGAGGGTTAGGTCTATCTGATTATACGTTACCCCATTCCTAATCTTGAGAGCCCATCTGCATTGGCATTGGTAATCCCACTGTGGTTCTGCACTGATAGATCATATGCTTGCAACCCTAGGCTCCATCTTTGCAACTTGTCATTTTGCTGGCTGGCTTTGTTTAACCATGTTAGAGGGTTGTGATCTGTCACTACCATGAACTTTCTTCCATACAGATAAGGCTGAAGTTTCTGCACTGCCCACACTATGGCTAGACATTTATTTTCTACATAAGCATAGCATTCCTCACTGGGCTGGAGCCTATGACTGAGATAAACCACTGGGTGTTTTTCTTCCTCTGAAGAAATCTGGCTAAATACAGCCCCCACCCCATGGTTTGAAGCATCCACCTGCACAACAAATTCTTTGATATAATCTGGACTGGCTAACACAGGGGGTCCTCCCAAAGCTTCATTAAGCTTCTGGAATGCCTGCTCACATGCAGTGGTCCACACTACCTTTTTTTGGTCTGTTCTTCCTTGTCAGGTCTGTGATGGAAGCAGCTATGGTACTATACCTCGAGATGAACATTCGGTAGTACCCTGCTGTCCCTAAGAATGGTCTCACCTGCTTTTTGGTAACAGGTGCAGGCCATGTCTGAATAGCTTCTACTTTGGCAGGTTCTGATCTAATCTTACCACTCTCCACTCTGTGTCCCAGGTAGGAGAGCCCACTGCCATACCCACCTGACATTTGCTCAATTTAATGGTCAACCCTGCCCTCTGTAGTCTGCCCAGCACCTCCCTGACATGTTGAAGGTGTTCTTGCCAGGAATGGCTGCAGATGACAATATCATCTAGGCAAGCAAGGGAAAACCCTTCTGCTCCTGCTAGGATATGATCTACCAGCTTCTGGAAAGTTGTTGGGGCAGTTTTCATCCCAAAGGGAAACTTTGTGAACTCATACAGGCCAAAATGAGTCACAAAGGCTGACCTCTCTCTAGCACTGGGAGTCAAGGGCACCTGCCAGTAAACCTTGATAAGATCAATGGTTATAAGATAAGTAGCCCCACCCAGCTGCTCTAGGGCCTCATCTGTCCTAGGCATAGGGTAGGCATCTGACTCTGTGTGACTATTTAATTTCCTGTAGTCCACACAGAACCTGGTGCTGCCATCCTTCCTTGGCACCAGCACCACTGGGGAGGCCCAGGGACTGTTGGACTCTTGAATCACCCTTAATTCCAACATCTCCTGTATCTCCTTCCTGAGAGTCTGTTTGACTTTCTCAGGCACCCTATAAGGGGCCTGCCTAATAGGCCTTTGGGGTCCTGTATCCACCTGGTGTTGTACCAGCTGGGTGTACCCTGGTTTTCCAGTGAGCATGTTCCCAAAATCCTGTAGCACTGCTCGGATTTCTCAAACTTGGGTAGGAGATAGCTTTTGGGACATTGCTACCCCTTCCACTGAAGTGTCAGTCCGAGCCTCATTGAGGAGATGAGTCACCAGATCTCCCTCAGACTCCTTCTGCAATCCACTGCAAATGCATATCACAAGGGCCTCCCTATCATGATAAGGTTTCATCATGTTAACATGGTACAGTTTGTGCACCTGCCTTCTGCCTAGCAGTTCCATCATGAGTTAACATCACTTACCTTTCTTACCACCTTGTAGGGTCCCTCCCAAGCTGCTTGCAGCTTGTTGTGTTTGACAGGAATGAGAACCATTACCTGCTGAACCACAGCATGCTCTCTAGCTCAAGCATTCCTGTCATACCACACCTTTTTCCTGTTGTTGGGCTTCTGCCAGGTTCTTCTGGTGCAAGCCCATGAGTTCCCTGAGGCTTCTCCTGAGGTTTAGGATATATACCACATCAGACTCCTTGTGAGGTTCACACTCACCTTCCCACTCATCTCAAATTAAATCTAGAGGTCCCCTCACCCTATGCCCATACAACAACTCAAAGGGCAAAAAATCTGTGGATCCCTGGGGAACCTGTCTGTAAGCAAACAACAGATGGGGCAAATATTTGACCCACTCCCTCTCAAACTTGTCTGCAAATTCATGTACATGGACTGGATTGTAGAGTTTAACCTATCAACAAGACCATTAGTCTGGGGATGGTAGGGATGGTCTTCAAGTACTTCACCCCACAGGACTTACACAGACAAGCCAGCAGGTCTGAGATGAAATTGGCACCTCTGTCAATCAGTATTTCTTTTGGGAAACCTAACCTGCTGAAAATCTCTAACAAAGCATTTGCCACCTTTTCTGCCTCAACGGAGGACAGAGCCACTGCCTCAGGGTATTGTGTAGCATAATCCACTTCCACTAGGATATACTTTTTCCCTGTGGAACTTGGGGTATTCAGAGGCCTCACAATATCCATAGCTACCCTCTGAAATGGCTCCTCAATCACAGGCAAAGGCATCAAAGGAGCTCTCACCTTGTCTCCTGCCTTGCTTTCCTTTTGGCACTGCTCACAAGTCCTGCAGTACCTTGTCACATCTCTGGAAATTCCAGGCAAATAGAAGTTCTGCATAATATGTCTCGGTATGTTTTATGCCCATATGACCTGCAAAGGGAATATCATGGGCTCTTGATAGAAGTGCCAGATGGTAGGCTCTAGGCACTACCAACTGCTGTACTCTCTGACCTTCTAGCCCCCCCCCAGGGGTCCACTCTCTATACAGTAAGCCTTTTTCCCAGTATACAGATTCCCCCTTCCCTTGAGAATCAGATGCCTCCCTAGGTACCTGCCTCAGGCCTTGCAATGTAGGGTCTGAGAGCTGAGCCTGTCTCAACTCTCTCTTTGTAACCCTTCCCAGCTCCCCTTCCACAGGAAGTCTGGCATTCTCTGACAGTGATGCCTCACTGCAGCCTGGGTACTACTACTCACCTCAATATTTGCAGTAACTCTGTTCAAGGGAACATCAATATCCACAAGCAGATGTGGCTCAAATTCAATCTCACTGCTACAGAGTAGCTCCCTCCCTGAAGTAACCACCTCACCAGTCCTGGCTGGAAGTATGCAGTCTGTCTGGGTCTCCCCCAGGTTACCAGAGCCACATGCTTGTCTCCAACCATGACTATATGTAACTGCATGAGCACATAGTACTGTATTATCAAAATCATTCCCATCTGCAGGGATATCCTTAAACACGCCTACTTGTTGGTTTCCTTTTCCACCCTCCCAGACAAGGGGAACCATAGCCAAAGGTATTTGGAATGGGGTCCCTCCTAAAGCTCTGACTGGAGAAGACTGCCCATGCAAGTAGTGCTCCTCTGTAACCATTGTAGGCTTTACAATTGTTATGTCAGAGGCTGTGTCTCTCTTAGCAATGGCCTCTTTGCCATTAACTACAATAGGATATAACATCTTGTAGTAGTTTGGTACCATTGTTTTCCCAAGACAACCTACTATTGGCATTTTGTCTTTCCCACTTACTGGCTCTCTCACCTTTTGTTCCCCACTTTGCCTCCATGGACATCTGTATGCCACATGGCACCACTGGTTGCATTCAAAACATTTTACCCTAGGTCCTGGACTTGTACCTGGACTAATGGCTTCCCCTGCTACCAGCAGATTCTGTTGGTACAGTCTGTGAGCCCACCATGAGTTCCTTTAGACCCATGAGCAGTACTGGGGGTCCCTTTCCTGTGCAGGGATGCCCTGCTTGCTAGGTTTAGGTCTCCTCCATTCTTCCCCAACTCATCTGAAGTAGCACATTATCTATCAGCTAACCAGATCCTCATGTCCTCAGACAAAGTGCTAAGAACTTGTTCCCTCACCAAAAGGTCTGCCAGCCCTTCAATAATGGTGACCTGACATCCACTCACCCACCTATGAAAAGAAGTGCTCAGTACAGCAACATGTCCACACACACTTTCATCTGCCTTGCGTCTATGCTCAGAAAACCTTTTCCTATACATTTCAGGTGTTAGCTTAAAACATTCTAACAAGTAATGCTTAACAACAATGTAATTAAAACAGTCAATGTCAGACATTTTAGACAACACAGTTATAGCTTTACCATGGAGTAAGGGGGTCCGGAATCATACCCAGAGCCATTGGTCAACATCATACTGTTTACATACCCTCTCAAACATATGAATGAAACTATCAAAATTATCCCCCTCTTTAAACTGCGGAAGAAATTTACTGACCTTTTGTGCTTCTGGGGTCCAGTTACTCAGTTCCCCATTACCTCCATGAATTTGGCAAAGACACAGAATCTCCCTCTTGTACTGCCTCTGCCTCTCCTTTTCCTCAGCTTCCAGACATAACAGTTTCTCATTCTCCTCAGCCTGTAGACATCTCAGTCTCTCAGCTGCTTTTATTTCCAAATGCCTGGCCTCCTACTCAAGTATCTTTAGCTCCAGATGGATTTTTAAGTCCTCTGCCGAAAGGTTGAGCTGTCCATTCTCTGAGGGTGGTACCTCTCCACTGTCAGTTTGATCATCCTCCTGGTTGCTGTTTTCCGATGCAGCTGTGACCAAAGCTGCAATCATGCCTGCCTTAGTCAGGTTTCCATGCACAGTCCTTTAGCCTGGCACATCTCAGCCAGCTGGCTCCTTGTCAGATTTCCGTACTCCTCTGCTGACATGCTGCCTGCTCTCCCTGACTAACTAAGCTAACAAAAGAAATAAAAGAATTGTGATCTGAACTCTGAGTATTCACTGCGTGGCTGATTTAGAGGACAAAACACCTTCAGTGATCACTGTACACAAGCTACAGGAATTCACTTTACCCACACCAATACAAGCCAATTAGTATTTGCCAACCAATTAATATTTGGTGTGGATATCTCACCACTGCCAAACAATTAATATGCGATGCCTGTGCACTGGCCCGGCAATTAAGGAGCCTCAATCCTCACCACTAACACCTGTGAGGGGCATCCATATAGGAAAAGGATAATAAATACACACACAGTAAAGCAGAATTTCCCTTAAGAGCACACAGAGATCACAGTCAGTCTGGGGCTGATTTCTCCCTTTCTCTCCAAGTCCCCAATAAGACTCCCTACTGGCAGAACTACATGGTCCAGATCTCAGCCTAGTGAGCAAGCTAAAATGTCTATCACCCTCTCTGTCCAACCAGTGCTTCGTGTCCCTGGCCAAGTAGCTGACACACAGACACACACACACACACACACACACACACACACACACACACACACACACACACACACACACTTATTAGATAAGAGTTATATACAACCACACAGACACTCCTGGGGAAGGCTGGCACAGGTTCTACAGCTGTGTCCCTTTTCTGCCCAGTCTAAAAGGTAGTACCAGCTGCCACCACCCACTAATATCAGCTACTCAAAGAGCCTTCTGAAAGGGTGTCCAATTATTACTGTGCAATATTGTTATCCAAATGGTAAGTGTGACCGAACAATCAAGGCTAATTAGAGTGACTTGGTACAGTATCACTATATACATGCAATGTACACTAGAGCTTACATTAACTCTACATAAAACAGCCACAGTTGAAAGGTTTAAAATATTTAATAATAAATAATAAAAACACAAGACAATATGTCTTACTACACAGTGCTAGTCAATAGTTCAGAGATCACAGATAAATGCTTAAAATAATACGGTAGAAAAGTTCTGATATCACAGAAAACAAACTAGCCTAATCTTCCTATTTCCTAGCTATATCTAAGAGTAAACACAGTTCTAAATAACTCACATATAGTGCAAAGCAGTGCTGGTGATGTTGGATGTTATTAAGACAAAATGCTCTGAGCTCTCTGATTCTCTCTCTTTAAATTGATAACACAGAGCTGCTTCACATGACATCATTCTTCACACTTCTCTGGTGTTCCCAGGCTAACAGAAACTACATTTACATCCTTTACACCTGGTCAGAAACCAGAGCAATAAAGGACATTTTTACATGCAAATTCTAGTGATTAACTCTGGCCTCAAAACAATAGGCAGAATTCTTTCCTCCAGACATATCGGCTCAAAATGTTGACATCAAGGACAGTCATGAAATGCTTGACTTAGCTTTCTTACAGCAGAGTGCACAGTTGTTACATTTTTGCAGTTCAATATCCAATGCAGCCTTTTTACATTTAAGAGAACAAGCCTGTGGCTTACATTAATATTTACAAATGACAGAATTATCTACAAAATTCTATCTGGCTAGGCTGGCAGCCTTCACCTATCTTCACAGGGTCAATCAAAAATTGTCAAACACAGAGCTACTTGTATTTAATGCAGAACTGCAATGTTCTGCGTTAAAGACCTTTCATTTATTTATTTTTTTAGTCATCACTTAGCATTTTTGTCCCTACCTGGACTGACAGAAATCATAACGACTTACTATGTTTTGAGGTGCCCCATGGATGCTTTAAGAATTCGTGTAGTGGCCCTCCCCACAAAATGGTTGTGCATTACTGATCTAGACTTAAACAGTACATCAGTGCAATGCAGGAGAACTGGAGAACCAATGGAGAAAAAAGTATTTCCCCTACTTTTTTTTTTTTGTTTGTTTTTTTGTTTACTGCTGAGATTTTAAAATGGACAATGCAGAAATTCAAGGAAAATTAGGTACATTTCTAATTTTGGCAGAAAAGGATAAATAATATAATGCCTGTTACATGTAACCCCTGGTATTGATTTATTGTATTAATTGTAACTTTAATTAGAGCACAGAACAGAAGCAATGCAAAGAATGCAAAATTTCATTCAGTTATGGTTCTAGAACTTGAGACTACTCCACCCATGATTTCATGTGGTCACAGACATAAGGTGAGATCAAGAAAATGGTTTATTACTAAATGGTAAAATGGCACAGCCTTAAAGAGGTAAGTGCTTTTTCACCCCAGGATGTATGGTACTCAAGTTAGTATAAATAAGTAAGAAATATAGCTGCAAGGGGCAAAGTCTCCCATGTTGGAGGTATAGGAATGTTTACCTCCTAAAATAAATTCTCTTATATTATGGTTTTATAGGTAATGACTTTCTGGTTGCTGATTGTATGTCCATGACCACAAGAAAGTTAAGCAGATGACTGAAAGCTCTACAACCAACCAAAGGCCTTTTTTATTCCTGAACAAAACAACTTTATTGGACCAGAAAAATGACAATCATGAACAGTAACAAGAACTAACGTATAAAACAAACAAACAAAAAAAAAAAAAACAGTAATAGCCAATCTACATACCCTAGACTTACAAACAGAAATATGTAGCCATATTTCTAACTTTCATCAAATTATAATTTATATATATAAAAAATATAATTAGCCAATCTTAGATGTCCAACAATGCAAAAGAATACTGCAAAACAAATCCATACCTGACATCATCATCTTAACTAATTGTAAACATGTGTGTGTGTGTGTGTGTGTGTGTGTGTGTGTGTGTGTGTGTGTATATATATATATATATATATATATATATATATATATATATATATATATATATATATATAAACAAGTATATGTAGCGGCGACTATCATTCTAATATCCATTCAAAGACTATTAGATATTGTCTGTATAACATGACTTGCAAAACTAGCATAAGAAACAAAGGATCTTTCATATTAATTAATATTATTACAAGGCTGCAGCTAAAATAATATGCAGCTGAACTCCTTTACATGCAATGTAGTTGCATCTACTTATTAATTCAGTTTGCATTGCAAAGCTAAGTATTTATTAATGGCAGGGCAGACAGTGTCAACTGGAAAGATCTGGTTAATAACTAATTTCTGCTTTTTCATGTACAAATAGTAAATTAGTCTTATTGCACAAGCTTTTAGTGTTTGAAGGCTAATAGTGTGTCATTATTGCATAAGAACTCTAGAGTTCTTATGCTAAAGCCTTGCACCATGGCTATATTTGGTATAGACTATGTGATTTTTAGTTCTTAAACTGACTAATGTTATAAACTGTAACAGATTACTAATGCTATTATTGTTATTTTTACTAGTATTATTATTATTATTATTATTATTATTATTATTATTATTATTATTATTACATTTTTATATGTCCATTCCTGTTGTGCATGTTTGGATGTTATTCCATCCATCCACAACCCCTTTTTTCCCATTTTAACACATGGGGTTGGGTGTCACTTCAATAATGATACTCATCTAAGGTTTAGACCACCAGATAGCTAGCCCTGCATTTATAGTTCTTCCACACCATATACTCGCATGCACACCACACCTATGGCCAATTTAGAGTGCCCAGTCCACCTACTGCATGTCTTTGGAATGTGGAAAAAAACAGAGCACCTAGAGAAAACCCACACAAAACAGGAAGAACATGCAGACTCCACACAGAAGGCAACCCATTCGAAAATCGGATGGGGGAACCTCTTGTTGTGAGGCAACAATACTATCTGCTGCACCACTGTTTAGCTTAGAGCTATAATATATGTGGTTGGTGCTGCTTTTTCCCTTATTTAAATGGTGAATGCAGTAATGTAAGCCTACATACCAGTCTTTGATTGCATCAACAAACTGTACTGTTCTAGCAGCAAACATCTGCTGCATGGGTTTTGTCATTAGATTTTCATGAATATTGTATGGCATTTTGTGTTGCATCTACAACATCATTTTGTTGTCTTTAAAGCATTGCTCAGCGACTTAACTATTTCATAAAATACTGCATTTTTACCAAGTACTTCCATTTCTTATGGACTGCTTACAGTAACTATTCTAGTTTTTTATAGAAAAAGTGATGAAATGCACACGGTCAATGCAGTATTAGGTGTCTGTTATTAATCTTTTATATCCTGTACATTACCTGTGTTCTATATGAGTTAAGTATTTTTTTCAGCTGAGAAGAGCTGTAGATACATTGCCCAGAAGCTCATTAAAGGAAAGACCCATCTCTTGAGACAGACATAATTCATTAGAGGGTCACTATAGCACATTTCACCTCTGACCAGCCCACTAGATACCATATAGATTAGGTAAGCATCTTTCAGTCCACAGCCTGTAACAGATTAAACTCTTTCATGTTTAATCCACTTGGATTACTATCAATTCTACCACATCCAGCACTTGTGCAATTATTCAAACTCAAGTCATAGACAGGTTTTATCCCTCTATGTTCTGTATCTGGGTGTATTATATTCCATTTGTCTTGTAAATTGTTTTTGAATTATATCTATTCATTTTATTTTAGAAAAAGAACAAATGCAAAATAAGGCCTTGTACTCATTAAAGAATCCTTGTACAAAGGAAGAATCTTTGCCTACATATAGGTGACTGGTTGTAATGTCCTTGCCTTTCTATAAAAATGCCATACCAATAAATTATATATTTTCTTCAAAAAATTAAATTCTGTGTCAAGATATGTGCTAAAATACAAGTAATATTCAACTGACTCTTGTGAATGACTGCATATGGTAAATGGGTAGTTCCTGTTACAGAGATATATTCTAGTGCTCATTACAGTTCCTTTTTTTATTATAACTCTCATTCACAGCAAGAGGTTCTCCAGTTAAGTTCTCAGCTGGAGCTCCTTATGTGCGGAGTCTGCATGTCCTCCCTGCGGTTGGGTGTGTTTTAAAGAAATGCAGGTAGGTGCGTGTGTGCATGTGTGTGCCTTCTGTAAAGGTTGGGTTCTGGGCTGGCAACTCAACACTGTAAAAACATTACAGCCAATCAATCTGCAGACTGGTGATCTGCTGTGGCGACATCTAACTGAGAAACCCAAAATACATTGCTTTTTTTATTATAGCTATCATGTCTCTTTGTGGCTATATACTTAAATACCAACATAAATAGTTCTCAATCTGATAATTTTCACAGTGTAGATTTGGCAGTGATTGTTGCCAATGAGTGTTTACTCAGCACAATACTCCGTATGTCCATGAAATATAGCAAAGAAGAAATGTAATCAACAAGTGCCATTCTCCCATTACAATGTGTGATAGCTATTTTATGATTTCAAGGTAGGAAGCACTGATTCCTTTATAAAGTCCCTCTAATCAGTAAGAAATTCAGGGGCCTACATCTTTCTTTCTTTTTTTCACCTCATTGGAAATAGAAAATTAGCAAATGCCAGATGGCCTCAATGGTTCTTGGAGCACTATAATATGTTCTTCTCTAACTGTCAGAAGAAATTAACCATGAATGCTGTCCTTTACATTACACTTATAGAAGGGTTCATTTCATACCCTGCACTAGTTTATATATGTATTCTTACCAATAAATTATAGCAGATTGTGTTTTTTTTTTCTTTTTTAAAGAAGCTGTTTTAGTAACTGCAAAATCACCTTTGGGGGTAAGAGTCATTATTAGTCACTTTGACAGTTGTATCGGCTGTTCTCTCATTTGCACATCAAACTCTGCAGACACTTAGTTTTGTGAGTGGAGGGCCTTTAAATAACCACCTATAAAACAAAAGCAAATGTTTTACATTTATCAAACTTCGTAAGTATTATGTTCTATCTTTCTATTTTTACAACCATTATTACTATTATGCCTTCCAATTCCTTTTTATATTGTATTGTAAATTGTATTATTCGTTAATATAGAAAGTCCAGAAGCTTTGGTTCTATCTTTACAAGTAGATTTCAGTCCACCTTAAAACATCTCTTTCTTTAGCATTTTATGTTCATAGTAGCTCCCTTTACAAATCTTGCATTTTCTGGCTTCCTCATTCCCCATTCAGTAAGCAAAAAAAGATTTATACAGCAGAGGAATGATGTGCACTGTCTATGTCTAATGAACAGAAAGCCAGGCAGTGCAGTGTCACTTGAAAACAGGCTACTGTGGAATGTTGACTCTTCCTACAATCTAAATGAAAATAGATTTATTTATTTAACATTTGTTTACCAGGAAAGTCCAACTGGTACAGAGCCCATTTTCAACAGAGGCCTGGGGAGAAACACACCAGACACATGTCTTTGGAATGTGGGAGGAAACCAGAGCACTTTGAAGGAAACCCACATGAACACAGGGAGGACATGCATACTCCACACAGAAGGTATCTCAGCTGAGAAATGAACTGGAGAACCTCTTGCTGTGAGGTGACAACACTAACTGCTGCAACACTGCACTGCCCATATATGGATGTATCAATAAATTCTGTGAATTGTACCCTCTCTATTTGTGCATCATATCTATCTGGCTGTAGAGATATAGATCAAGATATAGATACAGATACAAATATAGATATAGATATAAACAGAAACACCTTGGGCCATATTCCAAGAGTTGCTCTCAGTGTAAGTCTGCCCTGATTCCGAAAGACTCGGTCTCAGTGCAAGTGAATTACTTTGGTATAAGGCCTATTTATAAACAGGCTTACACAAGGGACTAGAATCCAAAAGACCTGCTCATTAGGGGGCACTTACACTGAGAGCAAGCCTTTGGAATTGGGCCCATTGGTAGAAAGAATACACTTAAGGGTTTGATTACCTTGAATGATTTACAATAAAGCAGAGTTAAGAACTCTAGTCAGCCAAGCAAAAAAATTTATGCTAAACTTAAGTTCCATCCTATTATTAATTTGAAAGAATTTTTATATGAGAATTTCTAATAGCCTGTAGAAATCCAGATAGAGAATAGTAAAAGTACATCCACAGGTGGATTTTTTTGGGTCTATATTATAATCTCGACTGTTTAAAGGATTGAATGCAAAAAAATCAAACTTTATGCATTGAACCATTAAACATTTGAAATCTGATAAAAAAAAATTAAAAACAAAAAAAAAACTAACGGGTGTAGGCAGAGGGCAAGCCCCCCTGCATCCCCCACACCCTCCGCTACTTAAATATACCAACTCCGAGATCGTGCTACAATGCAGGAAAGGGAAAGCTTCCCTTTCCGCACCATACTGTATTAAAGTGCGATCTCGGAGTTGGTATATTTAAGTAGCGGGGGGTGTGGGGGGTGCAGGCGGGCTTGTCCCCCCCTGCTTAAACCCGTTAGGGTAAGCATTTGAAATTTAAATTTTTTTTTATTTTCAAAGTTATGGAACTTCGATAATATGGTGTCGATCATATTGTATTCGATGTTCCGTAACTTCGAGATTATAATATAGACCGTATTTTTTTTCATATCCATGGTCATTTCCCACCTGCTTTGCTCCAATAGCTAATGTAGTTTTCATGACAGTGATGTTTAGTGAACTGCAAATCTTCTCTACTGTTAATGATGCAGCTCTGCACACTATTTTATGCTTCTGCCACCTCCATTTTCAGTTTAGTATCATGTCAAAATGCTATACTGACACATTTCCTTATTACCATTTATAATGCTGGATTTTTCTTCACAGTGAAAACAGACACTTTTGGCTTCAGAATATGGCATTTCAGGTTTTTAAATTGTTACCATTAGGAATTACTTTATTTCAGCTTAGCTAGTATATAATAGATCATCTGCTCAAGTAAATGCCATTGTCAGCTGCTGTTACACTGACATCAGCCAGCATAATGTCCTTAGTTTTATTGTCTTCACTGGCATTCAGTCAGTTGTTCACTGAGGTATTCAGTTTTCACAGACTTCCACAGCTTGGTTTCACTTACTTCTTAAGTCTGTTCTTGAATTCATAGGTCCTGGTTCTGGTGAAGAGCACAGATATCAGACAAGTCAGTGACCAAGTGGGTAGGAGCCCTAACTTGATATTATTAAAAAAAATATATATATATATATATATATATATATATATATATATTTATGGGTCTACCTGAGATGGTCGACAAGCCATTTGATCGACTTTTATTTGGTCGACAATTCATATGGTCGACAGGAAGATTTGCCCCCCTCCCCAATGTAGTGCGACCCTGGAGTTGAAAACTGCTTTTCGATCAAATGAATTGTCGACCAAATAAAAGTCGATCAAATGAATTGTCGACCATGTGAAGTAGACCCATATATATATATATATATATATATATATATATATATATATATATATATATATATATATACGGGTTCCCCTTCAGAATGTCAAATTTCTGAAATCTTGAACTTCATATGGTCAAGACCATATGATCGAGGTTTCAGAATTTTGAAATTCTGAACGGAGATCTGCATAACAGGCTGAATGGTGATTTCCCTTTTCCTCTCTGTAGTGCAATCTCGGAGTTGGTATATTTAAGTAGTGGTTATATGGGGGCTGCAGGGGGTCTTGCCCCCATGCAGAAATGTTTTATTTTTTATTTATTTATTTTTTTTTGGGATTGGTTTCAGAATTTTAAGATTCTGAAACCTAGATCATATGATCTCGACCATATGAAGTTTGAGATTTTATAAGTTTGAGATTATGAAGTGAATATATATATATATATATATATATATATATATATATATATATATATATATAAAACAATGTGTGTGTGTGTATATCTGAGTTTGTACATTTGAGGCGCAATCATAGCTCATTGGTGTAGTGGTGGTATGTGGTGTCTATGGTGTGTGGAATTTTGGTTTGTGGACAGCTCAGAGTATTTATATTCATTATGTGTATCTTCATTTTAGGTAGACAGCTGAGAGTATTTATATTCAATATGTGTATCTTCATTTTAGGTATTTTTGGGACCACAGGCACTGTATGTTTTTATTGGTGCAGGGTTTTTGTCTTGTGTTGGATAATGTTATGAACAATTTTAAATGGAAAAAAGGGTCTTTGCTTGTTGTTGTTTGTGGGGAGGTGGGGCAAGCCAATTGTAGAGTATCAGTCCAGGTTTCTTGGTGGCCAGGGTGTTTTCTGTTTGCTGGCTCAGGTCCAAGTTTTCCTTTTGTGATTTGGAGTTGTTGGTGTTACTATGGTTGTGGGGCATTCAAGTACTCCTTGAAGCCTGGGGGCTGAGTAAAGTTGAAAGAGAAAATTTATATTATTAAATACAGAGATGAAGGGCGAGGAGTTGTATTGGCCCATTTTTTACCATTTTCAGGGAATACTTCTGTCAGAATTTCAAGTACCTCCCAGCAACTTATTATGCATATCTGTGATGCAAAGAGTCATGAGCATGAACTAAAGCTGCTCAGGTAAAAGATCTTTGGTGTTTGCTGCCAGTTTAACTCAGGGCATTTTTAGTTGCATGCAGCATGGTTAGGTTCCAATTTAATAGTTAAGGAATTTTCCTGGCAGTCTCAAAGTTCTAGGTTTAATTTTCATTCTTGACCATAAAGTGTAATATTCATTGAATAAATGCATAACTTAGTGTTAGGCTTTGTTAAAAGATGCACCCCTGGATGCAGCAAGCCCTGCATGGTGTGCAGGTCTAGTGCAGGAGCTCCAGCAGGCAATATGTCTGCCATGCGAATCAGGAATAAGCTGTAGGGACGTGCACGAGCGCACCTGCACTAGTCCTGCATGGACTCAGCCCCTCTATGCAAATTACCCCATTTGCAGGTGAAAGCCATGCACATGAGGTGAATTTGCAAACCAGGAAGCTGGAAGCTGGCCATGCAGGACTAGTGTGATCTGCAGAAATGTACTCGGCCAGTAACCGAGTACATTTCTGCAAACTACAAAACGGAGCCATGGCAGCTCCAAATAAAGGGTGGATATTATGTAGAAAGCATGTCATTGGCCAAATATAAGGCCATTGGCATGGAAAACAGTTGCAAAAATAAAAAAAAAATCTTGGCTGTTTAAGCGTAGGGCAGCGGCGAGCAAACGTGATCGGGCAAAAAAGAAAAAAGAAAACCTAAAATAAGCATTCTAACCAAAATCACTATTTTGCCATTATACTCAATGGCAGGCAGAAGACAACATGGCTACTGAATAGCGGTTGCTAAGAGGGGAGGCTCAGTGTGGGACCTGTAACTATGCATCAACAGGCAATCCTATGCAAATGAGGGGAATGATACTGAATCCCAGATCTCCCTTGCATGCTAGCCAGCACCCAACAGTGCAAGAACAGGAATAGCTTGGTGCAAGCCTAGACGTTAGCTGATATCATAGAGGGTTGTCAGGCATACTGTAAGCAGATTGGAGCCCTTTGGCTCTGGTTTGCCCTTAGCTTAGCAGAATTAAGCAAGGGTGTATGTCTGAGGCTGCCTAGCACTCTTTACATTGGCTAAGCGGGTTTTAAAGGAAAAATAAAAGTAAACTAGGATATAGCCGCTCTGTGCACATTTGAGCACTGTGTTTGCATGGTACACCACTGGGCTTAAACAGGTAGGCAACAGGAAGGGAAAACAGTAGTATGAAGGTAATCAAGGAGAACTAGCATAGCTGGCAGGTGAAATGTATCAGAATCAGCCAATTACACAGGCAGCAGCCCAGCCCAGCCCAGAACACTACTTTAAACTATGCAAACACCTTTCCCTCTGGTTTTCCCACATACGCTACACCACTGGTGTATACAAGCGGGGGAATTTTAACAAACAAAAAGAACAAAATGATAGGGGCTGCAATAGCTATCATACAACTACATGTGGAAGAGGCTGAGGGTGGTAAGGATGAGAATGCTGTTGACCAACCCACAGTGAGGAGATGGAGAAGAATGTACAGACCCAGGGTGACCTACCAGGGGCTACATGAGCTGGAGCTAGTGTAGTGCTATAGGGTGGACAGGGACCTTCTACAGCAAATTGTTGAGCTGTGCCAGCCATGCCTCACACACAGAACTAACAGTGGGAACCCATCCCAGTGGATACCAAGGTATGTGTAGGCCTAAGCTACAGGTACCTTCTAAAGGCTAACTGGGGATATCATGGGGATCTCACAGGCATCAGCATCCGGGGTACTCCACCAGTTCCTGGATGCCTTGTCAGCACATGCCAGTGAGCATGTATATTTCCCCAAAACCCGTGAGGCGTTGGCCAGAAATATGCATCTTTTCCACCAAATAGCAGAATACCCTGAGGTGGAGGGTGCTATAGACTCCATGCACATACGCATCAAAGCACCACCCGGTGAGCGGGGTAAGGTCTACATCAACCACAAGGGCCTCCCCTCCATCAACTGCCAGGTCGTGTGTGATGCCCAGGGCATTATAATGAATGTGTGCACTGGCTGCCCTGGAAGCTGTCACGATTCCCACATCTGGCATCTGACGCAGCTGTACCAGAGATTTGCCAATGGGGACATCCCTTACGGTCACCTAGTGGGGTATGCTGGTTACACACTGGAGCCATGGCTGATGACACCCATCATAAATGCACACACACCCAAACAAGAACTCCATAATGAGGCACACGCACAGACCAGAATTATAATAGAGCGTGTGTTCGGGATGCTCAAGTCACGTTTCCGGTGTCTGGACACATCCGGTAGAGCCTTGCAGTACTCACCACCTACATGTACTCAAATTGTCATCGTATGTGCCATGCTACACAATATGATCTTGCAGAAACAGCTGCAGCAGGAACAGCACAGGGCAGGGCCACACAGCCCCCCACCAT
Organism: Protopterus annectens; assembly: GCF_019279795.1. NCBI lineage: Eukaryota > Metazoa > Chordata > Ceratodontiformes > Protopteridae > Protopterus > Protopterus annectens. The sequence goes on from NC_056730.1 coordinate 1,032,276,420, forward strand.
TGCCATGGCCTGCACAGGCACAGAGTGACTCAAAGGAGGAACAACCTGAGCCTGCCCCAGTAGGCAGAAGGAGGCATGCCCAGTATGCCCTGGCCTTGACAAAGAGGCAAAGCATAGCACATACATCGACACAGTAGGGACCCATGGAATGACACCTCTCTCTGACTCACACATACAGTAAAAGGGATGTCAAACATGACACTACCTGTGCTCAACCATGTGTAGGGAGTGTACTATGTGCATCTGACAAAGGCAGCCCTCCAACACCATCCTCAGTACTGGTATACCCACAAGGTAAGTCACTGTCCTTACCAATTGCTGTATGGAGTAGTATGTGTTGTTACCTGTATCTATGGTATGAAAGTGAGCATGCAGGGGAATTGGGTGGCTGAATGGGATGCCAGCAGATAGTAGACACCTACAGTGGCAGCATGAGATCTGTAACAAATACTGATGTCACCATAGTAGCCGGATTTACACATGGTGACAAAACCCACTGCAGGAAATGTGCTGGGCCACATGCGTGTCCATATGACACACATACCAGTCAGGGAGGTCCACATACCCAACAACAGTCTCAGCCAGCAGGACAGGTGTAGACAAACACAAACAAAGGCTGTGCTAAGGCCTCTGAATGATGCCTATGGTTACCCCCCCCCCCCCGCCAGGCCTACACAGACAGACTAAATCAGGTCAGGCAGTGGTATATTAGTTCTGAAGAGTAGGAAGTCAGAAACTAATATGTATATTCCAAAACTGATTGATTACTTGATAATAAATTTACAGCATAAAGTTTCTGATAAAGGTAAACTTTCATATATACATAAAATTATCAGACAAGAAACATTTTACAATGTAGATTCATACTGGAATTATTTCACCTCTATTAATGGGGACCCACCAACTCAACAAGATAAACAATATATATTGGAATCTGCTTATAGAACTACATCTTCCATTGTCTGGAGACTTTATACATGGAAATTTTACATAGATCTTTTATACACCTTTGATGATGAATAAAATTAATAATAAAGATAATCTATGTAAGAGATGTAATGTAGAAATTAATGCTGACTGGGCTCATATGTTTTATGACTGTATGAAGTTGAAACAATACTGGAAGTCAATTAATGAATTTTTGCAGGCTCTTTCTACAGATAATTTCATTATTTCTAAGTCTCTTATATTATTCAACACACCTGTACCTCAATGTGTTAAAAAGATTAAGCTTCCCTTGTTATGGTCTATCCTAGCAGTGGCTAGGAAAATAATAACTAGAAATTGGATTTCAGATACACCTCCTTCGTTCAATGAATTTAAAAATGTTATGAATATAATGTGTCATATGGAAATAAGCACAATTAGAATGAGAACAACTAGAAAAACATCACATTTTATTGTATGGGATAATTTACAAAATTTGTTAAAAAAATTCTAATTTCAATGGCACAGTATTTTAGTTTAATTAATTGATCTGATTGTAGTGGATGTATTTGTAAATACTTTAGTTGTTTTGCTGAATATTATAATAATACCTATTTTTAATTATTTGTATAAAATTGTTATGATATTTCTCTTATATGTTAAAACAATAAACTTGTTTTGAAAAAAAAAAAAAAGAAACTAATATGTAGGTCAATCAAACCTAAGACCTGTAGTATACATGTGAGAGATGCAACTATATAGCCAAACTGGAGGCTGAACTCTCTCAACTCAGGACTGGCAAGACCAGACAGGAGGAGAAGGTAACCACACACACACACCAAACCCAGTCCCACATAGACCTACCACAACTGCAAACCAAACACATAATAAAACAAAGACATACTCAGAGGCTCTAACAAAAAACTTACCAAAACAACAGAGGCTCCCAAAGCAGACACCCGAAAATCCACCACCTCAAAACATAACACATGCAACACATACTTCAATAAATCAGTGTGTCAAACAATCACAGCCCTTAAGGCCAAACACCATGCCTGATACACTAGTAATAGGTGACTCTATAGTCAGACACACTGACGTTCCACTTACCAGGCTGAACAAGGAGAGGGTAACGGTGAGCTGCTTATCAGGAGCTAGGATCCGTCACATAACACACGCACTCAGGTCACTCCAAAGCAAGTACAAATATGACTCCGTCATTGTCCATGCCGGCGTGAATGACCTGAGATGTACCTCCTTGGACTACATGAAAAGAGACATAGAGGAGCTCTCTGTTTATGTAGCCCAGGCTGGTATGACCCTGACCCTGAGCAGCATCTTGCCCTCACCAAGAATGATGCCACAATACAAAGACAAGATGATCAGCTTTAATAATTGGCTCAAATACTGGTGTCATTCTAGGGGGATCCAATGTCTGTCTACTTGGGATGACATGCTGGACAAGCCACGCTGCTTCGCAAGGGACGGCTTGCATCTGTCACCACTGGGCTTCCGGATATTGGCTAAGGCTCTTACCTCCCCCATAGTGCCTTTTTTAGGCAAGGCTCAAAAGACAAACCCACCTCCTTAGAAAACAAAAATGGAAAAAAATTAACGGTAATGCTGCTCAACGCCAGAAGTCTAAATCTCAAGATGCAGGCTCTCGAAGCACTCCTCAGTATGGAGAACATCAATGTCTGTGCAGTAACTAAAACCTGGTTCAAGGCTCCTGAGAACACCCCAGCACTACCAGGCTATACCTCGTATCATGCTTTTCGGCACCAAAACTCGGGCCAAACCAAAAAGGGAGGGGGAGTGTCCATATTCATCAAGGACACCCACACCTCCAGGTTAGTGGCAACACATGAAGCATCAGAGACCATCCAGGTGCAACTAACCGTAGGCAAAACTGCTATACAACTGGTAGCATGTTACAGACCACCCTCCTAATCTCAGGAACCAAACTCAGCCTTCCTGTTGACATTGGAGGATATGAATGTCTCACCAAACACCATCATATTGGGAGACTTCAACTACCCTAACATAGACTGGGTGCATTATTCTAGCCCAAACACCCTAGCCCAAAGGTTCCTGGAATTCATAAATTCAAATGCAATGGAACAGCTAGTCACCTCTCCCACAAGGGGAGATAATATACTAGACCTGATCATCATAAACATGGGGACAAAGTGCTCCACATCGGAAGTATACCCCTCACTAGTGAGATCTGACCACAAACTAATCACCCTGGATATACATATCCCACCTCCACCCCAACACAAAAGACTACAGTGAAAAACTTCTCAAAAGCCGACTTTACACTTCTTAAAACTGAGATGGTATCCTTTAAGCCCACTGGGCCAGTGGAAACCACATCCCACAATGCAGAATCCTTCACAAATGCTTTTTACGGACATCTCCAAGAATGCATGGATCATGCAATCCCAAATAAAACCAAGACCCTCTCCACCAAGGGCAGGCGTCCTGTCTGGTGGACCCCAGCCATAAACAAATTGTATAACAAAAGAAGGAAGCTACTGCATGACAGAGCAAGATCCCATAAAGAGAAGGCATCTCTGATCAGCACTAGTAGAAAGCTACTTTCTCTCATAAAAAACATCAAAGGGCAACTTTGAGAGAAAAATCGCTATGGACACTAAAGATAACCACAAGGCCTTCTTCAGCTATGTTAGAAACCTGGGCAGAAACCCTCAGATATGTTCAAGAGTTAGTTCACAGTGACAAAAAATACACTGAACCCACAGATATTGCCAATATTCTGGCAGACAGGTTCAGTGCAAATTTCTCCCCTCCCTCACCCCCAAAAGAAGAAATACTTATCCCAGCTGAATGTAACCTCCCTGTCATCTCAGATGTCCAGGTGAGAACCGCCCTCAGCAAAGCTAAAAACACAGCATCAATGGGACCTGACGGTATCCCGGGTTGCGTGCTACGTGAACTCCAAGAGGAGCTAGACCTGCACGTAAAAATGCTATTTAACCTTAGCCTTACTACAGGATATGTACCTGAACACTGGCGTACAGCACTCCACAAAGGAGGCACCTCTACAGACCCTGGTTACTACTGCCCCATAAGCTTAACCAGCCTGGTCTGCAAAACTATGGAAAGAATCATTATGGAACTCATAAACAGAGACATTGGGGACTTACAGACACTTGATCCCACCCAGTTCAGCTTTGAAAAGGGCATATCCTGCCTTTTGAACCTGGTTGACTTTTTCGAAACAGTCACTAGAGCCATTGATGAGGGCAAAGCAGTCCATACAGCCTACCTGGACTTGGCTAAAGCTTTTGACACAATACCCCACTCTGGCATCATAGATAAGCTCAACAGCTTAAATGTAAATCCATATGTCACAAGATGGGTTGCAAACTGGCTAAAGGATAGAACCCATAAAGTCAAAATCGCTGGAGCCATGTCAGACTCAATGCCAGTCACAAGTGGTGTCCCACAGGGCTCTGTCCTGGGACCCCTCTTGTTCGGCATTTATTTCTCAGATGTGAAAGCAAACATGGGAGGGTTGTGGCTGACAAAGTTCGCAGATGACTGCAAACTAGGCACCATAGTCGATACACCAGCTGACACATACATCCTACAGAAAGGCCTCACTGAAACGGCCAACTGGTGCCGGAGTCATGGCCTTAAACTAAATGCCAAAAAATGTATAGTCATCCCCTTTGGGAAAAACAAAGTACCCACAAATTATCACATAGACAGTAACCCACTGAGTACGGAAAAAGTAATCAGAGACCTGGAGACCCAAGTCAGTAGTGACCTCTCATTTGACACCCATGTTGCCAAAGTGGTTAGAAAGACTTTCTACCTTGCCCACCTTATCATGAATTGATTCACATCCAGATCAAAGGAGGTCATTGTACCCCTATACTCCTCCCTTATCAGGCCCATGATTGAGTACAATGCCCCATTTGGTATGTACCTCACCCGGCACTTGCAACAGCTAGAGAGACCCCAAAAGTACCTCACCAAGAGGATCAAGGGTCTCCAACATATGTCATATGCTGCCAGTCTAAAGAAACTCCAGCTCTATTCAGTAGCATACTGCCTGCTCAGAGGTGATATGTGCCTGATGTACAAGGCCATGTCCAATCAGGAACTGATGGACATGCTCCACCTCAAAAAATCCAAATCCATCAGAACTACGAGAGCTAAAGATTTAAACCTCAGCACGAATATGAATAGGACATGCTGGAGGGACAGATTCATAACTCAGAGGCTTCCCATACTCTGGAACAGAATCCCAGTTCATGTTAGGCAGAGCCCCTCACTGACTGTCTTCAATAGAAATCTTGACGAGGGGATGGGAGATCGTAGGTTTACCCCAGGGGTCATCTCTGTGTCACTACTAGACAGAGGCACAGTAAACTAATTCTATTATGTAAGGAGGTCTTCACTGTTTCACTACTAGACAGAGGCACAGTATACTAAATCTATACTGTACACTTTTGTACCATTACATGGGGTGGCGAAAGCCACATCACTATGGCTAGTCTTATAAATGCCCCAGGGCAGATAGCCTAGTACCAAACTATGAAACTATGAAACTACTGATATGCCTCTAGTCAGCATGATAGGTTAGAAAACAAAATCAAATGGAGCACCTGACATACCAGTACAGTCATAGAAAATGTGTACAAGTGTCAGGTGTGCCCCCCCCCAATCCTGTGTATCAATGTAGAAACAGTCAGGTGTGCCCCCCAAATCACATGCAGACATGTAGCAATGGTCAGGTGTGCCCCCCCAATCCTATGTAGACATGCAGTAACAATCAGGTGTGCCCCCAATCCTATGTAGAAATGTAGTAACAGTCAGGTGTGCCCCCCAATCCTGTGTAGCAATTTAGAAATAGTCACGTGTGCCCCCCAAATCCTATGTAGACATGTAGTAAAAGTCAAGTGTGCTCCCCCCAATCCTATGTAGAAAAGTAGAAACGGTCTAGTGTGCTTCCCCTAATCTGATGTACACACGTAACAGGTGTGCACCTGGAAATCCTATGTAGAAATGTAGTAACAGTCAGATGTGCTCCCCAATCCGATGTAGACATGTAGTAACATGTATGTGTAGGTATAATACCAGTGGAGCACAGATTCCCAGAGGTGGCCAAGGTAGCAGGATAGATTTTAGCATTTGTACAATATGCAGTTATGTGTGTGTTAGGTTGGTGTGTGTTTCATATTGTGTGAGAGTGGTCAGTATGTATGCATGTTGAGGTTTGACCTGGTGGCCATTGCTCACTACTGCGAATGACAGAGCCAAGTCCTCACAACTGCAGTACCAAAGACAATTCCCCCCAGCATAACACATGCTAGCAGTAAGCCATTGTAAATGTATGGTGGTAATATATGCCACCATCTGAAAGGTAGGCATGTCATGGCTGTTGGGCTAGATATACAAGCAGTACACAGGGAAAAGTACCCCAGACATACAGTATATAATGTGTAAATGTGAAATGGACACACCCTTGGAATTGTACATGCAGGTATGCATCATATTATCTGGTCCTGTAATAGGGAATACCGGTGTTGTCTGGCCAAACACTTGCAAATAACAAGTTGATAGGACTGATGTATTGGGAAACAGCTGATAGACCTGCACAAGCCAGCATAACTGGAATGTCCCATGCATATCTGTGAGTCAGATGCAAGTAGTGTCCATAGCACACATGCACCAAGCTCACCCAAACACCACCCACAGGTACCACTCTGGTTGTATCCCTGCTGTTGGGAATGGGTACAATATGACCCCCACCTGTGTATGGCAATAGCGAAAGAATGCAGCATACAGTGCAGGTGTCCCATGCAGGTGTGTCCTTAGCTGTAAATAGCACACTTCCAGCATCCACACCACCTGATCAATACTGATAGAAAGTATTGGCATGAACACCTAACACACCTACCCTGTCATCTAAGGGGAATATACTGTATGGTGGTCTGGACTTTAGGACTGACAGAATGCAACAGCCTGCCACAGCTGGCCTGCATCACCACCAAATGGCCTACATGCCTCTGCCAAAGGCCTGTGTCCCACACATACTGCCAATGCATGTTATGTCATGGACACCCAAATAATAACATAACACACTCCACATAAGCCATATGCAAGGCCATATGGCAAACCACAGTAACGTGTCCACCATGTCCCACTGCATGAACTGTGGACCAACACCAAAACACAGCTGTAATGAGGTGATAACCTTCTGAAAAGTATCAGAAAATGTATGCATAATGTATGGAAGAGGATAGAATAATACAGGGGGGTTGGGAGTATGGGCAGCATGGAATGTGAAAGGTCCGACACACAGCCATGTACACATACTATCCATGGCTGCAAGCACATAAATGGGTGGCTACAAACCTGCCCATACACCACAATAGGGGTAATGTCCTGACTTATGACCCCTGCCTCTGGATAACCGGCGTGAATCTGTACAGATGTGAGGTATTGCCACAGCAAGATAAGGCCATACTGTCATGTTGATGGATGTACAAGTATGGATTCCTCTGCCAGTACTTTACTAAGGTACTGAACTGGATACACAGAACCAGCAGCAAGTGTCTGCAGCTCCCCCTCCAGAATGGCATAACTCTCCATGAATATGTAGGCATTTGCCCACAATACTGGATACAGCTGCAATCACCCTTGTTCCCCAGGACATCACTGTGAACAAGAATATCCACCTGACAGTACTTGAGGACATGAAACATCACAATGTATAACAGTACATATGTCTGAATATCTCTGCTAACACCAGTACCTTGTAGCAGAAGCAGCACCAACACAATCACCTACAGTACACACTATCCCTTGCACAGTTTGACCTCATATTGCCAACTGATCTGCAGATATCCTGCAGAAACAGTTTGCTACCTGTAGGTGTAGAACACAAAGGTCTGCATTGGAGTACAAACTACCTGGAATGGATCCACACATTCAATACAGAAGGAATACTGGGAATGTTCACACACTTAAACAAATGCAGCCCACGTCTGCAAACAACAATGGACCATACATATCAGACAGTTGCAGATGTTAGTGAATACACTCCTCAGTATGCACCAGTCATTGGGTAGGAATGCAGACATATATCCAAGGACAACACAATATAATATGCCAAAAGTAGACATACATAGATGTGTGGAAGAGAGTGACAGTGACAAACAGCCTTCCATCATGAGGCCTGTCCAACCCAGCACACAGCCAAATAGCTGCAACCACATAATGTGTAAATGTCACTTACTGTAGAAATTAGCCACTGGTATCATTCAACAGTACAGACTCTGTGGTGCAAGTGCTAGCTGTGCAACATGACTGTACAAGGCAGTAGTAATCTAGCAGCTGTATACACATACCTGTGGAATATAAACCTGTGTGTGCCTGTGTTTGGTGTGTCAACCTCTAGATGAATGGGTTATGGCCTATGCACACACACTGCCCTCCCCAAAGCCCTACTATGACAAGCCTGCTGATGTCATCCACTTTGAAATGTACCTTTGGGAATGAAGTAGCCCAGTAATCCCTATGGTGCATCCAAAAACTGCATAATGCTGTAGTGTAATAAACTAGCAAGGTAGAAGTTCTAATCCCAGACATGGCAACTGTGTGTGTGTGTGTGTGTGTGTGTGTGTGTGTGTGTGTGTGTGTGTGTGTGTGTGTGTGTGTGTCTGTGTGTGTGTGTGTGTGTCTCTGTCTGTGTAGGGAGCAATGCTTATTATACTAGTCACACTCACTAGAATTCAAATGCCCTACTTTGGCAAGGCTGCTGATGTCATTCACTGTGAAATACACCTTTGGGAAAGGTGTAACCTAGTAATCTCTGTGGTGTGTCCTATAACTGCTTAATGCTGTAGTATGATAAACTAGTTAAGTAGGAGTTCTCATCCCAGCCATGGCAACTGTGTGTGTATATATGTGTGTGTGTGTGTGTGTGTGTGTGTGTGTGTGTGTGTGTGTGTGTGTGTGTGTGTGAGTGTGTCTTCTCCGTGGTGTTTTCTATAACTGCTTAATGCTGCAGTGTGATAAGCTAGTTAGGTAGGAGTTCTAATCCCAGCCATGGCAACTGTGTGTGTGCATTTGTCTGTGTAGGGAGCAATGCTTTTTAGGCTAGTCACACTCACTACAATTCAAAATGCCCTACTTTGGCAAGGCTGCTGATGTCATTCACTGTTAAATACATCTTTTTGAAAGGTGTATACCAGTATTCTCTGTGGCACGTCCTATAACTGCATAATGCTGTAATGTGATAAGCTAGATAAGTAGAAGTTCTAATCACAAACATGGCAACTGCGTGTGTGTTTGTGTTTCTGTCTGTGTAGGTCGCAGTGCTTTTTAGGCTAGTCACACTCATTACAATTTAAATGCCCTACTTTGGTAAGTCTGCTGATGTCATTCACTGTGAAATACACCTTTGGGGAAAAAAAGAGCCCACTAATTTCCATGGTGCTTCCTATAACAGCATTATGCTGTAGTGTGATATAGTACTTTGGTAGGGGTTCTATTCCCACACATGGCAAGTGTAAATGTTTGTGTGTGTGTTTCTTTGTCTGTGTAGGTCCAATGCTTTTTAGGCCAGTCATACTCACTACAAATCAAATGGCCTACTTTTTCAAGGCTGCTGATGTCATTCTCTGTGAAATGCTCCTTTGTGGAAGGAGTAGCCCAGTAATCTCCGTGGCATGTCCTATAACTGAGTATTGCTGCAGTGTGATAAACTATTTAGATAGGTGTTCTAATCCCAGACATGGCAACTGTGTGTCTGTGTAGAGGTCAATAGTTTTAAGGCTAGTCACACTCACTACAATTCAAATGCCCTACTTTGGCAAGTCTGCTGATGTCATTCACTGTGAAATACACCTTTGGGAAAGAAGTAGCCCAATAATCTCCGTGGTGCATCCTATAACAGCATAATGCTGTAGTGTGATAAAGTACCTTTGGTAGGGGTTTTATTCCCATGCATGGCAAGTGCAGTGTTTGTGTGTGTGTCCTTGTCTGTGTAGGGTGCAATGCTTTTGAGGCCATTCACAGTCACTACAACCTCCAATGACATTCTTTGTCAAGCCTGCTGATGTCATACCCAGTGAAATACACCTTTGGGGAAGGAGTACTCCAGTAATCTCCATGGCGCATCCTGTAACTATGTAATGCTGTAGTGTAATAAATTAGTTAGGTAGAAGTTCTAATCCCAGACATGGCAAATGTGTGTCCGTGTTTGTCATCCGTATCGTGTGTGGAGGTGGCTGTGAGTGTGTAACAACTGGACTCATTGTGGAATGGGTTTTGCAAATTTCTTATATGATGGCCCTATTATATGTCACAATGTCCACCTTACAAGGATAACAGATGTGAAATAGCCGAGAGGCTGGGGTGACAATCCATACCCCTACATGTGACATCAAGGCCTGGAGAACGAAGTTAGCAACCTTTGTATTACACAGAGAACACTCTCAACCCATGTCTCATACACAAACTCACTTGTCTAGGCAACAACTGCTATGTTGGTAGTACCCTGCATATTGCTCACAGAGAGTAACCATGGTGTGATTGCAGTGGACTACAGAGGGCATGGCACCCTGTCCATCAGTACAATATGCTCGTACATGCAGACAGTGTGCCTTCACTATGTTCCCCAATGGATGCCTGCAACACCTATGGTGCCATCAAATGTGACCCACAAAGGACGTACCATACCTTATGCACATGCCCTGTATGGACAGATGCCACTGACACCAGGGAATTCCTGTATCACACTATCAATATGGTTGCAGGGTCAACCTGCTGTCTATTACCTGTTCCAGGCACATGAGACCAGGACAGGCACATTTGATGATAATCTTTCTACACAACATGGGTCAGACACCCCAGGTACAGTTCCACATGTCACTGTACATGCATGTGGGATGTGAGCAAATCCCAGACAGTGTCCATGTCATGGACTAAAAAACAGATACATGGCAAGCATTGTACACCAATGGCCACACACAATAGTTACCCAGCTGACTGGATGGTGAATACAATACCCAACTGTGTGGGCCAATCCAGACACTACACCCCTGAGCTACACTGCAGACCATTGTCATGTGGCCTGATGCCAAGGTATACCCTTCACCTAGCCTTGTATAGCCTTCTGGCACAGTCAACCACTACACACCCGTGAAGCAATGCACACATACATGCCAGTACTGGCACCCTGTGTCTGTGTGTGCAGTGTATGATGCTTTCGACCACATTCACACTCACTACAACCACCATTGGCATACTGAAGCATGCTGTATGATGTCAGACACCTTCACATACCCTTTTCCCATATAACCCCTGGATAACCCTTGTGGTGCATGTGATACCTGCACAGTATTGTATTGTGGCAAACTAACTAGTTAGGAAGTGTGTTCCTGACCCTACCAAGTGTGTCATTGTGTGTGAGTCCTTGAGAAAGTGTGCCTGTGTTGACGCTGACACCTGTTCATGTGGACAGGCACATGTACTACACCTACCGTTTTGCTACCATATCACTGTTGCAGATGTCACTCACCATCACATATATGTTTGGATAGCTCCACACCATGTAAGCTATGTGGCGCATGCAATAACTGCATAGACATGTGATAGCAATACATAATCAGTCAGGGGGTTAATACCCTGTACTGGTAGGTGTGTGACACAAACATGCTTAGGTTTTACTCTCCCACCCCATCCCTGGCTTACTTTGTCTCTGCCTCTCTCACTACCTCTCTGGTGCATGTGGAGAACTACACCTCCTTTGCTTTAGCAGCAGCATCTGTTTTGTAGGTGATGCTCATGATCAGCTGATGGTCTCTGCATGAATTGCAGCCCTTCTCTAACTGATTGCATGTGAAACAGCTGTGGTAGCATTCCCATAGCCAGTTGCAAAGAAACACACTCCAATATCTAGGAACATCATGTTGATGTTGGGCCTTTTCATTTGCTGTAAGCAGGACCTAGATCTAGTTTTTGGCAAACAGCAGCTCAGATGGATTGGGGATTTACCTCTAACAACATACACTGTGGAAACAGGCCAACATACAGGAGGGGTGTACTTGACATCACTACAGAATGTAAGTACTGCTATTCTGCATTTGGGAAAATGTTGGTTTAACAGGGTGTGTGTGGATATGTCTGGGCTGCATGTTTTAATACCTGTCATGACAGTGCTAAGTTTTTGAAGAAATTCCCATCTGTATGGTCATCTGCAGACTGGGCAGTGTGTGGTGCCTTTTGTTTCTTGTGTTACTCATAGAGCACCTATCTGAGAACTGTAGAAGCATAGTCTGAGGATTGCAGTCAGTACATGGTGACAGCCATGATTGTTACTGACTTCATATCCCTCATAGGATATATGTCACAACAAACCATGTTACAACAGTAAATGTATGACGTTATCACTGGCCCTGTGTGTGTACCTGCAGTCACAACTCTGTCAACCTTTGTACATATGTCATGCAGTAAGAGGTGCATATGTTCTGTACACCATTATTTATTCACATCATATCTGATAACAAGCCAGTGAGATATCAGACTGCTACACATGTTATGTATAGTAGGGGTTATATTTGAGGGCATAACCTGGGCATTCTGTGGTTGTGTGTACAGTACTGAGGTCTTTGTACTTATGGTGATTGTTGACAGTGTGTGTATAGGTTCATAGGTTCATATATTAGTACTAATCTAACTGCCAGTGCAAGCCATTTTATGCCTAGCCAATTATCTCTTGTGAGACTCAAACTCTGTACCTTGCGGTTGTAAGGCAAATACCTTAACCATATTGTGAAGCTGTACCTTGAGCTGTATACAGACTGTAGTAGATGTCATTGCTCTTGGTCCTGTTCTATCTGGTGTTACATGCTGTTCCAGTGTATGTTACCCTATCGGCTTACGTTTGTAGGGCCAAATACACACATGTCCCATACCACAGACAGGCAGTGGACCACACTGTGTAGTGGCCCAGTATATGTGGGGTTAGTGTGTGAGTGGCACCTGTGAGGATAGTGTTTATCAGATAGTCCATATACTGTAATATTAAGCTAGCTTACCATATGTAGCTGTGGCTGTGTTCACATTGTTTGTAGTTATGCACTTTCACACAAGTGACTGTTACTCTGTGCTGTGACATGCCTGTAGAGCCTGCTATATATGCAGGTACATGTGTATTCCCCCATAAGATATGTAGGCCAGTGTTGTGTCAGTCTGCCTGTAGCCTGCACAGTGCTTTGTTACATGCTTAGCAGCTTAGTGTACTTGCCCAGTGTGATGTTATGTCCAGATACTAGCAAGATGTACTGCTGCTGGGCCACCATAACAGTCATGTATTTCTGACAAAGCAGTGGGATGCTGTACAGATGTATGTCACTAACTAGTGGGTAGTATGTGGCCATGTCACCTCTGTACCAGCAGTTATTATATGTTAGGACAGACAGGGATGTGTGAATGCATAACCTATGGGGGCAAATGTATGCCAGTATGTACATGATATACCCATCTACATGGCTGTAAAACATCCACATTGTCAGGCTTGGTCCACATGTCTTGCACTAAGGGATTCTGTGTATACCGCTGGACTGACCAGAGTGTGTCATGCTGTCCACATTTATTGGTCATATCTCTGCTGTAGTCCACAGGATCATTACTGTGCTAGCAGTGGTACTGTACTATAATGTCCTTAGAATGTCTGTCAGTAGCCAATGGTGCACATGTTACAAGCAGATGTGATCTCCCACACACGTCTGGTAGGTCAACCCCTATTACAGTAGCAACAGTCTACATATATACCTGCAATACATACCTGACATCCCCTTACACTAAGAGGTTAGAACTATTGGGGTTGAAGTAGGACTCCACTCCATGTTCTGAACATATGGTGAACATATATGTATATATAATTATCCATATATCTATATAGATATATACACATATGCATATCAACATATATAGATGGATATGCATATGTACATAGATATACATATAAACACTCAGATATATACATATACAGAGCAATATATGTCTACACATATACAGATATGGATACATATGCACATATACGTATGGATATCTACATATATATTGACAGTAATAGGTATATAAGAATGGATATGTATGCACATATAGATATCTACATATATATCTACATAAATAGGCATATCTGTACACATAGGATGTGCATACGTATATAGCTATATATACATATATATGTATGCATATATGAAGAAATCTACAAATGGCCATATATATGATGCACTCTGCAGATGTGTATACAGACATATGTTTGAATATACATGTGTATGTACATGTAGACATATATCAACATATTATATGTATATATCCATATTCCTGTCATGTGTAAACCTCACTGTGGTGTATACCTTCCCAGATGTATCTCACCGTATGTATCTGATATGTATACATTATGATAAAACAACATATGTGCTGCAACAGTCATATTAATAACAAGTACTACACAATTGCGGAAGTAAAGGCAATTTTTCAGTACTAATCAATATGTGTATGGGTTTAAGACCTGTAAGGGCTGTTCATTTTTTTGCTGGGCAGAACAGGGGCTGTCGGATACAGAGTGGTTAAGGCAGTTTTTAGCAGCTTTAAGCACATTTGCGTGGGTTTGTGTGACAATAAGTGCTGCTAAGCTACAGATAAATGTACGGGCACTTACACAGTGTAGGCTTCGCTTACCAGTACACAAATCAGCTTAGCTGTTATATTGCAGCGATGTTGATACCTGCTAAGCATGGCTTAGCCCTAGTAACTAGTTCACACCACCCAGTCTGATAACATAGCAGGGTAATGACATCTGTAATACGTGTATGTAATCCCATGTACAATACATGCACCTATGTGCTGTCATTGCAGTAGCAAGGGGTGTGAGTGTCAAGTCTGGGACTCAGACATATATGAGGCCTGTACATGTTATCCATGTGAATGTGTTACATACAAGGGTAGTAACAAGGGTAGTAACCCAGGGTATGTGCTATCACACTGGCATATAGTGTATCATGGCGGTACTACTGTTGACAGTGCTTTCCCAGGCAAGAGTAGAGTGGTAAATGTAGTACTGACAACAGGCACACCTGCAGGCATAGCTAGACTCGGAGGCCTTCCTGTTGTATCCCTGGTGTGTGAGCTGTGTCACAGTATATATCCCCTACTGGATAATGATATGACATGTGGAATGTAACTGTAGACTACTGTCTGTACAGCACGTGTTAGTGAGGGCTTCCAACATGTAGTTATGGCATACATATTGTTGTCAAACGTCTATCTGTCAATACATTCATCCTACTGTATAGCTACTTGCCAAGCTGATGACTGTCAGTCCCTGCACAGATGTGCAGATCGCAGGTACCCAGCTGGGATATGTACAGGCAACCAATGCTCAATTGACACTTACATGTCTGTCCAGCTGTGTAAGAACTGGCACCTATAGGAGACAACACCCTGTATGCACCACATGCCACGGGTACCTCCACTACACTACCACAGTCATCAGAACATGCTTGGGTACAGGTCTCCATCACAGACACTAACCATGTGTTGTAATACATGTTGCATACATGTCAACTTGATCACCTCAGTGGCCGTGGGCAGGAGGCACCCAGAGGATTGGCTGATGCATGTCACTCTCACCCTGAGGGTCACCACAGTGATGTCTGTTGATAGATTGCCTGCTGCCACATGGCAGGTGGCAGGATACCACTGTACACACATCCACTACACAACCCATCTCTCCATGCAAAATAGCTAGATACACAGATATGACCAACTGCAGCGATGCACCCTAGTACTGCCACATGTGTATGTGTGTATTACTGAGTATAGCAGTGTCTGTGTGTTAGCACACCTCTACTTAGGAATTCCATGAGGGTCTTGACAACCACTACAACACCTATTGCTATAGTCATTTGTGGGTGCTACTGCATGGGACATTACATGTACCCTGTTACTCACCTCTCCATATCAACTACACATGCCTTGTAGTACCAGAATGACAGTGTTGTATAAATGGGTCGATAGGCATGGGATACCCATTGAGTTCTGGCAAGTGTGTGTACATGTACATGTCCCTATATCTGTAGGATACAGCATTCTGAGGCCACATGCTCCTATTACACTACCCATTGCCACACATTAGTACAAATAGTGTTGCTGCTGCCCATAAGTGGGGCATGACAATACAACACCCTACTATGACTGTGGCATGCGCATTAGATGCATATCCCTGTAGTACCACTGTTGGAATATACAATGGTTGTATTGCAGTCATGGGTAATGTTTGATGGTGGATATGTCAGAGTATCATCATGGGTTTAAGGGAGTACAATATCCACTGGGGGATGTGGGTGCTGTGTACACTGTCATTACACCAAGGTACACCCAGTATATGTTCCATGTACCACTTTATGGTTACCACTGTAACCATCAACCATACAGGTAACTGATACCACAATCCAGCCCAGTTATGCATGTGCTGTGTGCAACCTACCTGTAACACATTGGACACATGGTCAAGTTAGTTAGCAGTGATTGGCCCAGGTTTCTTGGATGTGTGTCTGCCTGTTATGTGTCTGTTAATATGTATATGAAGGTATGTCACACTATGCATTATCCATATACACCCATTACATCCCCCATTAGCATACTGTACATGTCTGATGATGTTCTGCATGTAACATGTAACCTGGAACACACCTCACCCTAAACGCTGTGTGGTGTGTGCAATGAAATCTACACACTTCAGTAGCACTACATACCTAGGTAGGGGTCCAGTTCCAGTGTTACCAAGTAAGACTGGGCATGTATGTGGATGGGTCTGCATCAGGTTGCAGATTATACACATTCCAGTGGGTCACCTGTCCATGTGGCACAGGCAATAACTGTTATACAAACCTGTGACATGTGTTCAACTGTACCCCAGATATGTCACAGCCATGGTGTCACCACAGTGACATACCCGGTTGTGGAATATGACTGTGACCAGACACCATAGGCATGGTTACCACTCTCCTGTACACTGCCACCAAATACCAGCTGTCCCTCCACTATGGCCACTGGTGATGGGGTATGTAGAGACACTGAAACTGTGTGCAGGGTTGGGGTGGCTAAAAGGGGGATGCCAAATGATGGCGCTGTTTCTGCCCCTGACAAACCCTCCTGTGCCTTAACAGTGCTATCATCATTGTTGGTGTCTGTATGGACACCAGCATCAGACTGCATGCAGGAGGGAACCTGACCCACCTCGCTACGTGTGGGAGAAAACAGAAAATGCACTTTAAGACCTGTACAGCATTTCATAACAGTACACACATACACACACTCACACACACACACACACACACACACACACACACACACACACACACACACACACACACACACACACACAAAACCACCTTAATACCTACCTGTCCCTGACTTTACAGACAGTCCCACATATATTCCCATGCATTATCCATCCTGCATCACACTTGATAACATACACTCAATAATACCACTCATTAACGTATCATTCCTCTAAATGCTTAGACAAGCGATCACAACACAAGACCTGTTACTTCATTACCTCCCTGACCTGAGTGGAGTGGTTTTACATGGCCTCACTGCTGCCATTTAGTGTCCACCCTGTGTATGTCCAGACATCATGAGCATGGCCCCTAACATGGCCTCACTGCTGTCATTCAGTGTTCACCCTGTGTATGTCCGGACATTATGAGCATGGCCCCTACGTGTGAGAGGCTAGTATATTCACTCCATAATATAACGCACTGGAGTGACATGTGTCTGTATTGCTCAGTGCATGCTAGATATGCTGCTCAATCAGCCTACCATGTGACAACTGTAATATATGGATACACTCCCTGGTGTTGTCTAGTAATTCTCCAATGCATCTGTAGTGCTGCATATGTGGGTTGTCAGTCACCTGTCTGCTGAATGTGATATTAAGGAGATACCTGGTGCCTACCTTCCCTCCTAATGCCTGTTCCATGCTACAGACCTTATTATACTATCAGCTGTCCTGTGATTACATACCTGACAAGTATTTCTGGTGTGTCATGTGTCAGTCCATGTCCATGTACTGCAAGATCTCAAAGGGAAGTACTGCTGTATGAACAACCCCACAATCACACATGTGCATACATGGACACCCACACAAGCATACACACATGCACACATGCATCCTACATGCATCAACCTCCCTCCACTTCACCAGAGTGACCCTACAGACAAACTAACCACCCAGTGAGATTTGCGCGCGCGCGCACACACACACACACACACACACACACACACACACACACACACACACACACACACACACACAGGTGTGGTTGCACACTGATAGTACAAACAATCCTCCTATTACCCATCTGGCAACATGCATAACATATGGTAAACAACAGCACACAGTGCAGCTATAATCAATCCATGCTAGCAACAGTATACATGTGTGTGATGTATGTGCTGTGTTACTAGGTGATATCCCTTCACCTGGATACCAGTGCACCCATGTACACAGTATTGATGTGCACTTGTTCTGCACCCTGCCATGTACTGTGCACCACACATCACAGGTGTACAACCCATTGCTAAATGTGTAGTACTGTGTCAGTTATGTCAGCTTTAATGCTCACAGCCCCTATGTTTTTCAGCAACACATACCAGGGATGATTGAATGTCTGATGTCTGGTTTACAGCTCTCAACATCAGCAGACCATGTATGACCAATCCAATAATATTACACTGACAACCATCAGAGCATACCGTAGCTATGGGGAGTGTACACACCCTTATTTATATGACACACCCTTCCTTGATCTGCCATGGGACCACATCACCGCATATATTAACAGCACATGAGCCCAATATGTGACATATGTCAGTTATATTCACATGCAGTGTCTACGGAATGTGTTAGGTGTGCGGATGCTGACCGTGATACATACACTCCGTGTGTGCATATGTGTGCACATCCTTATGATGGTTTGTTGCACCTATTGTTATGTGTACTACAGCAGTCACTACTCCTGGCAGGAGTATACTAGCATGGGCCATCTGCATTTGCCTGTGTATGTTCGGTATGCCCTACACATGTCCCCCTAATCTGCATGATTGCAAGGTCTACTCATGTACACATCCCTTGGTGTTCACACACTACCGTCACTATTGCTGTGGGGGTAGGGTTACATCTGTCACAGTTCCTGAACCTGACTGTGTGCAGATACAGCCATTCTTAGCATTCTTAGGATCCCTGCTACAGTGCACTGGTGTGTCATGCTGACACCCCCCCACCTTCAGCCTTTTTGCAGATGCTTGACAAGTAAGGCCTACACATGTGTGTCAGTTTGCAGTGTCCCATACTCTGAACACCACATGTTGCAGCCTAGTCCCAGCTGATAATGTGGACCACAGTTATACATTATGCCATAGTGTAACTCTGCAACAGTTGCCATTGTACTACTGATATATATACACTGGTGTTGCACTGTATACAGGTGATATTTCAAACATGTCCCTACTGTAGGCCATGTCTCCCACCATTATGTTACTCCCTGTGGACACATTCTGCAATGACAGGATGTTAGTTATCTTACAGGTGTCTGCCATACTCTTCCAATACCACATCATGGTCACCACTGTGATGCCATACATTTAACAGCAACCATATGTGCACATGTACAGCATGCATTCTGGATAGGTGTGTTAGATGTGTGCATGGAATATACCATAGCCATTACAAGCCTGGTGTATTAGCATGCATCATCATAAACCATACTCATCAGCTACAGACTGCTGTCTTAGTGGTATACCAGAGGGACCTATATAAGAGGGTGAGAGATGCAAAGTTATTGGCCACACCTTTGGCATTGCTACAGGGTGGGTGCAGCATTACAATACATCAACAGTACATGTACACAACACTACCACGTGTGCACATCTGTTTATCACTACTATGCAGCAGCAAACTATATCTATGACATGTCAGATATGCATGATCTACCTGTACGGATGTGGATGCATACACAACAGTGGTGTACTGATGTGTCCTGTGGCCTTACCTGCACGCTCCTCAGCTGGTGTGTTGGTAGCACCCACCTCCACAATGGTCTCCGGCAGTTTTTGGCTATGCGGATGGGCAGGTGCCACGAGGCTGGCTAGGAGCTCCTCAACACTTGTCCAGGGGATGGATGGCATGCCCCCCCTGTTGTGAAGTGATCCCCCTGGACTGCAGCAGCACACTGATGGGCAATGTGAAGCAGGTCAGAACAATGATGCACGGACCTGGTCATAATTGCGGTTGTGCAGTCCGACATCATTGACCCTGTGGACTAGGTCATTCCACAAGGCGGTCTTCTCCTGTTGCTCATGGGTGGCCTGGCCAAACAAGACAGGGTAGTGCTGGATTAGGTGGTTTATCACAATTTCATTCTCAGCAGCTGAGTAAGCTGAGAGCCTTCCGTGTGACATCTTGCCTGAAAGATATAAAGATGGAAACAGGAGTGAGCAAGTCATACAGCAAGGTTACCACAGTTCTTAATACACATCGCTGCCACCCCTCACTATATCAGCGACAACAAACTGTACACACAACTCAATAGGTATGGCTACAGATTACCTACCAGTGGGACAGATATTGTATTGTACTACACTTTGTGTGATGTGTTAGTAGCCATGTTCCCTTTGTGGACACTATAATTGCTGGCCTGTTACAGACTATTCACCTGCATGCCATTGTCAGGGCCTCTATGGTTCCATATATGCCTGTGGTATGCTTGCTATGTGATTGCTGCACATCTGACATTCTGTGTTATTGGGGATATCTATGCATGCTGCTGGACATGTTCCAGGATTGTGTAGACTATTACTATCCACATATGTTCTATAACAGTGACACAATAGCATGTTTATGGACTATTGGCCAGCAGAATCACCTCTCCAAACTCATCTGTCCATGTTACCAGGCCACATCACATGTAGGACCCACCCTGGGGCCTCCTCATGTACTGGTCCAGCAATACCTTCAGGTGGAACCAACTCAGGGGATGTTGGCCCCAACGGGGGCACACACAGACATGATCTTGTCCCCCAAGGTCAGGTCCAGGGTCTGTTCCATAGCGGGCTCCACAGACACATGTGGGATGTGCGACATCACCTTGAGGCACCCAGTACACATTCACAGGGTCCACATGCTTCTCCTGCTCAGCCTCCAGGCCAGGCACCTTCGGGACATGGACTGCTGTTGTGAGTAGCAGTGGGTGGGAGGCTTGTTCCAATTGTGTCCATATTGGGGACCATGGGGGTTCCATATCACAAACCACACACACCATCCAGGGTGTTTACCCACCACATGTGTCACATACCACCCCTGTAGGCTGTACTCTATATCTACCAACCCTACCTCCACAACTATACCTGCCATAATTCCCCATATTCCCATTCCATACATCACAAACAAATTCAATGTGGTCCCAACAAGGGGTTCACATGTGACATACCCGTCCACTTTGCACACACTGACAGCTGTAGATATCTATGTCTATTTCTATGTGTGCTGTTCCCTCATGCATAGCATGCAGCACTGTCGTGGTAATATAGGGGACATGTATTTAAATACATATATGTTTGTGTGTGTGTGTTTGCATATATGTAGACATGTGCATATAGGTATATAGCTATGGGTCTAGGACATTTCACTGAATGCACATTTCACTGAAAGTCAAATTAGTGTGCACTTCTCACTGAAAGCTCAATTCACTGAAAACTCAATTCACTGAAGCACATTTCACTGAAAGTTATATATGGCCTTTTCCCCACTGTAGTGCGACCCTAGAGTTAGTATATATAGTAAGGGGGGTTTGAGGTGCACCTCCCCCCACATATTTTAAATATTTTGAACTATATACATGGATACTTGCAATTCCAATATATTACTCTTTTCTGAATATATATATATATATATATATATATATATATATATATATATATATATATTCCAGGATCACACTACAGTGGGGAAAAGACCATATATAACTTTCAGTGAAATGTATTTTAGTGAATTGAGTTTTCAGTGAATTGTCCTTTCAGTGATTTGTGTTCATTCATTTGAGTTTCAGTGAAATGTGCATTCAGTGAAATGTCCTAGACCCAAATCTATATATGTGTAGATATATATGATGTATATATGTGTTTACTTATATATATATATATATATATATATATATATATATATATATATATATATACATGTCTATACACGGATATCTGTATATTTGTGGATATATATATATATATATATATATATATATATATATATATATATATATATATATATACACATATACATACATATATATGGGGTACATTCAGACATCAGGTCCACAGTCTCACAACACCATCATGCACAGCTGTACTGTTCTGCCTTGCTACAACACAAACAGTTGCCACATATGGACACAGCCTGACATTAGGGGGTATATGTAGGGCCAGATTGCAGGTAACCCTATTACATACCTATGGCATTCCAGCATGCTATAATACAGATTAACCTGAGTATCCTGCAAGTGGTGGGCTGTGGAATCCACGTGCCCATCATTATGGCATTACTTCCACCACCAGCTATTGGCCACAGTAATATACATGCTTCCCATTATACAACACACACTATGATGGCTTACATCTTATCCATCAGTGCTGCTCTGCACAATTGACGGGTATGGCCCACTACCCACAGGGACAGACTCTATTGTGCGTAGCAGTTGTTCAGCTGAACATCATTACAACAGTAATACCTGATGGCACATATAAATCATTCCACATCATCTATCCCATTATTATGGACCAAGTACTACAGTCAGTTACATGCATATCTACTTCACATACCTGTTGTGGGAATGATATATCTCCTGGATAGTCTGCTGGATGGGTGTTTTTTCTTTTCTATTTTTTTTTTTTTGCCTTTCCCTCTCTCTCTCTCTCTCTCTCTCTCTCTCTCTGTCTGTCTCTCTCTCTATCTCAGACTCTCTCCAATAAATGGATTGAGCTGGTTTGGATAGCTTGCAGCATGGATTTTGTAGGTGATGCACATGATCAGGTGATGGCCTCTGCACCAGTCTGGGTCCTCTACTTGCTACCTGCATGCAGCATTCTGTGTAGTACTTCCAATTACCATTGTCACAGCAACCCACTACTATAAATCCCTACATCATATGGGCGTGGTCCCTTTAACTTTCCTGTATGCTGGACATCCTTCCTGTGTGTGGGCAGCAGTGTTACTTACAGCAGGTAGCAATACCTATTACAAGAGAACTTGCACACTCAGGCCAGCTACATATTTGAATGAGGTTCCAGAAATACACACAGAGTGTGAGTAGTGTTGTTGTATGCATTGTATAGCACTGTTGTTACAGGGTTTGTGTCTATATACTAGTTTAACATGGAATGCAGTCTGTCTGCATAGATCTCAACTGTTGGCCTATCCTCTTGATGACCAGAGGTGAGCCTGTTATGTTTTGTCTGTCCACCATACACATCTTGTGTCAGATATATCACTGGCAGTGTGTGTGTGGTGAGTGCTATCAGTACATGGCTACATCCATTTATGTTTCTAACTTCATATGCCTGACTAAGGGTATGTTGCAGCCTATCCTGTAACACCAATGACTTGTTTAGTGTATAACAACAGTATTTCACACATGGGCTTGTGTTCCAGGCTTTGTCCTCCACCTACATACCAGGCTTTGTCCATATGACATGTTGTCAGGTGTTGTTATGTAGCGGGCTGTGAGTATGTCATGCTGCTATTCCTGCCATCAGACCACTGCTGTTGTGGCCCCCACACATATTGTGGGGTTGGGGGGGTCCATATATGTGCGGCCTTCATCTACACAATACATGTGTGCCCTTATGCACTCCAGAGGCCAGTGTATGTAACAGTGGTATATGGCCCTGTATGTCAGTCTATGGGGGGGGGGTGATGCACCAAAACTAACCTAGGCTGTTACAGTATGTGGGGGTATAAAGGGTAAGCTGCTTAAGGTATCTGGATGTACATTACCATACAATGCACCTTGGGTAAATGCAGGCCTACTACTTCCTGCCATAAAGACTGTACTGTTTGTCAGTGTGATTGTGATGGTGTCAGTTATGTCTTGTTATGTAACAGATACATCCCATTTTGTCAAATGAGGTCCTTACCCCCAAGGGATTGTGTACAGAGTGTAGATAGAGGCTGATGGACTATACATCTGCATTACTTACTGTTGCTTGATTGTTATCCTGTGGCCCAGTCTGTCTTTACTATTGTGCTACTTGAAGGCCTCGGCCTGGACATCAACATATGTAAACCTTTCCAGAATACTGTATTAATATAACAGTTTCACAGTTGCATTAGTCTGTTTATATGTATGTCAGAGTCTAAACAGCTATATGTCATGACATATACAACTGTGATAGTACACAAATAAAGCTTTCCCATGTATGCAAACCTGTGTGTGGTGTTATATCCTTTGACCTCTCTGTGGGTATATGTTTCAGGCAACAATTGTCATTTGTATGGGTGGCTCATATTGTATCCAGTTGGTAAGGTGGCAACTGTAGGTATAGTGGGTATTCCATATTGTGTGCACCTTCTACATATGTATCTTCCTATACATATCTCTGTGTGTGTAAGTGTAGTTACATATATATATATATATATATATATATATATATATACATATATATATATATATATATATATATATATATATATATATATATATATATATATATGTATATATCTCTGCATATATGTGTCTGTGAATATGTATCTTAGGAATGTTGATTGCTTCCTCATTCTACATTCCCTATGGTAGCCAGACTGTACTGTATGATATGTTACTTATACCAGCCTGACATCATACAGGTGGGATGGAGTACTGTTAACATCTTGTGCCCATGTTGTGTCAGGTCCTGGTGACAGGATTTGCAACAGTTGGTATTGTATTGCAGGGCAGACAAGTTTGGCTGTGGGGGGTGGGGGGGTATGTATACGTACAAGACGTATGTTGTTTGGACCCCCTCACCTCCATTAATGGTGCATGTGGACATATATGTTTTTATGTTCCCTTATATATCTATAGATATATGTCTGTATATACACATATATATATATATATATATATATATATATATATATATATATATATATATGTTTATGCTTACATATATATATATTGCTGTATATATGCAGACATATAGATGTAGACACCTATATCTATAGATGTATGCATATGTGTGTGTGTGTATATATATATATATATATATATATATATATATATAATATATATATATATATATATATATAAATATATATATATATATGTATATATATATATATATATATATATATATATATATATATATATATATATATATATATATATATATATATATATATATATATATATCTACATATATAGATATGTCATATCTATTTATAGCTATATATGTATGTATATATATATACAGGCACACATACATGTACATGTTTAAATACATTTCCTATACTGTTGAATTAATGTGCTGGATGATATGTTTCTGAAACCATCAGGGTTATGTATATCTGACATGGCTTAGTGGTAAATCGCTATGGAGTGCAGTGTCCTGAGTTCGTGCCTTGCAGAGCCTATTTATTTTATTGCTGGGCAGTACAAGGGCTGTTGGATACAGAGTGATTAAGGCACTTTTAAGCAGTTGTAAGCGGGTTTGTGTGGGTTTGCTTTGGAGGTAAGCACTGCTAACTTCCGGTTACTATTTCTTATACTGATTTAGCTTCTCAATTGCTTAACTTGTGCAGGCATTGCTTACCCCCCATGTAAACAGGCTTAAACCCACTTACCTTTGCTTAAAAGTGCTTACTCCTGCTTACCCCCATGCTAATTTCTTTAAAAGAAAAGAAAAAAGAGTTGATAGGAAAGTGGTGAAAAAGGGACACAAAGAGGGAAAGACAGCAGGGGAAAATAGCTCGGGATGTGCAGGCAGGGTGTACAGAAGGTCCATAACTGCCCATTTCTTCTACAGCAACATTTGTGCATGTACACTGAATTTGGAGGTAAATTTGGACACTCAAACCACTGAGAGAGGGGTGAGGATAGCAATATGTTGTGATTCCAATTAGACCAGATTACGTGTGTCCAGTGGACATGTGCAAAACGGACAGCTATGTATGGGGCATGATTTTATTTTTGGGAACAGATTGCCCCTTTTTTTTTTCAGGTGAGAATGGGATGTTGGGGAGGGATAATATAGGTATATTTGGGGAGGTAGGTTTGGTAGGTTAACAGACAAGACAGACAAGACACATACAGGGGCAGTATATGACACATGTGGGGGATAAACACCTTGATAAGGAAGGATGTTGGGAAGTTGGAGGCCCATGAGTCTCCTAGTGGAAACAGTGGGACTGAGGTCCCCACCCATGGACAGTCACCACTGCACCTTCACAGCCCTGAAGATGGCTGTACTGGGGGTGAGTCAGAGAGCCAGAGTGACCCGCTAGTCACGACCTCGGCCCTCAAGCTAGTGTAGCAGATCTCCAACCTCCTTGCAGAGTTCGCTACGCACCATGACCTGGCGATGGGTGACAGGTTGCTGTCTGTGCCCACTCCTAGGGGGGGCAAGCCCTATCCCTTGAGGTGGTTCCACATGAAGGTGGTGCAGGACAATGGGCAAGGAGGTCCTGAGTTGGGCCCCAGATGTGCTGGTGCTTGGTGCCACAGCCAGTTGAGGTGGGACAGGTGGGTCAGCTGGGACCCACATTCTCATACGTGCTATGGTGCTTATGTTTTATCAACATATGTGGGTTAGTAATAGTCAGCACATTCCAGGATTAGGTATAACAGCATGCATAGATATTCCCATTAACCCAGACACCAGATATGGAACAGTTGCATAGCAAACAGAATGCATCCATATATGGGACCAGAGTGGAAATAACAACAGCATGCAAGTACATTGATGGCAACATGTCACCAATGTTGGAGTATTTCAACATAGCACATGCATATAAACAGATTTAAATAATTATCAAACAATAGGACATATGTCCCAACATTACAGTGAAGTCATCATGTACCAATTGAGTTGGGTATTTTGTGTATTGTTGGAGATATGGTGGGGGGGATAGAAAGATGTCAATTAAGAACTAGTGTATTACTGTAGTTCGCATTACTTTCCTAGTCAGTGCTGTTATCTGTACCTTACAAGTATTACTACACTACACTATTGCCTTAGTTTGGACAGTGATATGGCTGTCAACAACTATATACATGAACTGATTTTACCTGCAGTATACACCTCTTATCTGGTATACCTGTGGAGGAATTGTTTGTTAATACTGGCTGACTGTTTCTACACATGCTCCCAGATTCCAGGTTGATGTTATGCACATACTTGTACATCTCATTTTGCATGGACTTTGGCCATGTCTTGACCACATGCAGGTGAACCAGGACATATGTAGACTATTGCCCTTTTCAACCTTTAATGACTTACAACACTCTTATACAGGATTTCCTAGACAGTTATATTATGTAGCACAGTGTGGGTGACAGTGATGAGTCATACCTTATTATTCAGAGCAGCTGCAACACTAACAATGCCATACAATACCAAAGTAAACAGTACCAGTACAGGGTATCACTCTTTTATTTCTGGGCACAGTGTTCGTATCTGACAGACCTGTGGGAGCAATGTTTCTTAGCACTACCTGAATGTTGCCACACAATGTTCCAGATTTCACATTAGTATTATACACTTACATCTCACTCTGTTACTGTACACACTCTGGTCACAGCTTGACAACATGGGGGTGT
Source organism: Protopterus annectens (assembly GCF_019279795.1). Taxonomy (NCBI): domain Eukaryota; kingdom Metazoa; phylum Chordata; order Ceratodontiformes; family Protopteridae; genus Protopterus; species Protopterus annectens. The sequence goes on from NC_056730.1 coordinate 1,032,304,253, forward strand.
AGATGGGACATACTTGGCTTATTACTCTCATAACAGTTTGGGGAGTTACTAGAGTTGCAGGTTTGTTCTAATAGATGTGTGACAATCAGTTGTATTTCTTGTTTGCAGCCTATACTTCTGGTATCATCCCACTGATTTCTCAGGGGGGCAGAGTGACAGGCAGCAGATATGGGCCAATTTACTGGACATTCTGGACATATCTGTACAGTTGTGGGTTATGATTCTGTATGCAGACTACTACCACTCCCAGGATTCAAACCATGGCTGTGTGTGCTAAAAATACAACAGTTTATATTTCAGTTGAATGTGCAATTCAGATTTTGTTGTCTGTCTTTTCAGTGTTTTCTGTCTATGTCTTTCTCAGTTGTACTAGCTGACGTCTGGGGATTACACCAGTCATATACAGACATTCCAACACATTTGTTTATTTATGTTGCACTGTGTGGGTAACAGTGCTTAATACAATAGTATTTTTAAGTGATTGCAAATCTACATTACCATATGATACCAGAGTAAACACATGCAGTACAGCAGTTAGACCCTCATTGTTAGGCTATTATGCTTTTATTTACATACAACCTATATGAGACTCTTCCTGACATATTCTCTGGTGTATGCAGTACTTGCCTTAAACAATACAGGTTTTATACAGGCAATTAACTTACTAATACTGTTAGATTTATTTCCTATAACAGTACATGCAAGAGTATTACTAACCTGCCTCACATCCCAACCTCTCCAAGCGACATCCATGGGCCTCCTGATTCACAGCCCACCCACTTGCCTCTGTGAAGGACATAAGAGGAATATTTAGCCATACCTATCCATAATATACATGAGCTGGCAATTATTAAACAAGTAGTGGAGTGATACACACTACTGGGACCTCCCCTGTCATCCTAGCCTCTTGGATTCACTGATCAAAGAGATCTCCCTTTCACTTCTTCAGGTCAGCATAGTGATGCCTGACCTGCGCACCAGTTTAGGGTATGCCAGTGGCACTGGTGAGGTCATGGGGAAGACGGTCCCATGCTTCCGCTTTATATTGGGAACCCTGGTACTGGCCCTGCAGTAGTCTCTGTTCAAGGTCTTTGACAAGGAGTCCTGCCATGACTTTGGACTCCTGGATGCCCCAGCGCTGCACCCAAAAGCACACTCCCTCTCCCATTCCAGACACGGTGCATGCAAGGGGAAGCTACAACCAGTTATGAGATGTATTCCCACCTGTTGGGTTTAAATAGGGCCAATTTCCCACATTTTGCCATGACTGGACAGTTTTGAAAAAGCTAAGCTATGGGCAAACCTGCTTACCTAAGGTTGGCGTTGTTTAAAGGGGTATACCAATGGGCAAATTGAGTTAGCTGGCCTACACATTGCTTACACCTACTAAGCTGGCCTGTGCAATGCTTAGCATTGCTTAATATTTACTTTGCATTATATTTGCTTTTTAGCATTGATTTATTATTCATTACATGTTATATATATATATCTATATATATATATATATATATATGTCTAGTATCCATGATTCATGTGTATGTACACTGTTTGGGGTCATTGTGTTTATTAGGGGACATCAACACTTTTTTACAATTACACCTCACATCTGGGCTTACTGCAGTACTCCAGTTCACATATTATGTTGTGTAGTAGGTTATAGAACATAAGACTGTATATAGATTCCTTTCACATGTTCAGTTTGATTTTACTATAGTGATTATTTGTTTGGTGATACCTCTATCTTATGTACTGCTGTGATGGCTTAGTGGTTAACTGCTGTGACTATAGTGTACAGGGTCCTGGATTCAAGACCCGCAAAGGCTGTTTCTTTTGCTTCTGGCCAGAACACCAGCTGTTGCATACAGAGTGATTAAGGCACTTTTAAGCACTTGTAAGTGGGTTTGCGTGGGTTTGCACAAAGGTAAACATTGCTAACCTCTGGTTGCATATGCCTACAGAGAGTTAGTTCAATACTGCTTAACCTGTATGCACATTGCTTCCCCCCATGCAAACGGGCTTAAACTCACTTACTAGTGCTTATATATGCTTACTCTCACTTACTATTGCTTAACTGTGCTTACACTTGCTTACTAGTGCTTACTCCCACTTACCACTGCACTAATTTATACAGTAATGTCTAATGATTCTTGGGAAGGTGGTGGATTTGGAAGCTGTATGGAGTTATCATTCATTACACATTTTACCTTATATTTGTATCCCTGATTCCTGTGTACATATACTGTATGGAGCACATGTGATTATCTGTGGGTATTGCAACATTATGATACTGGCACCTCACATCTGAATTTAATGCAGTGCTCCAGTTCACAAATATATGTTATTTCGTAGGTTATGCAACTAAAAATATTGGTCATAAAGTGATTTGACATGGAACCTGGAATGACTGCTCATAAGGTGAATGCTCTGCCCACTATACTATTGCTGTACTGCTTCATTTGCATATATTTTGCTTTTTATCCTCTTATGCCATTTACGCTGCATTAGCCATAGCTAAGCGATGGGCAAACCTGTGCACCTATGGTTAAATTTCATCTATTTCATAAAAAAATCTTTATATTTGTTGTTTTAACTATTGCTCTTGTACACATGGGAGGATGTTGCTGGGGGTATGCATACACCTATGAGCAGTTTCGCTCATTCCTTTTGGACTTGTCTGCTGTTCTTCATTGAAGGGGCATGTATATCCTGAGAGCTCTGCTCTCAGACATGCTCCCTGCACTCTTACATGCTCCGTGTATGATTAAGAGCTCAGGTAGCACACCTTCATTAATATGCATGGCGCGCTGCCTTCATGCTCCTAAATCGCTGCTTCCATGCAGAACTAAGGTAGTCCTGCATGGAAGGATAGTAAATCCAGAGAGCAGTCTCTGTCTATCATTTTTGCTTGTATAATAGAATAGTGGCAGGCAGCTGTGGTTTGATAGCACTAAACAAATAAGTTTTAAATTATTTTAAGACAGCCTTTATACTCCCTTCCAAGGAACCATTCTGCAGACTGTTATACCACTGTGAAATATTTTGCATTCAATATAATTGATAATAAAATAATAATAATGTTAATAATAAATAATAAACAGAGTTAGCTCCAATCTTAGACTCTTTCACACATACACCCTCACCCCATCAATATAAATTGTGTCAGCCTTAATTCAAAGAAAAAAATGCTGTCATGGAGGCTAGAACAGTTGCTACCCAGTTTTAGTGAATTCAGACGTATTGTTCCATGGTGTCAATTAATTATGCATTGCAACCCTTTACACTGATTACGTGGAACAGTCTTTGCAGTAACATTGTGAGAGATCAACACAATATTTAGTTAGTGGTGGGTAAAGTTGTTTAAGCTATCTTTGGTAGACTAACAGTTGAGAGGAACTGGGCTCTATATCTTGTTTACTTCACTAGAAATCATGAGCACAGCTAGTTTGCTTACATCATTAGAAGGCAGTACTTCATATGGTAGATTTTGGTATGCTAAAATTATAGTACAGAGTAAACCCATTAGTAGGCATATTCAGGAATTAGTTTAGTCACACCATTGGTAGTATTATTTATATTTTAAACTAGATGCTAACATTTTTGTCTTTTATCAATAGGTACTCTAACCTTACAATCCCTGACATATCACTATGCCAGAATAACTTCTGAAGTTGAGAAGCATTTTCATGAATTAGAAGTTGTAGGATTTCAAGCCAGTAAAGTGTTCAAGAGAGGCCATGTGACAGTCAATCATCTGAGACCCTGACCAAAAAGAACAGATGCAGATCCCACATGTTTGCTGAAACCCCAAAGGAATTAGAAGGACAAGCTGAAACAATCATGACTAAAACCATGATGGAAGAGCCAAGTAATAAAGATCCCCTTAATGAGGACAATAGAAAATGGAATATTATAGTGAATCAGACTTAGATGAGTCTGTTCCATAGGTCAGCAAGGGTAACTTATTTGATTTAGGTTTTGAAAAAGGATTTGGCTTCCCAGCTGAACAAAGGGGAAAAGGGAATTCTATATGACATATTAAAAAAAAATGAACAAACAAAAAAATACACGAAATATGCATACCATGCAACTTTGTAATAAAACTGAGTGCTTTCATCTCTTGTATACTGAGACTTCATCAGACCAATCTGGTCTATCTGTTGGAATACACTGCCTGGTATGGCTATTTTTGGGGATTTGGGAGTATTCTATTTGCCCTCTGGTCAACCTCACCCCCCCCCCAACTAATGCAGGTTAAGCTGCTTGCAGGGTAGAGTATAGAACTGTAAGCAGAGAAGAGGGCATTTCACATGTCAAGAACTATATTCTGCTTAGATTGTCACCAAAGTCCTCCATGGGCAATACACCTGTAACTTCAGTGGATAGTTCCAATACTCCAGTGGCATATATATAATTGCTCACATTCCCCAAACCACCAAAGACAAAATCAGTATAGGGGGTTTACATAGAAGTTTTTGCTTTGGCTGAAGCAGACAGGATACAAAGGTTGTTAGAAGCTTAAAAATCAGGTTCAAAAGATGTGATGGCCACATCGGATGCTTTAGGTAAATCATCTACCAACAAACAGACAGAAAAAAAACTGGGACACAAGGGCAGCTGGGGTCTTAATTTTTATAGTTGTGCTTCTTAAGAATGATCTTTCTCTATCTCTGCCATTAATTTCATATTTATTGACTATCAGAGATGTTCATCATGTTCATGGTGGAGTGGCTTGGTTAGGGTACAACCAGACATTCAGTAAACTAAAAGCAGTTAACAGGGTCTTAAGACAGAATCAGTGACATCCCAATACTTGGTTAAGCATTATGTTGGACAAATGCTCTTCTGGTAACCTCAGAGCTAGTGAGTATCCTTAAACTCTGAAAACCTGTTAGTTGCAAGGTCTGTTGTCTTTCTTACACATGTTCCCACTGTGGTAAATCTCATGTAGCCTTGAATTGTTCACAAAAATGAACTAGCCCAGGCTGTCACCAAGATAAACCACAAAAGCAGGACTTTTCAAACAAAACAGACTAGTTTTTTTGAGGAAGATACTGGTTTCTAGGCAACATAAGCTTTTTTTTTCCCAGCAAGCACATCAAAAGCAGAGTGACTCACTTGCTCGTTAAAGCAGAAGACTTTGCCCAGGAGCTAAAATTTCACAGTGATCACCAGGTGGCAAAAACAATAGTCCAAGGGTTCACCTAAGGTGTTTCTTTCAAATCCAATACCTCCTCTAATAATAAGATTGTCAAAAAAATTAAAGTCAACAACTGGAAAAGATAGCATAGCATTAGACAGTCTTAATGAAGAATTACAAGCTTAAATATGATTGGCCCATTTGGATCACCAGCTTGGCAGTAATTCATTGCCACAGCCATCAGTTTAGTTCCAAAGAAAAAAGTAAGTGAATTTCACCTCATCCATCACTATATATGGCAGTTTTCAGTTAATGCTTTTATTGCAAGGAAGACACTAGGGTTAAATACGCTACCCTGGATGACATGACAACGTTTATCCAGAAATGCTGAGACCCTTGATAAGGTAAGCTTGACATTACATTAGCTTTTTGATTGTTGCCTATATGTGAAGAAGATAGGCTTGGTTATATTTTGATAGAACCATGCCAATGGGCTGTTCAGCTTAGTCTTATACCAGTGCTAGCAGCAAAGGGCAGAAATAAGCTCCAATTCCTTACCTTGATGATTTCCTTATTACTGAGAAAGGTGGACAAGGTGTAAGAGCCAGGATGATCATTTTCAAGGAGCTGTTTGACCACATGGGGGGTTACTTTGGACAAGGATAAAATGGAAGTTCCAAGTTGCTGTATTACATTTTAGGCTTAGAAGTTAATGTTATTGGAAAATACTTCAAGCTTCCAATGACAAAATTCAATGACTAGAAGTAGCCTTTGATGATTCTCTGGGTCTTTACAAAGCAAGAGTAAACCAGTTTGTGAGTCTTATGGGTTTACTTAGTTTTGCATACAGAGTGATTTTTTCCTGGGCAGGACATTCTTGAGATCTTTGGCAAAATGATTAAAATGGGGGGGACATGTGAAATACCATTGGGTGTACATTACACAAAGTCTAAAATATGACCAACACCTGTGGAAAATCTTCCTGGGTCAATTCAATGGGGTCTCACTGTACCAACTGGACTGGGTTTTCTATGCTTCCCTCCAGCTTTTCACTGATGCAGCAGTCAACACAAGCATGGGAGCTTACTTGGGAGGAAAAAAGGTTTGTGGCCAGTGGTCATGTTCTTGGCCTGAGTCAATCAGGAATGGTATTGCATTCCTATTTACATTTAGCAAGAACATTTCAGAGAAAATGAATTATTTTTTCATTTTAATAATCAAGCCATTATCCAGATTCTTACAGAAAGATTCCTTCAGTCAAAATGACATAAGTTTAAAAATCAATTAAACATTTTTTGCTATACATGTATCAGGTGTTCAAAACTGTATAGGTGACAACTTATCCAGTCTCCACTTTTCCAGGCTTCTTTTACTCACTTCAGAAGCTCAACACCTCCCCATGCCACTCCCAGCATAAATGTGACACCTTGGAGAGGACTGATGGTCTCCTTACCATGAAATCTGAGGACAGTAAGCACCAGGTGAGCATATAGATCTGACATATAAAAATTCAAAGCTTTTTACATGTTACTGTCATTAAAAGACTGCCTATGAATAGCCTATATCTTGATTCAATGTTTCCTTCAGGATTCTCCCAGTTCCCTTCAAATAGAAATCACACCCTTAGTTTGGTTGTCAAGATGTTTAGATCCTCTCAATTTTATTTTTATTATCAACAGTTATGTAAAGGCTGGATCTGCATAAATGTTAATCATAAAGACTCTAGACATCCCACGGGGGTTCCCCTGCTTCCAGTTGTCATAAAAGCCATAATGAGGTCAGTCAGAGACTTTCAAACTTTAGCAATATGAACTACTTTATTTACCTGGTGCTATGCTGGGGCTTTTAGAGCTAGTGATTTGCTTCAGTCACTATGTTGGGCTTATGTTGCTATTACATGTTTGGCTGTGACAGTTTGGTTAAAAACATCTAAAACTGTACAGGCTAAAGCAGGCCACAGATTTCATTGCAATGATCAGAATCTTTGTGATTGTTTCCAGTGCACTGAGCCTTGTCTAATAAGCAATCATTAAACAATCTTTCTCTCTCAGGGAATTGGTGTTCTGCTTACCAGATGGGAAGCCACTAAACACCTGAGATGCCAACACATGTGAGGAAAGCATTGATTTACCAGGACATTCACCATGAAGGGAATGGATCACACTCAATTTAGAATAATGTGTGCATCAAATCTTTCCAAAGAAGGACAATCAATGGTGGTTGTACAATGCACAGGTAGATAGAAATCTGATGTTTACCTCATACTCATTAGATGATGATATTTCTAGTTCCATTTTAGGTCCATGTTTCCTGCTGATCACAGGCCACTCAATCATCTGAAGAACAGCCTACATAGTAGCAATTAGACCAAATAGCTTGAACCTTGGCCTTGACTGTGGCCAATGGATAGCAGTATGTCAAGGTTTCCGCAGCCTTATCATGGCTCCAGTTTTCACTGACCATTGAGAACCTTTTAACCTACAACAGGATGTCTCAGGATTTATTGATTCATCTTGGAGTGATTTATGTTACATTCAAAAATATATCATTCTCACAAAAATGTTGATGTAGGTAGATGTTTTATGTCAGAAGTTCCCCAAAATATATAGGTTAATCAGCCATTTTATGAAGACTATCTTGCAGACCTCTCATCAAACCATCTGCCATTGAAATTACCTGACAAATTTTGAACCACAGGGAAACCATCAACAAGGCAGATTGTTTTCTCTTCTATTAATTATCCTCATTCAGGAAGAATTGACCTTCATTTTTATCACTCAAATGGCATTCAATTAAACCAGTGGTGCACAACCTTTTTGTGGGGAGGGCCACTACATGAATTCTTAATGCAACCGTGGGCCACCTCAAAACGTAGTAAGTCGTTACAATTTCTGACAGACGAGGTAGGGGCAAAAAACACTAAGTGAAGACCAAAAAAAGTTCTGCATTAAACACAAGTAGCTCCGTGTTTGGCAATTTTTGATTGGCCCATATGCCAGTATATGAGCCAATCAAAAAAACTGCACAGCAGCCTGAACATCAGGCAGTTCTGCATTAAACAGAAGTAGCTCTGTTTTGCAAATTTTTTTTGATCATATACCAGCATACGGGCCAATCATAAATAAAAAACAAAGAGGAGGCTGTTTCACCAGGATTTTAACCGGGATCAGGCTGCTGATCCCAGGAAAGTCCTGCTCAAATAGGGACATCTGACAAGCCTGGGTACAGGTGACTGGCATTTTTATTTAAGGCAACAATCATGAAATTTCCTGTTTTCTACATCAACTTTGCATTTAACTTTTTTCTGGCTTGCAGCCATAACTTATTACAAACTCTTGCAGAAAGTTACTACTGTCTACACTACAGACTATACATTATAAACAAGAAATGATAGTTACTTCCATTGCTAAAATTAGAGGTGTGCGCAACTGCAGTCAATTAGGTAAGTAAGCACGTGTTGGAAAGTTTTCATGACTGGAGTGAGGCATAGTATTTTTTCACTTTTTTTTACATTTTTTGGTTACTCTCTTGGGGCCAGATGGCATTGTGTTGAGGGCCGGATTTGATCCCTGGGCTGGACATTGTGCACCACTGGTCTAAAGTATACAGCTCACCAGAGATGCAGACTCTCACTTATTTACTCACATTATATATAGTGCAAGAGCCCAGAATACATGCACCAAACAATCACTTGAATGTTGTTTGTGTGTCTGTCTGTGTGTGCCTGTCTGCATGTGTGTATCGATTTGTATAGATTTAGCTATATTGTGCATCAGGCAATCTCCTTCTGAGCAGAGATGCAAGAGGTCATTGTAAATATATGTTGCATGTATGTAACTGCACACATTTGTTATAGTCATTATATCAAAATTCTGTCAACATGCAGATGATTTTATATTTTGCCTACTGCAATCTATTGACATATCATTTCACCAAAAAATGTTTTATTTGAAATACAGAAATCACTTAATTAGCTTTAATCATGTAGAATTATTTTTTAGTACTCAGAGCAGTAGTCCTGTTAATGCTTTTGCCACTACCGGATCTTGAAAAGTATGTTTATACATATAATGTTGTTTAAGCTCTTTTAATTTCAGAATCTAGTCTCACCATTCAAAATGACTGAGAAGATTCTCTGACAGTTTTAACAGATTATTGAAAATTAGGAAATAGGTAACAAAAGCAATTCAGTTGTAAATTTCTGAAAAATATTTGACAAAATGGCTCCATTAACTAACCTTGGCCCTTCACAGACCTTAGAAATCTTCAACATACTGTGAACACTATAATGAATTAGTTAATACAGTACTTATAATTTGGTTTGAGCTCAAGATGGTAGCATAATATTGGAATGTTATGATTTATGACTTACATTAAAGCCTGATGTTAGTCTGCTCCCCATACCATAACACAAATGATCCCTTATCTTTTTACTCCTGTTATGCCCTAGAGAGCATATACTGTGTCAAGACAGCTGGCAAGTAGTATATACAGCTACCTGCAGCAGTCATCATATTGGGTTATCTGCAGACATTTAATACTTTTATATCTGAGAAGAATAGCTGAAAATAGTGGCCCAAAACAGACCCCTGTATGACACCACTGTTAACCCCTGGTCAGGATAGACAAATAACCCCTCTACCTTGAACTATTATGTCTTGTTGCACAGTACCTTATCCAATGAATTTGCATGTTGGTTGGCATTTAATACTTTCATGTTTGGGTATTTCTCTATGTAAAACAGCATTAAATGTCTTAGCAAGGTCACGACAAGTATCATAGATAATTATGATTGGGTTGCCAATTGTAAAGAGCCTATTATGTGTCTGAGACATGAATACTAAGAAATCCAACTCAATTGTGAAGACTGAGAGTTGAATCTTGGCATCCATGTTGAGAACAAATAATCTATTGTTAAGATTTGAGATCCAATCTAATTTTTTGTAGTGCATGGAGATTTGTTTTCTCTTTTTACTACTTGTCAGTGAAAAATTAGATTAAAAAACATGTAATATATTGTACCAGCTTTGAAAGCTTGAAAAGCAATGAGGAAGTGGTTGATGTTTTACTTATGCCCTGTGTGAGGGGAGCAGTTTTAACCAAAGTACTAGGTATACTTTTGCAGGCAGCAGGCAGCAATGGGAGTTGAAATAAAGCCATTTATGTCATGATGCTGGTGTTTTCTGGTCAGTGCTTTCTGATTTTAGTGCAGACATGATGTTAACAGCACCTAGGGGATGTTTAACAATCATCTAAGCATTGGGAAAGCAGGATAATATTTAACTCACTTTTTTGTGTAATCACAGCCCTCCATGCACTTCATGAATTATCAGCCAGCCATCAAGTACTGTTGTTATTTCATCAAACAATGACACAGTATTCAGAATGCACGGTCTCCCAAAAACAAACACGTACCCATCCAGTGGCAATAGTGTTTTCTAAGGACCCCACTACCAGGAGAAGGTTCATAGTGGGAGTTGGGAAGAGAGTCAAGAAAATGGTATCTTAAATATTCTCTTGTGAGTTTTAAAAGTTCTAGGGAATCTACCTTAGGTGTGTTTGGAGTGAGTTATGGAATAATCATGATATTAAAGTTAAGGGATGTGAGACACATTGGAAGAAATGGTGGCTTAAGGGTATTAGAACAGTTGATTACCTGGTTACTTGGAATGAACAAAGTAAGTTAGACTTTGAGGAATGGGCAAAGTTTAGTTATTTGTTTAAGTTGCCAGATAAAGCATTGCTTCAGTCTGAGCAGCTAAATTGAGCAGAAAATGTATGGTTGAATGTAACTGGAATAAGGGGGTTAAGACCCTCTATGGGTAAAGGAGGCAGTAAGGGTCCCATTCTGGCTATAATCAAGGGTAAAGGTAAAACAACATGTAGTAAATTATAGAAAATGATGCTCAGACATTCTTTTGAAGATGAGTTAGATAATCTATGAAAATGGGAAGGGAATGAGAATGTTAATATCTCTGAGGAGAACTGGGGGGTTAGCTTAAGTATGTTTGATAAATTTAATATTTTGCCAGGAGTTTGGGACCATCATATGAGAGAGTTGTACAGATGGTTTAGAACTCCAGTTCATCTGTGTAGGGTTTAGTGAATACATGAGGAAATGCTAGAAATGTGGGAAGCTTGAAGCAGGACATATTCACATGCGTAGTAGTGTAAAGATGTTAAAATGTGGTGGCAAGATGTTCTAAATGAATGGGAAATGATTTTCAGTAAAAATGTTGGGTGTTTTTTTTGAAGTAGGAGGAGGGTGGCATGGTTGATTGATATCAAAGCAAGTGATGCTCCTTTTCTTAAGTGGGTTGGACAGAAGCCACATTGCTAAGGTTTGGAAGGGAAGTGTAGTGTGGAAAAAGTGGACAAAGGGAAGAATAATATTAGAACATACTATGGAATGCTATGTACACATGACAGTAGGGGCAAAAAGTTATAGGTGTACAAAGAGTGGAACAAAGTAAGGACATATTATCAATTTAAAAATAACAGTAGGTTGGCATAAATCAATTAAGTGAATTTGGGATAATAGCCACTGGAGAGTTAGGATATGGGTATAGTGAAATCTCCATTAAATGAGTGTGACACATAGGAGAAAATGCATTTGATTCTTCTTGATTTGTTCCAGTAATCTGGAACTTATTTTAGAAGCAATGAGGATAACAGCTAGTGTTGGATTGCTGTTAAGTGCACTTCTGTAATGTGAAGCTACAAATGTACTGTGAATGTTACTGTTACTGTTTCGAGTGAAAGTGCTTTTTTTCTGACGTAAAAATAAACAGCAATAAATAACATGCATAAAAACATGCATCCATATATAACAAAAGTAGGTTCCTTGTATAATGTTGGAGATCAACTGATCTTTAGGGGAACAAAGTTACTCTGGAAAGCTGCATTCTTTATTGTTGCAATCATCTGCAGTTCAGTATTCCACAGATTAAGTAGAGTCCCTGTGAAGGGTGAAAGTAAATTTAAATTAATTTTTGTGCTATCTTTTAGCAAGTAAAATGTCCAGGCTGTTCTGCTCTCTTATTCAGGTATCACTCAAATGCATCAAATTGTGTTTCATCAGATATGCCATGCAGATTTTTCAAGATTTAGAAATACATTCTAAGGGTACCTGCAAGTGATACAAGGTTATATTGTGTCACTAACTATAATTATATCTCAGTAGCCAATGTAATTTATTATCAAGCAAAATTGCCAGGCATTTTAGTTGGACATTTTAGTGGCTTACAGATAACTGCAATTAATATCTACATTTTATTAAGCCTTCCACGAGATTCATGAAGTTTGCGCCAGGTGCAGGCGTAGCGTCGGTGATCTAACATCAAATATGGCCGCCGAGCGATTCAGGTACGAGCTGTTTCCACATGCACTACCTGCATACTCCACAGCTGCACAGCTCTTGGTGCATGTATGCTAATTACCACATGTGCAGCAGTGTAGCATGCAAATGAAGGTATATAGCGATTCATGAAGTGGTGCAGGCGTAGCGTAAGCATGCAGAAATGTAAACCAAAAAAACGGTTTACATTTTTTCAAACATAAAATCGGAGCCATGACAGTGGACCAAACTCACGCATTATACTGTTAATATATGTCAATGGCTAAATATATAGCCATTGGCATATAAAAACATGCACAGCACATAAAAAAGAATATTTAATGTCATGGCCATACTAACGCAAAGTAAAATCGCAGTGCATTGGTGTGCAAATGGGATCACAATGAAAATATATTTATATGTAATAAAACTGCAATGTAACACATTTCATGAATTCCCCATAATAGTCAATGGCACGCATGCTACACCACAACCATGGCGCAAGGATTGCTAAGGGTCTGTGACAGTGTTCTGTGTGGTAACTAGGAATTAGTAGTCAACGCCATGCAAATGAGACAAGTAATACTGAATCACAAAATCCCCACCAGCGTAAGGATGTATCTCACAGCATAGCGGTACAACATCGAGGTATGGCCTGGATATAAAGATGACATCAAGAGAGGGGTGCGCCACCTTAGCTGTAAGCACATTGGAGCATTGCTAATCCAGTTTGCCTGTTGCTAAGCACAGCCACAGGATAGGGGTATGGAAGTAGCCATAGCTTTGCTTAGCTGAGAGCACACAAGGTAACAGAAAGTGCATGTGAACGTGGATGAAAATGTGTTTGAAACCTGGTAAATGGCTGTGCGCAGTGCACATCACAGCTGAAACAGGAAGGATATGGGAAGACAATAAGGAAATGCTGCAGCATGGTAACTGGAGTACAAATGAGTAATTAACATCTAGGAACCCACAGTGGGCCAGTGACAACAGCTAACAAGGCTGCTAGCAGCTACCTGCAGAACAGGAAAGGGGAGGTGCTGTATTGCAAAGAAAAGAGATCTGTCACAGCAGAACAAAGCAAACTTGCAGTTGATCAGCTACATAACACATTTTGCTACACAATCCGGGTTGGGAAAGTACAAAACAAGAAAGCCGGCAGCTGGATGCATGCCAGACAATGGGAGGGGAATTGGGTTGAAAAGTGAAGTAAAGAGCAATAGATGAATCATGGCAGCCAAGCGTAATTCAACACTAAAGGCCCCACAATAGCAGTACCCACTGTAAAACCCATAATTAAGATACCCTGCAGCTGGAATTGCACATACACACCCAATTACACCAGCAGCAGCCATAGCACAATAGTATAAAGTGTAAAAGCACCTCACATACACTTGTGTATTCCTAGACACTCTGCACCATTGGTGTATACAGATGTGGAAATTGTAATATGTTCATGTTAGGGGCTGCCATAGCTTTGATTTACCAGCATGTGTTGGAGACTGACGTTGGTGTGGAGGATGATGCTGACAACCATCTCAGGCACCGGAGGAGGAGAAGAGTGTTCAGACCCAGGATAACCTTCCAGGGGATACATAATCTGGAGATAGTAGAGCATTACAGGGTGGACAGGGCCATCATACAGCAACTTGTTGAGCTGTGCCGGCCACGCCTCAGAGCCAGAAATAATGGAAGGGAACCCATCCCAATGGACATGAAGGTATGTGTAAGCTTGAGAATACTAGCCACAGGTACCTTTCAAAGGCCAACTGGGGATATCATGGGGATCTCACAGGCATCATCATCCGGGGTACTCCACCAGTTCCTGGATGCCATGTTACCACATGCCAATGAGCACATTTATTTCCCCCGAATGCAGGAGGAGTTGGCCAGCAATATGCATCTCTTCCACTGTGTGGCAGACTACCCGGATGTATTGGGTGCAATAGACTGTACACACATACACATCAAGTCACCACTCGGTGAGCAGGGTAGGTGCTACATAAACCACAAGGGATACCCCTCCATCAACTGCCAGGTCATGTGCAATGCCCAGGGCATTATCATGGATGTGTGTGCTCGCAGCCCTGGAAGCTATCACGACTCCCACATCTGGCATGCCTCACAGCTGTATCAGGTATTTACCAGGGGGAGGGGTATCCCATATTGCCACCTGATGGGGGATGCTGGCTACGCACTGGAACTGTGGATGATGACTCCCATCAGAAATGCACACACACCCATGGAAGAATGCCATAATGAGGCACACACAGAAACCAGAATCATCATAGAGCATGTGTTTGGGATGCTGAAATCATGGTTCCATTGCTTGGACATATCTAGTGGAGACTTGCAGTACTCTCCACGCATGAGTGCCCACATCTTCATAGCATGTGCCATGATACACAGTATGATCCCGCGGAAACAGCTGCAGTAGGGACAGAATGGTGACGGCCCTCACAGCTCACCACCATTGCCAAGGGCTCCACAGGCACAAAGAGACTCAGACCACGAACACCCTATGCCAGCCCCAGTAGGCAGATGGAGGCATGCCCAGTATGCCCATGCCTAGGCAAAGAGGGAATGTATAGCACACACACTGACAGTGTAGACACCTATGGACTGACATCGTTCTCCACCTGCACACACAGTATAGATGGATGGCACACACACACACACACGACCACCTGTAAATTGTCATGTATAGGTGGTCTACTGTGTGCATCCTACATAGGCAGCCCTCAACTATTGTACACACAACTACCATTGGCACAAGTTAAGTCAATACCTGAACAGTAAATTAAGCTATCAGCATGTGTCGATACTGTATGTATAGGTTCATAGGTACATAGGTAGGTACATGCCTAACTGCCTGAGGCCATTCATAAGCCTAGCCAAAATGTGTCTGCTGTTGCCACCCCATTGATTAACTAAATGTCCCTCTGTGGAGCAGAGACAATTTCAGGATCTCTGGGGTGTATCCACTGTTCCCCACCCACTCTGCAAGGATTCCCTGGAGTGTTAGTGAGAGGCACCATATAATGTAATCAGGGATGTAGTTCCAAAGCATGGGGAGTACCCATGCCAGGAATCTGTCACTCCAGCATCTTCCAGTTATGGTTTTGGCAAGGAGTAGCTCATTACAGTGGGTGGCTCATTGTGACATGGATTCCCATAGGTGGAGCATATCCATTAAGCCTGACTTGGACATGACTTTGTTGGCCAGCAAATATCATCTCTGAGTAAATGATATGCCACTGAGCAATGCAAGAGTTTATGCAGTCTGGCAGCATAGGACACATGTCTGAGGGCATCATCCCTCTTGGCGAGATATGTTCGTGGCCCTTCCAGCTGTTGAATGTGTCTTCTGAGGTACATCCAAAATGGGTTATCATACTCAATGATGGGATTGATGAGTGATGAGTAAAGGGGCCCAATAACCTCAGTCTGTTTAGATGCAAACCCTTAAGTAATCAGATGGCCTACATAGACGGATGTCCCAACTACTTTGCAGATATGATTGTCAAAGGAGAGATCACAATCTAATGTAGTCCCCACATACCCATTATGTCATCTGAATTATAGCGTCTGCCACTCATGTGTTAATATGTGTGTGTGTAGTTTCCCAAAATGGAATGACCATGCAGTATGTGGCCTTTAGCTGGAGGCCATGACTCTGACACCCTGTGTTGGTCTATGTGAGGCCCCTTGAAGGACGTCTGTAGCAGCTGGACTGTCAGTTATGGTTCCCAGTCTGTAGTAATCACCAAACATGGCTTGTTGTAGTCCATCTGTGTTAGCCCGTACCTCTGAGAAGTATATGGCAAACAGTAGGGGTCCCAGGACTGAGTCCTGTGGGACACTATTTGTGACTGGTCAAGAGTTGGACCTGGAGGCTGCTAGGTTTACCATGTGGGTTCTGTGTGTAAGCCTGTTGGCAAACCAACTTGTGATGTATGGGTGTATGTACTGGCTGGTGAGTGTAGAAATAATACCTGAGTGGGGAATGGTGTCAAAACCCTTGGCGAGGTCCAGGTATTATGTGTGAACTACCACACCCCACACCTAAAGTCTAGGTGACTGTAAGATGTCAAACAGGTTCAGTAGGCATGATCTGCACTCAGTCAAGCTGACCTGGGTTAGGTCAAGTGTCTGGAGGTTACCATTGTCTATGTTAATGAGTGCCATGAGGGTGCGCTCCATAGCCGTGCAGATCAGGCTACTCAGGCATATGGGGTGATAGTTACCATGGTCAGTTGTGTCACCACCTTGGTGGAGTGCAATAGCTGTTGCCATGCACCAGTGAATGGTCATGTAGCCTGTGTAGAGGCTGATGTTGAATTGCTATATTAGTCGGGTGGGCACTTTGTCTTGTAGTGTCTGCAGGATGCAGTCTGGGACACCATCTGCCTCCATTGATGCTCTGTCATGCTGTTTGAAAGGGCCATTACCACCTGTATGTCTCAGATGTCTGGGATACTGTACATTTTGGGTATTGTTGTGGGCCCTGTAGAGAGTCACGCTTGCACCGAATGTATTATCAAGTGTATTGGTGATATCAGTAGAGTCAGTATATTCAGTGCAATATTGCACCAGCACAGTGCAAATCTGTGTGTTACTGCTTAGATCCTTGACATAGCCAAAGAAGCCTTTGTGGTTATCTTCCGAATCCATGCCTATTTACCTGTGAATGTCAGCCTTGGATGATTACATGAGTAACATAAGTATCTTACTAATACTGGTCACGGACGTCTGCATGTCTTGGGATTTGCTGTTGTTCTGGACTACTGTCCTACTTCTTTTGTATAGCCTGTATAATGCAAGGGTTCAGCAGACTGGTGTCCTTGTGTAGGAGTAGTGAGTCCTGGTTTACCATTGATGGCACAACCCTTACATCTTTGTAGGTGCTTACAGAGTGCATTTGTAATTCTGTCTGTATCTTGAGCAGTGAAATCCCTGAGCGTGGGGGTTGTGAACCCTCCCACCTCTGTCATTAGTACTGTGAATTTAGCTGTAGGAAAGGTATTCACTATGTGTTCCTTGGGTGGCGGAGATGGTTGGGAGTGGAAATCATCAGTGAATAGTTCATGGTCAGATCTAAACAGTGGCCGGTTCACCTCGGCTGTAGTGCACCTGTTGCACATGTCAGTGATTACCACTTCTAGTATGTTTTCACCTCTCGTTAGTCCATCTACCAACTAATACAGGCCATATGAGGTGATAAATCCCAGGAAGTGCTGGGCATGGAAGTGAATACTCGAGTAGGTTATCCAGTTAAGTGTAGGGTAGCCGACACTGACCAATAACAGGGTGTCTGGTAGGACTGTCATGTTTACTACTGTCTCCAGATAGTTGTAGTGGTGCTCCTGGGTCATGGAGGGTTATCTGTAGCAGTTCATAGTTTGCATTGCAGTTGTGGCTGATGTTAGCTGCACATGGATGATCACAGAGGAATCATGCTGCTCCACTAACTTGGAGGTGTAGGTATCCCCGATGAATATGGATACACCCCCTCCATGTCTGTGCCAGCCCATGTTCAGTGGCTGAAACGTGTGTTATGGGTTGTAGTCTGGTAGTGCCGGTGTGCTCACATGAGCCTTATACAGGTCCCAGTCACAGATCAGATGTAGATGTTGTCCATACTGAGGGGTGCTGTGAGTATGTGCATGTTGTGAGTACTACCCCTGGTGTTGAGTAGCCTAACCCTCATTGATTCCGCTATTGTGCAGTTCATGGAGGTGAGATTCACCTCTGAGACCTGCCTAAAAACGACACCATGGGGGTGCCAATAGTCTTGCCCAGCATTCCAAAGCTTTAGGCTGACACATGCAAGTTGGTATGGCATTGTTGCAGGCATGTTTCCCATCTATGCTTGTGTTCCATCTTTCCTGTAGGTAACCAAAGCCTGAAACTATACAAGTCCACTAGCTTCCAAGATAGGCTTTTGGAGTGATTATGTATCAGTAGTCTGTATGCTATTGCTGTACGTAACTGTTGTCTGACTACATGGTGATTTTGCACTGTATATTTTGATCAGAAAACTCTGTATAATCACATATGATGTTGGAGATGGCCTGCACTGTAGATTTTCACAAATAGGTAGTAGGCTATCTGCCCAAGGGCATTTAGAAGCATAGCTACAGTGTGGTGGCTTTACCTGCACCATTGATGAAGTAACTGAGCCTCTGTCAAGCATAGCCAATGACGTGATTCCAGGCATAGTTGCTGGAAGCTGTTGAAGATTGGGGTGCTGTAGGGTGATAGGGGCACATAGTGATCTCAAAAGGGCATGTTAGCATTACAACCCAACAGCATTTAATTTACCCAACAGGTCTTGCAGCTATAAAACTGGAGTGGCTCCCCCACACCCTGGCTGTATGTTTCAGGGACACATGATCCTAGGGGCGAATATACTGTTGCCCAGTCACACATCAAGGTTTCCCCTGAAGTGTATCAGTGAGGCGCTATGTCAAATGTAGTTAGGATGTTAATGTATAGTCTCTCAATTCATGTGTTATGTCAGTATTTCGAGAAGTTCACTGGGTGTGGGTGGCTCCGCCTGTTGTGTAGCCAAGCTTACACATATGATTCATGGACATAGGAAATAGGGTGAAGGAACGTTAATGTCAATAGTGTAATAGCTACAGCATTTGCATAATATCTGTGCAGTCGTGGTTCAAATCCCAAGAAAGTCAGAGACGATTTACATGTTACATAGTATACCTTAACCACAGCTTGCATATATAGGTAGTATTCCACAGAATAATAAACATTTGGAACACACATAAATGCATGTGTGCTGGAGAGTACAGTTAACAGACAATGTAATGTTATGTAAGCACATAGTGAGATTTTACGTCACTGTAATGTATATATCCTGAGTAGTTAGCAGAAGTGGCCATATTTGCGTTCACAGGTTGTAGGATGTAAAGTTGGTTTAACTGTGTACAACCACTGGTATAATGTCACAAAACACCTTTAAACCTGCCTACAACTGCCTAAATTAGCCTTATTATGTAGTAAAACCTGTCTAATATATCGCAGGTGTTGAACCCTGGACCATGCATACCATAGTCATGGGACCTAACACTAAGCCACCTAATCTGTATACATGATAAGTGGTCATTAAACTACACTTTATACTAGAGGCATTTCACAGTACAGACCACAAATGGGACAATCACTTTGTGTACATATGTACAGTACATTGTAATGTACTGTAATGTGTGAATCAACATATACAAGTCTACATATGTATGTGTCACAAATTAATACTAAATATATATATTTATATATATATTTATATATATATATATATATATATATATATATATATATATATACATATATATATATATATATATATATATATATATATATATATATATATACATGCCCATGTTGTGTGCACATAGAAATATATATATATATATATATATATATATATATATATATATATATATATATATATATATACAGTAACATCTATAGATATATATATTCATAGATATATATAAACATCTATGAACACACTTTGTGACACACAAGCATTCGAAATGGATAGAAGTGCATGCAAAACACATGCAGCTCTGGTATTTAACTATTAATATAAACCTAATTCCCCATAGAAGAAATGGTTGCTGTGTATGTGGAGATTGGTGTGGGGGAGGACCACTGGCTAATGGAATATGCATCAAGGAGGGCATGTGTCAGATGTTCATTACATGAACTGGAGGGGTACACATGGAGTATGGGCATAATGTAAGAAGGACACAAAACAAGAACCATTCTCATCCATAATACACCCTGTCAGGTCACATTGCAAACTGACTTCAACAAACATATGAACATTAACAGGTATCATACATATGTACACCAACTGACTTACACATTTGTTTGCAGTAGTGAGGAACGGCTGTAGTACACTGTACATACTAAATACCATAAATGTTGTACATATTTCAGATGCCTCAGTGGTAAAGCCAGTGACTGTGGTGTTCACGGTCCTGGTTTCAAGACCTGCAAGGGCTGTTACGTCATTTTGAGGTCCCAAATAAGGGATGTTGGATGCAGGTTATTAAAGCACTTTTAAGCAGATGTTAGCGGGTAAATGCGCCGGTAAGTGCCAGTAAGTGGCGCTTAAACATGACTACACGGATAAGCGCCACACATGTGTAATCTTTGCTGAACATCTCGCAGAGTCGCAGATCATGGGCAAAGCCGCCCACAACCGCTGAAATGTGTGTTAATCACCCTTGCACTACCAGTGCCTGCTCTGAGAGGTAAAATGACCACTGCCAGGATTAGAACATGCAACCATGTGCTCAATTTTCACAATAACCTACCACTAAGCTACCTGATATGTATCAACTGCAGTTGTATATTCTGACAGGTTAAAACACAAAAGGGAGGATTATGTAGAAATAGGACAAACCGCCATGTACCCAATGAAATGTGTATGCTATATATATATATATATATATATATATATATATATATATATATATATATATATATATATATATATATAAAAAATATATCAACATATATATATATAGAGAGAGAGAGATATGGCGATATATAGGGATATACATATATATATATATATATATATATATATATATATATATATTTATAGATAGGTTAACAACATCTACACAACCATGGAGGTACATATAAATGGGATACCTACCAAATACCGAATGCTTGACATACCGACGTGCGTAATCACGAGGCTTAAAGACCGAAAGACCACAGTACCAAAACACCAGAAGCACAAGTTTTAAAATCCCGATGTTAAGGGACATTTAGTTAGTGCTTCTGGTGTTGTTGTTCATGTAGGTTACTGTGTGTAAGTGTGTTTCTGAGGGCTGTAGTGTGTGTAAGTGTGTGTTCCTGGGGGACTCTAATGTGTGGGTGTGGGTTTGCTTTGTGCGTCTATTTGTGTGATCTCGGAGGTAGAATATTAAAGTGGGGAGTGTGGGGGTGCAGCCACTCACATGAGGGGTGTAGGGGGGCCTGCCCACCTGTTCATACATCGTGTAGGATGATTTGTTTGGATGTGGTGGGTAGCAGTGTGTCTGTGTGTGCGAGCGCGTGTTCTGTGTTTGTGTTAGTTTTGCGAGTTTGACTGTCGCGAGTTTGTGTTCAGTAATGTGGTGTTTGGGAGTCTGGGCCCGGTACAGTGGGCATTGGAACTGTGTGCGTTCGGGATTCTGTAGGCATCCCGTATACAGTCGTTGAAGTGATCATATATGAGTATAACATGGACCATAGCTATGACACATTCTGCCACAACCAAACTTTATGAACAAAGGATATGGAGAGTATATGCCTATTCACTATTACAAATATGTGCTATGGACATGAGCCAAGGATAGAGTTACCACCTGTCCCACTTTGCGAGGTACAGTCCCTCTTTGAGCTGTTGTGTCCTGACCAAAAATATTAAAAATGGCAAATGTCCTGAGATTGTAGGACATAATTATGTCCCGTATGTAATTTAATAGTTTCATAAAATTGTTATTTCTGTATCTAAAATACCTACATGTTACAAGAAACAGGATAAGCAACTAAACTGCTACAAGAATAAGTTTTAATTTAGGCAAAAAAGTAAGGGTTCTATCCTTTGTACTGAGCGTGGGTTTGTGTCGGCCTGTAAACTCTGATGTATGTCCTGAAAATGTCCCAACATGGCCATTTGAAAAGGTGGCAACCCTAGCCAAATAGAGTCAGTCACCAGCACAACTCCAATGACCACAAATACCTATGACAGAAATACACAGACAGCTTTCATGTAGCAACACTTTATTACATTCCGATGTATCGCCGAAAGGATTCAAGGACTAACATCACCTGCATGCTATACAGGAACCAATTAACAGTGCCATAATGAATCAGCCTGCAATTACCTTAGTGTTAGTCCACTAAAGGATAGGTGTTCAAATAGGGAAGGAACCCTCACACACATATCAATTATGTATAAAAGCAGTTCCTACACACCTGCATCTGCTATGTACACCCACCAGCATCTCCCCCACACCCAAACCAATTACAATACAAACTGTAATAACATCACAAATCATTCACTCACTGTACGACATCTGCAGAAGCCTTAACATACCTTGTCAGAGGCACACTAACATGGCCCTATGTGAAATAGTTGCTGTTATACAATGGAACAGCTGCTGATGTTACAGGGTTTGTTTGCACTAATCCCATTTCAGAGGGACTGATTAACAGCACAGTATGATACACATGTACACCAAACCAAAGATGTCTGGTGAGCACACTGTAAACCACCTAACATTTTATGCATATCCATACAGCCTTGAGCTGCTCAAACATCCTTGCCAGACTGAAACATCTGCAGAAATATCAGGTACAAAGTGTATGCAATGCATATAGTGGAAACAGTTATCTTGTAGTGATGTATTGTTGAGCAAAGTAACACTTGTAGTATTTATGTGTGTACTGCTGTAGGTCACAAGGCAAACACCTCATACATCACAAGGGACGCTATATAAGGGCTTTGAACCCAACAATTCCTCAACAGCCGCTGTCAGTGGCAGGGTTGGTCCAAGTATGTGCTATAACAGGGGATAGTATATGTTGATATACTGCAACAGTAGGCATATGTATGGGTGGATTACTGAGAATAACATGTCGAAGGTTGGCCTACTGTGCATTTATGATTTGCATTGTGGGATATTGTGCCAATAAATGTGTAATGTACTGTATTGTAGGCAGATATGTATTACATTTTACATAGCATTACTGTTATGTTAAGCAAACATTAGTTATGTCTATTGGCATTTACAATACACAATAACAGGATACATATGACTTGTAGTTACCCAATAGTTTATCAGCATGATAGCAAAGTAAAATGGAAGAGCTAGTTAACTATCCATGCACATAAGACATGTAATAGGTTCATAGGTAGGTACTAGGCTGTCTGGCCAAGGGTATTTATAAGCCTAGCTAGAGTGTGTTGGCTTCCGCCACCCCCTTAGGTTAGTTCCCTGTGCCTCTGAACAGCAGAGCCATTAGTTCCTGTGCCTCTGTTCAGCAGAGCCACTGCAGTGATCCCCAGGGTACATGTCTGTCTCCCATCTACCCATCAAGGTATCTCTTGAAGAGTGCTAGTGAGGGGCCCTGCCTGATGTACATTGGAATCATGTTCCAAAGCATGGGGAGACTCCGGGTCAGGAATCTATCCCTCCAGCACGTCCTAGTTATCATTGTGGTTAGGTTTATATCCCTAGAGCATGTGGCTCTCAGGGGCTTTTGTTTAGGTGGAGCATATCCAGCAATACTGGGTTGGTCATAGGCCTTGTATGTCAAGCAGAGATCACCTCTGAGTATGCGGTATGCAACCGAGTACAGCTGGAGTTTCTTAAGTTGGGCTGCATAGGTCATCTGTTTGTGGTCAGTAATCCTCTAAGTGTGGTACTGTTGTGGGCTTTCAAGCTGTTGCAGTTGTCTTGTAAGGTACATCCCAAATGGGGTGTTGTATCCTTTAATGGGTCCAATAAGTTATGAGTAGAGAGGCACAATAGCCTCCTTTGTTCTGGATGCAAACCAATTTGAGATTGGGGGGGGGCACACAGAAGGATATTCTAACCACCTTGGCATTATGGTTATCAAAGGAGAGATTGCTATCTACTTGGGTTCCCAGATCCCTTATTACCTTTTCTGTATATAGGGGACTGCCACCAATGTGGTAGTCCACGGGTAATTAGTTTTATCCAAAGGGGATGACTATGCACTTTCTGGCATTCAGCTTGAGGCCATGATATTGAGAGCAGGTATCCATCTCAGTGAGTCCCTTCTGGAGGGTGCCTGTATCAGCTGGGGAGCCAATTATGGACCCTAGTATGCAGTTGTCTGCAATCCTTTTCAGCCAAAGTCCTCCTGTGCTTGCCTGTACCTCAGAGAAGTATATACGGAACATGAGGGGTCCTAGGACTGAGCCCTGGGGGATGCCACTTGTAACTGGTTTACAGTTGGACCTAGGGTATGCAACTCTCACTGTGTGGGTTCTGTCTGTGAGCCACTTTGCAAACCATCTTGTGACATAGGGGTTAATGTTTAGGTGGATGGGTATGTCGATAATACCAGGATGGGGAATGGTGTTGAAAGCCTTTGAGAGATCAAGGTAGGCTGTGTGGACCTCCTTACCCTTATCTAATGCCTTGGTAACTGTCTCAAAGAAGCCCACCAGGTTTAGGAGGCATGGTCTGCCCTTAACAAAGCCAAACTGGGTGGGGTCAAAGGTTTGAAGGTACCCAGTGTCTCTGCGAATGAGATCCATGATGATGTGCTCCATAGCCTTGCAGACCAGGCTAGTCAAGCTTATAGGTCAATAGGTCCTGTGGTCCGTTGTAGTGCCCCCTTTGTGGAGTGGGATAACTGTTGCTGTGCACCATTCAGTGGGGCACAAAGCCTGATGTGAGGCTATTATTGAACATGGTGCTTAAGTGGGGAGCCAGTTCATTCTGACGTTTGTGTAAAACGCAGCCTAAGATGTTGTCCGGTCCCATGGATGCTGTGATATTTGCTTTAGAGAGTGCAGCTTTTACCTATGTAGTTGTGATTACAGGGTACTTGCATTCTTCCTGTATAGATATGGGCCCTTTAGGGGGTGAGAGGGGGGTAAAGCTAGCACTGAACCTATCTGCCAGGTCTTGGCAATATTAGTTAATTCTTTAATGTTCGTGCCTTTGTGCTATAACTCAGAGCAGATCTGGGTGTTGCCATTGAGATTTTTGACATAGCTATAGAATATTTTGTGGTTGCCCTTGGAATTAGTCATGGTTTTGTTTTCATAGCTAGCTTTGGAGGATCATATAAGGGATCACAGCTTCTTACTGAGGCTGACCATGGAGCTCCTCCACTCATGGGATTGTACTCTCTTTTGCAACAGTTACTTCCTTCTGTTGTACAGTTTGTTTATGGCAGGGGACCATCAGATTGGCTTACTTTTTTTGGAGGATAGCGTCTTGGTTCTGTTTGGGATAGCATGATCCATGCACTTGTGCAAGTGCTTACAGAGTGCATTTGTGTAGGATTCAGCAGTTGTAACTGTATTGTCCATCTGCATGGGTGTAATGAAGTTCACCACTTCTGTCTTAAGAAGCATGGATTTGGCTTTGTAGAAATAATTTACTGTGGTTTCCTTAATGGGGGGTCACTCATGTTGGTAATGACTAGGTCTAGGATATTGCTGCCCCTGGTGGGGGTGTGGATAAGTTGATCCTGGGCATTGGAGTTTATGAATTCCAAAAAGTGTTGAGCTAATGAGTTGGTACATGAGTCATTTTCCCAGTTAATGGTGGGGTAGATGAAGTCACCCATTAGTAGAGTGTTTGGTTGAACCCTAATAATTTCCAGTACATCAAGAAAAGAGGAGTGGGAAATTTGGGGAATGGTGGGGGATCTCTAGCAAGCTACAATTTGGATTGCAGTTTTGCCCAGAGTTAGTTGCACTTGGATAACCTCAGATGCATTGTGCTAAGCAACTAGCCTGGAGGGGTGGATATCCTTAATGAATATGGACAAACCACTGCCTTGGGTGTTTCAGTCCAGGTTACATGGTCAAAAAGTGTGGTATGAGTTATAGCCTGGTAGTGCAGGGGTGCTCTCTGGAGCCCTGAACCAGGTCTCAGTCACTGCACAGATATCAATGTTCTCCATTACAAGGAGTGCCTCGAGTGAGGGCATTTTGAGATTTGGACTTCCAGCATTGAGTAGCATTACCCTCAGTTTTTGCTTGCCTGTTCCTGTTATGGTGAATATGTTATTTGAACATTGCCTAAAGAAGGCACTATAGGGGCAGCAAGAGCCTTAAAATAATCCACAGATCCAGAAGGAATAACACAGTGAAAGCAATAATACGTCCTTTTAATAAAACCACAGCTCGCAAACAATTGAAAATAATGTAGCACACAAAATTCGCTAAAACCTTATAAATTTGATTAAGTGCTTTCATCCACTGACATGTGGACTTCTTCAGAATCAATTAATCAATTAAAACATCACTATATATATATAAATTTTAGCGCCATTTCAAATTAATATTTAAAGTAACAAATCTCTATGTATTTCGTCTATTACATACAATACTATTATCAAAATAAAATCGATTATTAGATTTTATTAGGTTTTAAACACACTTTTTTAAATATATGTGGATAGTAGTGTATGAGTGGATCGATTTTATTGTGATAATAGTATTGTATGTAATAGACCAAATACATAGAGATTTGTTACTTTAAATATTAATTTGAAATGGCGCCAAAATGTATATATATAGTGATGTTTTAATTGATTAATTGATTCTGAAGAAGTCCACATGTCGGTGGATGAAAGCGCTTAATCAAATTTATAAGGTTTAAGCGAATTTTGTATGCTACATTATTTTCAGTGTTCTTGACTGTGGTTTTATTAAAAGGACGTATTAGTGCTTCCGCTGTGTTATTCCTTCTGGATCTGTGGATTATTTTGTTGCTATCGTTGTTAGCTTTGGACAGTTATTCAGCAAGAGCCTTAGTCAGTATCCAGAATCCCAGGGGCGACAGGTTCAGGCCATTTGTGGCAAAGCATCGTGGTCTGTCGACCATGTCATCCCAAGCAGACAGATACTGGATCCCCTTAGAATGACACCAGAAGCTTAGCCAATTGTTGAAGTCAATCATTTTGTTCTTGTACTGCGGTATCATTCTGAACGATGGCAGAATGCTACTCAGGGCTAGGGTCATACCTGCCTGAGCTACAAGATCGGAGAGCTCTTCCATGTCTCTTTTCATGTAGTCCAGGGAGGTATGTCTCAGGTCATTCACACCAATATGGACAATGACAGAGTCATATTTGTACTTGTTGTGGAATGACCTGAGTGGGTGGGTTATGTGGCGGATCCTGGTACCCGACAGGCAGCTGACAATAACCTTCTCCTTGTTTATTCTGGTGAGTGGGACATCAGTGTGCCTGACAATAGTCACCTATGACTAGTGTGTTGGGTACGTTGTTTTGCCTTATTGGCTGTGGTTGAGTGGCACACTGAATCTGTAAGCTATGTGTCACTGGGGTTATGTTGGGGGATGGAGGCTGCTCACGTTTCTGCTTTGGAGGTCTCTGTTGCTTAGACAGATTATTATTGAGAGCCTCCACGAATGTTTTTGTGTTACTATGTGTGGATTTTGGTGGTGTAGATTAAGTGAGACTATATGATGAGTGTGGTGTAGTGCAAATGTTTACCTTCTCAACATGACTGTCAAGTTCAGTCTTGGTTGGAGAGAGCTTTACCTCCAGTTTGGCAAGTGCATCTCTCAAAGGTTGTAGTGTTGGGTGGTAGGTGGAGAGTGTTGTCTGTGTACATGAGGCAATTTCTACATTGCCTCAAGATGCCCAGATTCATCAGATAGACAGGAGAGAACACTGGGAGCTGACCCTTGGACATGCCTGAATATAAAACTATTTTCCCCTAGATAAGTGAGAAAAGTGAGTACAAGAGCTGTTTTACTCTAAGCAAGTGAGAAAAGTACGTACAAAAACTGTATACCTCTAGGTAATGAGGAAGATTGAGTGCTATAGTAATTAGTAGCTTATTTATTGCTTACAAGTTTTGAACAAGTGCTGAGCATGAATAAGCAATCCAGATAGGTTCTTGGATAACATAAACACCCCCCCAACAGGTACACAATCATATATCCATGTACACTACAGTGCCCCTGTAACCACAACTATGCAGGTACAAGCTGCACTCAGGCTGCATGGGACCTGTCCACATCCCAGGTTGTATCATACACATATGGCAAAACAAGTTGCTCTCCACATACACATCATGTAAAACATAGCTTCATGTTAGGCTGTATACACACTGAATGGTGCACACCAACAGTTATCACAACCCACAAAGGGGGAGACACCACTGATAATGGGAAGTACTGCACTACTACCCTGCTTAGTCTGGTCTGAAAGGCCATGAACCTTGATCAACTTATTTGATGTCAGCATTACAGATGTAGATGACAGTAAGGTTGATTTCACACTGCATATCATAACCTTGCCAGGTCATAGGACATCATCCCCCATACTGTGTTCCACCTACACTCAGTATACTAGATGTACATTCCTATGTCACAGGAGTGTTTTACAACTGGACTGCTGGCAGAACCAACACTACAGAATGTGTCTGAATAATACATGCACATCACACCAGTGCCAGCTACAGTAAGACAGGATTAATTCATTGTACTTCCCCTCTTTGTAGTCTATACCACACAGACTAACAGAAGGCATCTGCCTATTGAAGTATGTGAATGACTATGACCTAGGAGCAATAGCTGACTCAGAGTGTTGTGGACAACCTACAGAAGGGACTTTGTGGGTGAGGTGTGTGACATACGGCCATAATCTGACAGCTACATATTGCATTGTCACCCCTGTGTTAATAACCCTGTACCCATGATCTTACCACCTAGGCAGCGGTCAACATAATGGACACTGTATGTAAGGGATGCAGCTGGGCAGTTGTCTTTCCTGTGATAGTTACATCACCACACCTGTCAGGTAGTCATATTTGGCAACCCTATTCATGACAGGGTGCCATCCATGAATATAGAGATCATTGTTCAGCAGTACTCAACACTCAAGTGACCCATATCAGATCACATATTTCCTTTAAGGGGTATTGGCCATGTTCAGATGGCCTACACCAGCCTTACTAATCCCCATCTCCACTATGTAGCATGATGCCTACCCTGAATAAAGCCATGTCCAACCCAGTGATGTTGGACATGCTACACATACACATCCGGATCTCAAACACATACCTCATGGACATCCACATTTCTAATACAAGGATCACCACATGCTGGACAGATCCTTGTCCCATGCACTTTACATACTCCTGCCATATTATGCATCCCTGTCCAGCAAAGCTGCACATTGAACCCCCTCTCAGACATGGTGTGATGACCGCATAGTAAATATATCATTAACCCTGTGGATCAGTTATGTGGCACTGCTTGACCTGGCCCCAGAGACCCATCTGTCGGCTTCAGCTAGGTAACCTTTCATCCTAGGCTCATACATGGCCCAGGGCATATAGCCTACTAGTTGACTTTGACCGTACATGCTATAGTTGATATCCATCCCTGCAAATACCATCAGGCTAGCCAGTGTCCCATGTGTATCACATGTGCAACACAGGTGATACATGGCAGGATGTTGAACTGCTGTACAGTGCCGTGTAGATGTATATGGCAAAACACATACATGTAAAACCTTCCATGAGCAAGTCTGCAGGGTCACAGGTCATGTCCATTAAGACAGTGTAAGTCTTTATATGTGACATATACACAGCATCAAGGTTGACTGCATTAATGTTGACACATCCAGGCATGTGCTGATAGGTAAGAACACCAGGACAGGCAAACAGACATGCCCACATCAAGACAGCATCCACATGGTGTATGAGCAATGTAATCAGGTGACACGCACACATATATGGTGATAATATCCAATCACCATTGAGTGTCAAATGTGTGTGACACAAACATGTCAGTGGTGTCAGTGTCATGTAGATTTGCAAAGACAACTATTTAATCATAATAAATGTGAAACACATGTATGTTCAGCTGCAGATCTGTATGTCTCTGTGAGTTACTGTGACCTGTCTCCATCGTTATGTCTTCCAGGTATGCCACGTGCAAGGCTACCACCTTATACCCGCTTGGAGGATGAGGCCCTCATCCCATACCTACATGACAATCATCATGTCCTGTTCAGCCATGTGCCACAGGATGCACAGCAGTGGGATGCCCTGTGGCAGGAACTTTGCAGGAGGGTTAATGATGTGGGTGGCCACAACCGCACATACCAGCAGGTGCGCAGACACTGTACAGACCTAACTAGATGGGCGAAACAGCGTGCAAATGCAATCGCCAGGAAACAAGGTGCAACAGGTGGTGGGCCACTAACCCAGCCCCCACTCATATGTACTGAGGAGCTACTGGCCAACCTGTGGACACCTGCAGAAATACAACCACAAGCCTTAGCTGATATCGTGGAGGTGAGTGTCTCTCAACCACCAAGCCTGGAGTTGCCTGGTAAGTCACTACTGCACATATAACAACTATATTCCATATAGTTACATGTGTCACTGTACAATATGTAATGTAATATCATATGCAAGGTATGTATACACACATGCCACATACTATAGTATGCTACTCTGTGTATGCACATATGTGCATACTCCATAATATAGTCTATTGTAATGGCATATGTGTTAACATGCACATTGCACCCTGTAGCTATCGTAGAGGTGTGGATAATGACCATACTGCTGTGTCACTCCTATTTAGGTACCTATGGCATTCCGCTGCGACAGCAGCTCATTGCAGGTGAGACTGTTATTATTTATCAGGCATGTTAATACACATATCTATCTGCCATGTGGCCATTTACCACATGTACACATAATGTATGGTCCTGTCACAATATACAGGTCAGACCTGCAATGCATCACAATAGCTACCCATGTGCAATACTTGCAAACTATGTGAAACACCGACATGAAACCTCACAAACTGTCATGCCAGATGTGTGGACAGCTGTGTATACAATGGTGGAGGTGTTGTTTACTGTAGGGATATTTACTACAGATCAGAACTACACATGTGGGGAATGCAAACATTTCTACACAGTGAGCTGGAGTATGGCTAGCCCACAGGATTCACCGGTGTGGATTATATCCCTGCTATGAATGTCACACAATGTGATGTGCTATCTGACATGTCCATGACATCTAGTGGGATAGCTGCAACACTGCCTAACTATCCTGAAAAACATATCCCACATACCAAACATACCACCCTTTGTCTGCATAACCCTGTCGTCAGTGGAGCATATGACATATTTGGGTGCATGTCATATGGGACAACACAGACATGTGAAATACACACCTGTCACAACCATTCGTCCAACACATGTACACACATGGTCATAGAGGATGGTCAGAGACATGAAGCAACACACACAGTAGAAGTGATGTGCTTGTGTGTACACCTTGTCATACATTGGCTCCACATGGTCCAACTATGGCCTTTGTGTAATGGTTATATTGCAGATGTGGAACACTAGACATCCTACAGGCCTGTGCACATCTTGTGTAGGTGTGACATCAATCCACCACATAAGATGTGTTGAACTTCTTGAGTGTGTCACGACATGACAGCAGTCACCTGTACAGTATCCACATACAATCACAGACAACCACATCAGACCACAGATACAGTACATTCCCCTTGCTGGTGTTAGACATCACTGTCATCCTTGCTCCTCATGTGTGTGTGGTACAAAGATGTCATGTGGGACATGGTCTACCGACGAGTTTGCCATGTCTGGCCATAGTTGACAGGCAGCTGCAATATGGTTGCAGATGTGCAGGGGTGTCATCCGTATACCCTTCAGTGACCTGTGTCACACATTCCACATCATGGTTTAGTGTGTATACACCTCAGTGACGTGGGTCACATTCCACAGTATATATGTATTGTATCTGAACACAGTCATGGCTGTGAACTGTGTCTGTAACTCACACTGTATAGCAATAGAGACGCCTCATGATTCCCTGCAATGGCCATGCACACCAGCTAAATGTGCAGTATATCTGTAGGGCGGACAGACAACACTGCATTGGGACACCATTACCCTAATGTATATATGACAAGACACCATTGTGTTAAACATGTATGCATGTCATTGCACACATCAGCTAATCACATCATACTACATGTGATTGTCAAGGTCATATGCCACACATCAGGCAGGTGTACTGTTAACCTGTGCTGGTCTACATGGCATAACATAGGGATGTATGCTAACTACTACTATGATTGTGTAATTTGCATGCCTTCTGCTATGGCACATGCATGCTGTTGTGTGCAACCAAGGGATGTATGATAACTACCACTATTATTGTCTGAGCTGCATGCCTTCTGCTGTATCACATGTATGTTGCATGCCTTCTGTCATATCACATGCATGTTGGGTGCCAAAGCGTGTGTCTGTGTGTGTGTCTGTATGTGTGTCTGTGTGTGTTTGTGTGTGTGTCTGTGTGTGTCTGTGTGTGTGTTTCTGTGTGTGTGTGTGTGTGTGTGTGTGTGTGTGTGTGTGTGTGTGTGTGTGTGTGTGTGTGTCTATTGTATAGATTGTAATGTACAGTTCTTGTCTGCCCCTCACAGGTGATGTAGGTGCATTTCCCTCCTGAGGTCCATCTGATGTTAGTCCCCACAGACTCTAGCAGTGATGATGAACATATGACTGAGGCACAGGGAGGGTTGTCAGGGGCTGAATCTGTGCCATTGGTTGCTATTCCACCTATATCCCCCTCATCCCCACCCACAGTTCTTATGCCAACATATACCCCATCACCAGTGGCCATAGAGAAAGGACAGTTAGTTTTATAGTTTCATAGTTTCATAGTATAGTACTAGGCTATCTGCCCTGGGGCATTTGTAAGCCTAGCCATAGTGATGTGGCTTTTGCCACCCCATGAAATGGTACAAAAATGTACAGAATAAATCTAGAATACTGTGCCTCTGTCTAGTAATGACACAATGAAGGTCCCCTTATATAATAGAATTAGTTTACTGTGCCCCTGTCTAGCAGTGACCCAGATGTGACCCCTGGGGTAAATTTTCGATCTCCCATCCACTCATCAAGATTTCTCTTGAAGAGAGTTAGTGAGGGGCTCTGCCTAATACGAACTGGGATCCTGCTCCAAAGCATGGGAAGCCTTTGGGTTATGAATCTATCCCTCCAGCATGTCCTATTCATACTTGTGCCGAGGTTTAAGTCTTTAGCTCTCGTGGTCCTGATGGATTTGGATTTTTAGGTGGAGCATGTCCATCAAATCCTGATTGGACATGGCCTTGTACGTCAGGCAGAGATCACCCTGAGCAGGCGGTATGCCACTGAATAGAGCTGAAGTTTCTTTAGTCTGGTGGAATAAGACATATGTTGGAGACCCTTGATCCTTTTGGTGAGGTACTTCTGTGGTCTCTCCAGCTGTTGCAAGTGCCGGGTGAGGTACATACCAAATGGGGCATTGTACTCAATCATGGGTCTGATGAGGGAGGAATATAAGGGTACAATGACATCCTTGGATCTGGATGTGAATCCCTTCATGATGAGGTGTGCAAGGTAGAATGTTTTTCTAACCACTTTGGCAATGTGGGTGTCAAATGAGAGGTCGCTGTCTACTTGGGTCCCTAGGTCTCTGATTACTTTTTCCGTACTCACTGGGTTGCTGTCTATGTGATAATTTGTGGGTACTTTGTTTTTTCCAAAAGGGATGACTATACATTTGTTGGCATTTAGTTTAAGGCCGTGACTACGGCACCAGTTGTCCGTTTCAGTGAGGCCTTTTTGTAGGATGTGTGTGTCAGCTGGTGTATCGACTATGGCGCCTAGTTTGCAGTCATCTGCGAACTTTGTCAGCCACAGCCCTCCCATGTTTGCTTTAACATCTGAGAAATAAATGCCGAACAAGAGGGGTCCCAGGACAGATCCCTGTGGGACACCACTTGTGACTGGCTTTGAGTCTGACATTGCTCCAGCGATTTTAACTTTATGGGTTCTGTCCTTTAGCCAGTTTGCAACCCATCTAGTGACATAGGGGGTTACTTTTAAGCTGTTTAACTTATCTATGATGCCTGAGTGGGGTATTGTGTCAAAGGCCTTAGCCAAGTCCAGGTATGCTGTATGGACTGCTTTGCCCTCATCAATGGCTCTAGTGACTGTTTCAAAAAAGTCAACCAGGTTTAAAAGGCAGGATCTGCCCTTTACAAAGCCGAACTGGGTGGGGTCAAGTGTCTGTAGGACCCCTATGTCTCTGTTTATGAGTTCCATAATGATTCTTTCCATAGCTTTGCAGACCAGGCTAGTTAAGCTTATGGGGCAGTAGTTTCCAGGGTCTGTAGAGGCACCCCCCCCCTTGTGGAGTGGGACCACTGTTGCTGTATGCCAGTGTACAGGTACATAACCCGAAGTAAGGCTAAGATTAAATAGCATTTTTATGTGTGGGTTTAGCTCCTCTTGGAGTTCTCGTAACACGCACCCCGGGATACCGTCAGGTCCCATTGATGCTGTGTTTTTTGCTTTGTTTAGGGCGGTTCTCACTTGGACATCTGAGATGACAGGAGATTACATTCAGCTGGGATAAGTATTTCTTCTTTTGCGGGTGAAGGAGGCGAGAAGTTTGCACTGCACCTGTCAGCCAAAATGTTAGCAATAACTGTGGGTTCAGTGTATTTTTGTTGTTGTGAACCAACTCAGAGCATATCTGAGGGTTTCCGCCCAGGTTTCTAACATAGCTGAAGAAGGCTTTGTGGTTATCTTTAGTGTCCTTAGCTATTTTTCTCTCAAAGTTTGCCTTGGATGTTTTTATGAGAGAATGTAGTTTTCTGCTAATGTTGATCAGAGATGTCTTCCCTTCATGGGATTTCACTCTGACGTGCAGTAGCTTCCTTCTTTTGTTATACAATTTGTTTATGGCTGAGGTCCACCAGACAGGATGCTTACATTTGGTGGTAGAGGGACTTGGATTTGTTTGGGATTGCATGATCCATGCATTCCTGGATATGTCCATAGAAAGCATTTGTGAAGGATTCGGCATTGCGGGATGTGGTATCCACTGGCACAGTGGGCTTAAAGGACACCATCTCCTTCTTAAGAAGAGTGAAGTCTGCTTTTGAGAAGTTTTTCACTGTGGTTTTTTGTGCTGGGGGTGGAGGTGGGATATGTATATCCAGGGTGATTAGTTTGTGGTCAGATCTCACTAGTGAGGGGTATACTTCCGGTGTGGAGCATTTTGTCCCCATGTTTGTGATGATCAGGTCTTTTATATTTTCTCCCCTAGTGGGAGAGGTGACTAGTTGTTCCAGTGCATTTGAATTTATGAATTCCAGGAACCTTTGGACTAGGGTATTAGGGCTAGAATAATGTACCCAATCTATGTTTGGGTAGTTGAAGTCTCCCAGTATGATGGTATTTTGTGATACATTCATATCCTCCAATGTCTTCAGGAAGGCTGAGTGGGGTTCTTGAGATTGGGAGGGTGGTCTGTAACATGCTACCAGTTGTATAGCAGTTTTGCCTATGGTTAGTTGCACCTGTATGGTCTCTGTTGCTTCATGTGTTGCTACTAACCTGGAGGTGTGGGTGTCCTTTATGAATATGGATACTCCCCCTCCCTTTGTGATTCGGCCCAGGTTTTGGGGCCGAAAAGCATGATACGAGGTATAGCCTGGTAGCGCTGGGGTGCTCTCAGGAGCCTTGAACCAAGTTTCAGTTACTGCACAGATGTCGATGTTCTCCATGCTGAGGAGTGCATCAAGTGCCTGCATCTTGAGATTTAGACTTCTGGCATTGAGCAGCATTACCCTTAGTTTTTTTCCATTTTTGTTTTCTAAGGAGGTGGGTTTGTCTTTTGAGCCTTGCCTAAAAAAGGCATTATGGGGGTGGCAAGAGCCTTAGCCAATATCCGGAAGCCCAGTGGTGACAGGTGTAAGCCATCCCTTGCGAAGCAGCGTGGCTTGTCCAACATATCATCCCAGGCAGACAGATATTGGATCCCCTTAGACTGACACCAGTACTCAAGCCAATTGTTAAAGCTGATCTTCTTGTCTTTGTATTGTGGTATCATTCTTGGTGAGGGCAAGATGCTGCTCAGTGTCAGGGTCATACCAGCCGGGACTACATAATCGGAGAGCTCCTCTATGTCTCTTTTCATGTATTCCAGGGAGGTACATCTCAGGTCATTCACACCAGCATGGACAATGACGAAGTCATATTTGCACTTGCTTTGGAGTGACCTGAGTGAGTGTGTTATGTGGCGGATCCTAGCCCCCGATAGACAGCTCACAGTCACTTTCTCCTTGTTCAGCCTGGTCAGTGGGACATCAGTGTGTCTGACTATGGAGTCACCTATTACTAGTGTATCAGGCAAGGTGTCTGGCCTTAAGGGCTGCGATTGGTCGACACACTGATTTATTGAAGTATGTGTTGCATGTGTTTTGTTTTGAGGTGGTGGATTTTTGGATGTCTGCTTTGGGAGCCTCTGTTGTTTTGGTAAGTTTTTTATTAGAGCCTCCGAGTATGTCTTTGTGTTTTTATGTGTTTGGTTTGCAGTTGTGGTAGGTCTATGGGGGCTGGGATTGTTGTGTGTGTGGTTGCCATCTCCTCCTGTCTGGTCATGCCAGCCCTGAGTTGAGAGAGTTCAGCCTCCAGTTTGGCTATATAGTTGCATCTCTCACATGTAATTGTGTTTGTTGGGAGGAGGAGAGGGTTGTCTGTGTACATGAGACAATTGTAGCATTGTCTCAAGATGCCCAGATTGACCAGCTGAACAGGAGATGACGCCAGTAATCTACCACTCGACATGCTAGAACAGTATAAGGGGGTGATATACCTTTAAGGGAGGTGGGTATTCACAGGGGTGGTAAGTAGATGTAGTGCTTTACTTAGTACGAGAGTGCTTACTTAGTAGAGAAGTATTGAGAACAAGTGCTAGGCTTATAATACAGTGAGTATCCTGGTTTTACTAAGAGTAGAGCTTCCTTAAGGGAAAATTTGAAGAGCAGACTTGGCGGAGCCAGAAAAAGTTTAACCTTGTTTAACCGGCGCTGCGCTATGCTTATCAGTGCAAAGCCGTGTAAACACGGATTTTAAGCAGTGAACTACAAAAGAGCTAGGAATGGTCCCAAACAACCAATTACTACAGCTTCTTGTGCTGAGGTCACTTCCCCCAAGGACAGGTAGGCTGCTCAAGGCTCCCCACTCCCACTGGTGAGCAAAGAAACTTCCTTCTATCCAAGTAAGGTAATCACAACACAGGAACTACACCACAGCCCAGAATACAGCAATGCCTGTAAACTGGTCTAAACTAGTCGAGGAAGGCGGGAAAACAAGGATTATTTTTTGTTTTTGTTTTTGGTAGAAACACACAGAAAATGCAGAGACAGTGATAAATTAGTTACACAGGCTAGCACACTTTAGTGGGCAGCCTCCACAGTTATATTAAACAAACAAACAAGCAAACTTTCAATCAAATTCGACTAAATGTAACTTTTAAGTGCAGATTTTAAAATAATGCAGCAATCAGTTGGCATTTGGTAGCTTGGAACAGGAAAGTGTGGAGGCTATCGAAGGTGTGACTGCACACCATGGTGTCAGCCAACTGACTTTTGATGCCCCACATAGGCATGTGGCCAGTGCTGCTCATAGAAGGACCTCTGGCCAACATGCCCCTGCAAGATAGAGAGCAGCAGCTGGTGTCACCAGACGCAGGTTTCAAGCTGTAATGGAGGCACAGGCACATGCTGAATGGCACAACAGAGAAGATCAGAGGTTTCAGAGGGCTACTGTCCATTCTTTAAACAACAACATGGCAATGGCAAATTCTTAACAGCAGATTGCTGAAGTTTTGGATAGATGATTGGGTGACATGGTTGGAGTCCTTGACCATGGCATGACAATCCGCGAGCGTGAGCTGTCTGTGCTGGAACATCTGGTAGGAGTGAGGCATTGGGCACGTGGATGTAGGCGAGCTACATCACCTGTTTCAGGTCTACGTGAATGAGCTACCTCACATGCCTGCTCCCATAGTGGCGGTAGCAGCAGCAGTGCAGCTGGTGCTGTGCTGTCAACACCAGGAGACAGCAGGCCACATGCACGTGGCCCTGGACAGTCCCAACAGGGACACAGTTCTAGTGGACATATGTCATCAGACAGTACCAAATCTGCACCACTGCCTGTTAGTGCCTGTGCAACCCCTGGCAGGCACAGGTCACATGGCCGTGGCTGGACACTGTGAACTGTAAAACCTGGCCTGTACAGTCTGCAGCTGTCAATAATACCCATGTGTAGGCCAGACACATGCCAGAACTGTGTGCATACATACGTGCACACACCGGCAACATATGTAGGGCACAGCAACACACACATGCATAACATCCACATAAGCCCAATTAGATCAAAGGCCCTAACCCACACATATGATGTCATCCAATGGTGCAGCCTAGGCCTCTGGCAAACATTATCACCCTGTGCATATGATGATGCCTGTGCCGCATCCCTGTCATCCACTCCATCGGTGCA
The DNA here is from genome assembly GCF_019279795.1 of Protopterus annectens. NCBI lineage: Eukaryota > Metazoa > Chordata > Ceratodontiformes > Protopteridae > Protopterus > Protopterus annectens. Next base: position 1,032,342,895 of record NC_056730.1, read on the forward strand.
GGGACATGATCATATGGTCTGATGCACAGGGTGAACAGACTAGGAAGATAAGTGTAGATTACAATTGTTGTGTACTGTTATCAGGCAGCAGACATACCATGTAGTACAGGTTTAGAATGCATTTTGTACTGTTAACTGTATGTGTCTTGTGTAACAACAGTAACTGCATGTTGGTCATGATGTTCTGCTTTCCTCTTTCAGGTCTAATTGCATGTGCCGGTGTATGTCAGTGTTTGCAGTTAGTGTCCCATATGTAAATGTGGACTACTCACAGGTATGTATGAAATTATAAGTATACACTTTGTAGCTTCCACATCACAGTTAGAAAGTCCCACATTCCAAACACATCTACAGATCTACTGATCAAAGAGCATGATAGCTGTGTATTAAGCTACTGTAGCTAGAGACGTGATATCCATACTGGGTGATATCACAGGTACAGTTACATGGAGTGGGGAGATAAGATAAGAGAGTGGTCTAGCTGATGACAAGGGTAGAGGCCAGTGGGAAGCATGATGCCTCATTGGGAAGCAGTAATACAGATTCTCATGACAGGATGCGACCACACAACTACACCTACACACTCAGGTATTCACACACATGTATTCAGAGACACAGTAACACACCCGCACTCTCACAGATTCACCAACACAGTAGCACACACACACACACACACACACACACACACACACACACACACACACACACACACACACACTATGTGCAAATCATCATCACAGTACTGTGCACTTACATGATGCGCCACAGAGATTACACATGTACAGATAGTTGGTATGGCCTAAGATCGAGGACATCAACAGGGATAGTAGATTGCATTGCCTGGATGGGGTGAGGGGTCTTATCAGTTCACTACGGTAACATACATCCTCACTCCAGAGATCAGACAGCCATAAATACACACACACACACACACACGCACACACGCACACACACACACACACACACACACACACACACTGTGGCATTCACTATTGAATACAAATATGTCACGCACGTACAGATACCTCATGTGTGAGATACACACCCCTGCCTATGCCCTGCTTTCTACATTGCAGTCTGTACAGATGTCTGCAACAGTGTACAGGAGAGTGAGTAACAATTGAGATGTATTCCCCACAATATGTGACATAAATGGACACACACTCAACCACACATGCCAGTACTGTGATTCAAACACTTGCCTATCTCAGGATATGTATGACAGACTTACAGCAGTATTGCACATGTTACAAAGTGTATTGACACTTCCTTTGGCAACTGTGCTGATATATGCACATGGGAGGCCTTAACTGTTACAGGTGTCAAGAGATTTACCTTCACTGTCTAAGTTGTACGTGCTCCCCTTCAATTACAAAAACATAGCTTAGTGGTTACACAGGTTATTGTAGGACTGCATGTGACATACCTGTGAGCTGTCCACAGCAAACATCCATCTGCAAAGATGCCCCACCACTTAGTTATGCCCACACATCTGTCCATACCTGATGTACTTCTTTCCGTACTTTCAGCATATCACCATATACAATTGGCAATGTTGAGGCTACATTGCAATTGCATGATGTCCTAAGACATACATCACCTGCAAACATCAGCAACTGCACACGCATGGTATCTGAATGCACACCACTACATGTACATGTGTGTAGGTCCTACATTCCTGTCATTTGTGCATGTTTGTAGGCATTGCAATTGGTGGACATGTGTAATGACATACATGATACATGGACTATTGTATGATATGATAGGTATCATGGGTGACCAGTACAGAGGGAATGTTACCTCTGTCAACATTGATATCACACCTTATGTACTGTTAGCATTCAGCAGCCATGGACCTACCTTCCATGTGCATGTGTGTAATGCCTGTAGCCACCTGTCTGCACAATGGACAACAACAGCTATGCTATTTACATATAGGTTGTATGTATGTGGCATGTACATATCCAGGGCAGGTACATGTATGTCATATCCAAACATGAGGGTGTTTACTGGTGTACAGCAACAGTCATCTGTTAATGCTGTAAATAACCGAGGGCCCCTGGTATGTGTACAGCTGACCTGGTTACAAACAGTGGTATCATTGCATTGCATAACACATAATGCAACTGTGTCAGTACATGGGTACTCTGCACAGTTGATGTAGAGCTAGGTACAGTCCACTGGTCAAAGGTCACATGGTGTTGTACTATTATATGTCCTACCACATGTATGGATGTGTGTTGGTGGTCCGAGGGCATGGTGGTGTCTGAGGGTTACATCCTCACTGCCCAGATGTCAGTATTCCTCATTGTTGGAACTACAGTTAGCAGCTGTGATTATGAATGCTACACATCTAGCACTGGTTAGCATAAGCATACAATGCAGTTGTCCTCTAGGTGTCAGGGTGTTATCCTGTGTTTAGGACATTTGAATTGGAATGGCACTATATGGGCGAATGCGACCTAGGTATTATCCCCACTCCCTTGAATCATGGATGCATGTGATATGTGACAAAGGCCTGTCTACTTTCAGTCTTGTCATCCCAGAATGACAGACACTGGACAGCCTCGTAATTACAGCAAGACATTGGCTCATTGTGTTGGTCAAGCAGTTGCCACTCCTAGCAAGACATCACTGTGAGTGGTAGTATTGTGCTTGGTATAGAATGGTACATCTAAGGTGATGAACAGCAGCAGACATTGTGTAGAAGACATTCAGATATATGTAGTGCAGCATTCCTGCTAACAATGACAACTGCTAACACCAGAGTCCATTACAATGTGTTCTTTATGTCTAACTGTAATAGCATGACCACTGTGGCCTTCCATGTTTAGAATCAGAGTGCATCCCAAACAGCCCTGTGCTACCAAGTGTATGAGCATGCTCAGTATAACCTTGTGTAGATGGACACATAGTGCATTCCGAACAGCCCTGTGCTACTAAGTGTGTGAGCATGCCCAGTAACACCTTGTGTCGGTTATGTGCCTCTATGTGTATTGGCATGGCCATTGTAACCCTGTATAGTGATAGTAGTCGTCCATTCCACAGATGGGCATACTCCAGTTCAGGAAAGATTCCTACTTTAAACACACAGGTTTACAGGTATGTACATCTTAACTGCCAGCATCCCTGTTGATGTCCGTATTCCTAGAAGGTCATAATGACAGCCTTGAAATGTGTAGTCTCTGTGGCATGACTCATAACTATGTAGTATTGTAATAGTGATCTGTAGATAGGCAGGTGTTCTGATCCCACCACTGCTGTGTGTGTGTCTCCATCTGCCTAAGGACAGAATAATGCTTTTAGACTGCTTACACTCCATACAATTCCTATACCCAACTTTGGCAAGGCTGATGATGTCACCCACCTAGAAATACACCTCTGGGAGTGCTATGACCCAGTAATCTCGGTAGTGCATTCTGTAAATGCGTAATGATGTAGTGTGATAAAGTAGTTAGGTCGTTATTGTAATCCCAGACTTGCCAACTGTATGTGTGTGTGTGTGTGTGTGTGTGTGTGTGTGTGTGTGTGTGTGTGTGTGTGTGTGTGTGTGTGTGTGTGTGTGTGTCTCCATCTGCCTGAAGACAGAATAATGCTTTTACTTAAAATGCAGGAGCATGTCAGGAATATTATAAATAATAAAGAAGATAGCCTTGTTGCTAAACATTTTATGCTGGCACACAATTCGAATCCAAATGGGTTACAAGCCACTATCTTAGAAAATATGACGAAGGGTGTATTTTCTGATGATTTGTATAAAAAAGAAGTTGTTATATAAAGAAAGTATTTTCATTTTGAAATATGACACTTTATTTCCTCAGGGTCTGAATGTGGAATGTAACTGGAGGCTTCTTATCTGATGAGAATGTAGTATTAAGTATTTTTTAATGTTTATTGATTAATTGGTTTAGGCTGCTTGTTTAATTGTTAGATGTATTAGGGTATATAAACTGTGTAAGTTATGTGATGTTTTATACTCCTTGAAGGCAGTTGCCGAAGCGCTAGAGGTGCAATAAACTGGTGTTTTAAGTGGATTCTTCGTCTGTGGTCTTAAGTTTTATCTTTTCTTTTTGGCTCGTGCAGAATAATGCTTTTAGACTGCTCACACTCCATACAATTCCTATCCCCTCCTTTGGCAAGGCTGATGATGTCACCCACCTAGAAATACAACTCTGGGAGTGCTGTGCCCCAGTAATCTCAGTAGTACGTTCTGTAACTGCGTAATGCTGTAGTGTGATAAAGTAGTTAGGTCGGTTTTCTAATCCTAGACTTGCCAAGTGTGTGTGTGTGTGTGTGTGTGTGTGTGTGTGTGTGTGTGTGTGTGTGTGTGTGTGTGTGTGTGTGCGTGTGTGTGCGTGTGTGTGTGTGTTCTTGTCTCCGTCTGCCTGAGGACAGAATAATGCTTTTAGACTGCTCACACTATATACAATTGCTATACCCTACTTTGGCAAGGCTAATGATGTCACCCACCTAGAAATACACCTCTGAGAGTGCTGTGACCCAGTAATTTCAGTAGCGCATTCTGTAACTGCCTAATGCTGTAGTGTGATAAAGTAGTTAGGTCAGTGTTCTAATCCCAAACTTGCCAAGTGTGTGTGTGTGTGTGTGTGTGTGTGTGTGTGTGTGTGTGTGTGTGTGTTTGTCTCCATCTGCCTGAGGACTGAATAATGCTTTTAGACTGCTCACACTCCATACAACTCCTATACCCACCTTTGGCAAGGCTGATGATATCACCCACCTAGAAATACACCTCTGGGAGTGCTGTGACCCAGTAATCTCGGTAGCACGTTCTGTAACTGCATAATGCTGTAGTGTGATAAAGTAGTTAGGTCGGTGTTCTAATCCCAGACTTGCCAACTGTGTGTGTGTGTGTGTGTGTGTGTGTGCGTGAGACAAGTACAGTGCTTTGTAGAGTATGCACTCTGTACAAATCACATGACTACCTTTGTCAATCCTGCTGTTGTTACCCACCTAGGAATACACCTGTAGGTGTGCTGTAACCCAGTATTCACCATAGCACGTGCCCTAAATGTGTATTGCTGCAGTGTGATACAGTTGGTAGGGGTTCAAATACAGGACATGGCAAGTGTGTGTGTTTGGCTTTCAGAGCCTGTGTAGAGGTGGCTGTGAGTGTCTAACCACTGGACATGTTGGGGAGCTGATTTTGTAGTTTTCCTATATGGTGTCCGTCTTATGACACATTGGCCACCTCATGAGGAATACAGCTGTCAGTCCGCCATGGGACTGTGTTGGCAAGCCATACCCTTACATCTGGCAAAAGGCCTGGTGAACAAAGTCTGCAACCCTACTAGTACCCGGTATATGTCCTGCACCCATGTGCCATACACAAACACACTTGTCTAGGATACCCCACTATGTTGCTAGTACCATGCACATAAACGACAGATAGTAGACATGGTGTGAATGCAGTGGGCTGCAGAGGACATGACACCCTGTACAGTGGTACAATAGGCACATATTTGTGGACAATGTGCCTTCACTATGTTCCCCACTGGATGCCTGCAACATATGTGGTGCCATCAAATGTGATCTACAGAGGCCATACAATGCTGTACACATGTGCCCTGTATGGACCAATGCCACTGATAATAGGGAATACCTGTATCATGCTATCAATGCAGGTGCAGGGTTGACCTGCTGACTTTAAGCAGGTTTCACCACACCAGGCCAGTATTGGAATATCGGGGGATAACAGTCTGTGTACACAACATGTGCCTGCCAAACCAGGTACACCTGTGCATGTCACTGTACAGTATTGTGGGACATGCACATCCCAGGCAATGTCCATATGAAGGACTATCAAACACAGACATGGCATTCATTGCAAAGCTATGGCCATACACATTGGTAACCAGGATGTCAGGGCAGATCATGCAGTACCCATCTGTGTGGGACATTGCAGACACTACACCCCTGTACCGCAATGTACACCATTGTCGGATGAAGCAATGCCAAGGATTACCCCTCACCCGGCCATGTACAGCCATCTTGCACAGCCAACCACTACAAACCCATGAAGCAATACATACATGCATCTCAGTACTGGAACCTTGTGTCTGTGTGTGGGTTATGATGCTCCCAACCACAGTCACTCCAAGTATAACCATCATCAGCATACCAACAGATGTCAAACACCTTCACATACCCTAGCCCATAGAACCTCCAGATATCCCCTGTGGTACATGTAGTTCTGTGCATTACTGCAGTGTGGCAAACTAAGTAGTTAGGTTGTATATTTGTGGCCCTGGCAAAGAGTGTCAATGCGAGTCTATTAGAGAGTGTGGTTGTGGTGACAATGGTATCCATTCACATGGACAGCAAAGTGTACTACACCTAATGTATGTCTACTATATCTCTGTTGCAGATGTCTCTCACATACACACATATATGTTTTTACAGCACAGCAACATGTCGGCTTTGTGGCACATGTAGTAACTTCATGCACATGTAATAGTAATGACTAGTCAGTCAGGGGTTTGCCCCCGGTACTGTTAGGTGTGTGGCAAATGATGCTTAGGGTTTAGTCTCCAAGCCCTTCTCTGGTGTACTTTGCCTGTCCCTTCCACACACTCTCTGGTGGATGTGGGGGTGTACACCTGCTCAGCAGCAGCATGTGTATTGTAAGTGATGGACATGATCAGGTGATGGCCTCTGTACCTATTGTAGTCCTCCTCTAGCTGATTGCATGTGGAACAGCTGTGATGGTGTTCCCATAGCCATTTGCATGATAAACACAGTACACTATCTAGGAACATCATGTTGGTATTTGGCCATGACAGTCGCAGTGAGTGGTACCTGGATGTGGTGTTCTGAAACGGCATCACAGATGATATCTGGATGTACCTCAGACATCATACACAGTGGGAAATAGCCTAAAGACAGGAGGGTGATATGCCATACATGACTACAGCATGTAAGTGTAGCTATACTGCACTGAGACTACTGCCTGTTTAACATGTTGTGTGTGGTAATGGCTATTTTGCATGTTTTAATACAGACATGACAGTACTCTGTTCATGAGGGACCCCCATCTGTAGGGCCATCTGTGAACTGGTCAGTGTGTGAAACCATTTGTTTCCTGTGTTACACACTGAGCACACATCTGTGCACAGCAGGAGCATAGTGTGAGGACTGCAGTCAGTACATGGTGATAGGGATGTGTTACAGCCATCGCATCCCTGACTGGACATATGTCACATGAAACAGTGGTATGACAGACACTGTCTGGGGTTCCCAGTGACAAGTGAATAATGGGCAACTATTCATAGCTGCAGTCACACGTCTACTACACATTGTACAGATGTCATGCAGTATATATGCATGTGTTGGGCTCCCTCTGCAAATGTATACCATCTGTTGTGTTGGGTTGATGGTGATATCTATGCATACTGTTGTAGGTAATCCTGAATTCTATTGTCTATCACTAAGCCATATGTGGGTTTAAACTGCAACACCATAGGCTGTATGGGTTGGGAGTTCCTGGCAGAACCTCCTGTCCCCCTTCAGCTGACCTAGGCACCAGGCACCAACACATCTGGGGCCCAGCCTTGGACCTCAATCTCTGTTGGCTCTGCACCACCTTCTGGTGGCACCACCACTGAGGATGGGGCAAATCCCTCCTGGGAGCAGGGCCAGACAGACACATGTCTGCTGTTGTGTGGTCCTGGATGTGGTGCATTGGGGGCTCACTATGGGGTTCTGAATCCAGATACGCAAGCTGAAGGGAGGAGTGTCACATTTACAGGGTGATGCTGCCCCTCCTGGACAGCCCCCAGCACTGCCTCCTTTGCAGCTGTTTAGGTGCAGTGGCGGCTGCCCATGGCTGGGGACCTCCATCCCACTGTTTCCATGGGCTTGTGAATGCTGAACACCCATCCCCATCTGAGGTGTATCCCCCCACATGTGTCATATACTGACCCTGTATGCTGTCTTGTCTGTGATCCTACCCTACCTATCCTCCACAGCCATACCTACTCTCCTTCCCCCACATCCGACCTTCACCCTATGGAAACATAAGGCCAATCGGTTCCTAGGACAACATCTACCCTATACATAGCTGTCCATTTCACACACGTGCCCACTGGACACATGTGACCCTTGTAATATGCATCACAACATACTTCTGTTATCCTCACCTCTGTCCCTCAGGCGCATGATCCTGGTATGCACATCACTCCTAAATGGTCCAGGTACACGTGATGAAGATGAACCCATTGTACACACAACACTACTGGTCCCTCTCTGGTTACCCCATTTACCTTTATCATGATGATGATGTTGCACACAGCACCTTGCAAGAGTACTGTTTACACATAATGATTGGACAGGTACTGTTGTGTTAATGTACATTACATGCACAGAGTGATATATACGGCCAATGTACAACTGTTTGCATGTATGAATGACACTTGTCTGTCTGAGGAAGTCTTAATATTACATAGGACAACACCACTACATAATACAGGCATTGCTGGTGTTTCCCTTTTCATTCCTTTGTAATGCTTTGTTGCCGCGTGGTATGTTCCTGATATATCTCTATATATGTATGTACCTATATGCTGGACATAAACACTCACATATAGATCTACATGATGGGATACATTCCTATTCTGTTGAATGACTGCACTGTATGATATGTTTGTGGTACTGTCCGTTGGTTGTGTATCTGCCATGGCGTATTGGTAAATCACATTAGCTGTGTGTGCAGGGTCCTGGTTCCAAGCCTTGCAGAGGCTATTTATTTTGTTGCAGGGCAGAACAAGGCCATTGGATACGGAGGGAGTAAGGCACATTAAAGCAGTTGTGAGTGGGTGTGCATGGGTTTGCGCAGTGTTAAGCAATGCTAATCTCTGGTTACAGCTTCTTACACTCGGTTAGCATCTACATTGCTTTACCAGTGCAATACTCATATACTGGTAGCCAAACAGGCTTACACCCGCTCACTCCTGCACTTTCAAATGCACCGACATTGGTGCTTGCATCTGACACTCACACCCCTGGGTGGGAGCGAGGACCACAATATTACCTTATGATGCCTATTACATCGGATAACTTGCCTACAGTATCGGGAATGGCTGCCGATTAGGTGACGGCATGCCATTCGACTGTACGGAATTGGCGCCCTGTCCAGTCTTTTATTCATATTATTTGTGTGTTCCTCTTACAATCTGCACCCATCTGGCTGATATATGGCAACCGAAATTCTTCAATACAGACAAGTAATTGGGTTTTGGGACCCACATCCGTCTGCCGAGTCATGCTACTGCATACCTATTTTAGGGTTGCTACCTTTTCAATTGCCCAATGTGGGACTTTTTTGTAGAAACGTCAGATTTTGCAGGGTAAAACATACCCACAGCCAGTACAAAGGAAAGAACTTCACTGTTTTGCCTAAATAAAAGCTTATTCTTGTAGCATTATACCTGCTTATTCTGTTTCTTATAACATTTAGGTGTTTCAGATACAAAATAATTGTTCTATGCAACTACTACAGACAATCTAGGAAAATCTTTGTCCTAAAATCTCAGGACATTTGCCATTTTTTCAATTATTTTGCAGGACACAACTGCCCAAAGAGGGACTGTCCCTCGCAAAGGTGGACAGGTAACCCTAACCTATTATTTTGTCATCTTTCTAAGGTAGTCAGCGGAATATGCACTTTCTGTCACTATCAGACCTCTCATACAAATGGGGAAAAATGAACACTGAATCAGGGACACTGCATAACACCATCACGGACACATTTAGAATTTTGGTGCTATTAACCTGACACATTGACAGACTCAGAGCATATGTATTCATACACATTGTCTGAGGTACATGCTGTTTATGACTCTTAAATGTTGTCATTATTCATTAAATGTATTCCACTACCTTTCCTCCTAATTTCACTAGTTCTAGGAGGGTTTAGGTGGGACAGAGTTAGATTCTGAGTCGTAATCAGGGACGTCCCTGGTAATCGGGGACAGTTCAATGGTATGGTCCTTATGTGTTTCCCCCAATGGTTTACGGACTATCCAGTGGATGTGTTCTTAGGGGTTGGGAGGTATGGGCATATGCTATGCCCACATTGGAATATTACCTACATCCATGGTGCGGTCCTAATATGGCTCTGCCAGCCAACACCTGCATGCCTAGACCCATACTCGCATACCCATAGTCCCCCTACCTGCCACTCCTCTACAGCACACATCCTTACTGTGGGCGCAGGTAGGGTATAAACACACCACTACACACAGCCCACTCTCCCCGTGTCAGGACACATGTCATACGTTGTGTCGACCCATGTGTTGCCAGGCTTACACAACCTACTGGTCTGTGTACATCTACAGCCTGGTTGGATAGATCATTATCAGGACTGGCTCTGATCATTCATTTTTGGTATCCCACAAGGGACATCGATGTCTGTTTCAAGTGTAGACCTAGCAGACCTCTCCCACTGGTAGTATCTTGCCAGTGGTCTGGGAAGCAGTGGTGTGTTTACCTTTATTGTGTGTCTGTATGTCTCACCGGCCCAGCTGGGGGGGGGTGAGGGGTGATGCTACGTGTTACACATTTGTTTATTAGACCTCCCACCAAAATATGCCCAGCCTGTGAACATATGTTACTCGTAACTGCTGTATCATATCCTAGCTATATACATGTGTATATTTACTGTAACATATATATATATATATCTATATATATATATATATATATATATATATATATATATATATATATATATAAATAAAATACATTAATATATACAGATATATCTGCATATGTATGCATACATGTATATTTATATCTTGCTGTCTATAAATATATATATATATATATATATATATATATATATATATATAAAAAATCTAACGACATATGGGTCTATGGTTGTCTGCATATGTATATATGCATATGTGGGTATGTATCTGTATTCTTTCTCTGTATGTATATATTCGTACTACGGCGAGGGAGAGGCATATCTCTGTGTTGCTATGGGTAGATATACTCACACATAGCTCTACATATGTGGACACTTTACATTGATTGCCTGTATTTTTCCTGTGTCCAGCTGTGGTGGGGGGTGGAAGGGCATGCTCCGTGTGTCATGTTTCTTGCCTGGGCTCCTCACTTCCATTGGCATAGCCTGTGAACATATGTCATTCCTGTGTGCTGTTTCCTATCATAGCTGTATATCTCTGTATATCTACGCACACACACACACACACACACACACACACACACACACACACACACGTATATAGATATATATATGTATTTATGTATGTATACATGTACATATATGTGTGTGTGTGTGTGTGTGTGTGTGTGTGTGTGTATATATATATATATATATAGTTTTATATATATATATATATATATATATATTTATATATATATATATATATATATATATATATATATATATATATATAAATACATATATATATATATATATATATATATATATATATAAATAAATATATATATATATATATATATATATATATATATATATATATATTTATATTTATATATATATATATATATATATATATTTATATATATGTGTGTGTCTGTAAACCAATACATACCCTGCGCATACGCACTTACACAAGTGTAATGGTGTTTTTATATGCTTCACCTGCATACTAGTGCCTTATTCATTATGACACTGAGACTTCACTCCAGTTATCTTGTAATCAGTATTTAGCACATTATACAGTGGACAGATGTCGCAATATGTTCATGTACGGATTACCGATGGTAATTGGAATGTGATACAGTGTGATTCGGTACAAGAATGTCTGTTCATTAGGGGGTTGCTCTAATGAATGTACTATTGCTGTGCTGCTCCATATGCATATATACCCATATACCCATGGTTCCTGGTTCCCCAAACACAGCCCAACGCCTCCCTAACACTGCTGTCATCCATTCTGCTGTCAGATCCGCGGTGTATCAGCACCACTACACACTGGCCACACCCCTACTCTTATAGAGCCATCCTATCAGTTTACTCATTCCACGTATCCTCAGACCTCCCATACGTTTAGTCCGCAAACATTGGTGATGTGAGCGACCAAAGAATACTATTTGCAATTATTGGATTGCCCCACATGGAACACGATGTGTTTATGGCAAGATTACACTCTATACTTTAGTACATCCTTACTCCCGTTAACATGACACTACAATTCATTAATATGTATGACTATGCGGTATCGCACACGTTACACATGGGAGCCTAGTTATGTATGTGTTCAGCGTATTTCTTTTACAATTAGACCGGTTAAGCACTTGGTGTTGCTGTACAGGGCAGATCACAGGAAGGATTCCATGAGTGGGGAAGCCCTCACATTTGATTATCGTCAGCATACCACTGACTTTGGAGACTGTACACGCATCTGCATTCTAGCAGTTTCATCCCATCCCTTTTTTGCACAGCCTATTATTCCATCTACTATCGATGTTTGTATGTGCGCTTTCCTTTTATTTATGTCTACAAATGGAATGCATGTGTTACAGAGAATGTACTTCTACATATTGTTGTCTGCATGTCTGTATGCATATATACCTGTTACAAACTCACTGACCTCCACGTTGCAGTCCAGTTAGTACCGGGCCATCCAACCTTGACACATCTGGCTCCATAATTTCATACCCATAGTTCCTCCACCCCACCCGTGTTCAACTTACATGTGTAACTTCCATTATCCACTTGTTATCGCAGCCATGAAACACCTCCAGACATTGCCCTCTCCAGAGCATTAGGGGCCCTATACATATGTTGTCCCGCCTCGTGTATTCTCAGGCTCTCCCGCCATTTAGTCTTTGAACATACCTGCCCTTGCTAGGGTTATAGATTACAGCCTTATGCGCTTTAGAATTTTTGGTAGTCCCAACAGGGACTAGTCTCTGTCTGTGTGTAAAGCAGACTTAGCAATTCAACGATGTTACTCCCACTAGTAAAACCCTGCCTGTGGTGTGAGTAGCAGTGCTCTGCTCACTCCTGGGCAGCTTTTTATGACATACAATGATAGCACTATATGATACCATAGTTGCTGTTGATTCCCGTCACATCCCTTGTCTATGCTTTATTGTTACGACATTCATTCTTCATATATATATATATATATATATATATATATACATATATATATATATATATATATATGGCAGTCGCAACGGAAGTTCGAACGCTGAATGTCGAGTAAAATCAATCTAGGAACGGTTTTAACATGGGTCGAGGTAGGTGTTCAGTATTATTCTGAACTACAAACATCTCCCCTACCTCGACCCATGTTAAAACCCATTCCTAGATTGTTTTTTTGACTTCGCAATTATCATTTTCAAACTTCCGTGTTCGACTATAGTACAGTTGACGGAGGGCCGTTCGAAATTTTAATAGTAAACCATATATATATATATATATATATATATATATATATATATATATATATATAAACATATTACATCTGTACATACGTATGTACATTTCCTATGCTGGGTGCTGCTTACACCCGCACAAGCGTACTCGCATATGCTTACTGTGTGTTACATATGTTTACTGCAGCTTATTTGTGCTTACTTGTGCCTTATTCATTATGACAGTACCACTTCGATTGAAGGGATCTGGTTAATAGTCCCATGCGATACTCACATTCACTTTTACATGTTATAATGTTGGTTTTACAGCAGAACAACATTCATTCCACAAGGAAATGATATGTGCTATAGTCGAACTTGAAACATGAATGCCTGCTCAATAGGTGGATGCTCTAACCACTACACTATTGGTGTTCTGCTTCATTTATATGTATACCCATGGTTCATAGTTACCGGAACACACGACTCAACACTTCACTAACACAGCAGGCATCCATTCTCCTGTTGGGAAAACTGCACTACTACACATGCTCCATTCCTTACTGCTCTGGACCCATGCTGCATGTTGACTCACTCCAAGTATATTCAGACCTCCCAAGCCTATAGTCCTGGCACATAGGTTTGTATGATTGTCAGGGTGTTTGTTTGGTCATCTGGGTTTAGGCTTGTCTGACTGGGGACTAGGACTGCCCTGTACCTGTTTGAAAGTCAGATTTAGCATGTAGACAAGGTTACTCCCACTGTTAACATCCTACTTGTGGTTAGAGTCGCAGGGATTTTGCCTACCTCTGGCCAGCTTGATATGTCAGCATTAGATAACACGGGTGTTCTTCTGCTGTTTTCCTTCGCATTCATTATGAATGCTTTCTTTTGCCAATGTTCGTTATATATATATATATATTATATATATATATATATATATATATATATATATGTGTGCGTGTGTGTGTGTGTGCGTGTGTCTGTGTGTATGTACGCATGCATATACATCTATATGATTTAACTACTTTGATCATACTGTTGAATGACTGTGCTGTCTGCTATGTTTGTGATAACATCAGAGATAGGTATAACTACCGTAGCTTAGTGGTAAATCACATTGATTGTGATGTGTAGGGTCCTGGCATCGGGCCTGGCTGACATGGTTTATTGTGTTGCTGGTCAGAACAAGAGCCGTTGGATAAAGGGTGAGTACAACACTTCTCAGCAGTGGTTTTCCATTTAATTGCCGTTTCACGTCCCGCAAACACCTTCTGCATTCTTACTGTGATACGTCACCCCAGTTCACATTTCAATGGTATTATATCATTATACAGCATAAAATTAGCAAGATATGCTCTTATACGGATTATGCATCATAAATGGTATGTGCTGCAGTTGAACTGGCAACATCTGCTTGATAAGCAGATGCTCTAACCACTACACTATTGCTGTGCTGCTTCATTTGCATTTATACCCATGGTTCATAGTTACCAGAACAAACACAGCACAACATCACTAACACGGCAGTCATCCATTCTCTGGTCAGAAATAAAGCACACCACTACACATGTGCCACTCCCTACTGCTCTAGACACGTCCGGTATGTTGGCTCACTCCAAGTATATTTAGATGTCCCATGCTTATAGTCCTGGGACATATGTTCATATAACGGTCAGGGTGTTCAATTAGTCTTCCAGTTTTTGGCTTGTCCAAATGGTGACTGGGACTGCCCTTTATCTGTTTGAAAGTCAGACTTGGCATGTGGACATAGTTCCACTGTTAGCATCCTACCTGTGGTTGGAGATGCAGGAGGTTTGCTCACCTCTTGGCAGCTTGATATATATATATATATATATATATATATATATATATATATATATATATATATATATATATATATATATATATATATATATATTTATATATCTGTCTGTACATACACATGCATATATACCTACATGCTTATTTACATTTCCCATACTGTTGAATGACCGCCATTTACCGTCGCGCATACCCGCTTACGTCTGCTTTAAAGTGCCTTAATCACCCTATATCTGACTGCCATCATTGTGGCCATCATATAAAATTAGCCCTTGCATTGCTTGGACCCGGGAACAGGAACACCATAGTCACTGGTTTTACCACTAAACCATCCGTGATACATTCTGTATGGATGGTAATTAGGATATATGACTTTACTACAGCCATTCCACAGTACTGGCAACAAATGTGACATTCGGGTGGTGTACATATGTATAGTACATGTTACTATTCATATGTTTCTGAGAGGCATATGTATACATTTGCAAGTATACACATTTATGAAATGGACACATACTTGACAACTACTTATATGCATGTATGTGTAGCTATGCGAATATAAGTATGTACATTTATAGATATATGACTACATATCTGGAGTTATACATGGCCATGTATATGAACAACCGCATATGGGAGGTACCTGTACCATTTGTAAACAGGGGTTGTGTGCATCATTATGATGAGGAACCTGGATGGGGTATACAATTTGTGGGCATGTACTATTTGGAAGATGGCTATAGGGAAGCTTCATGGGAACATGTGAATGGTATAAATTCCCAATAATGCACGTGGGGAGGCGTGCATCAGGGTCGTAGGTTCTTCAGGACCGGCTGGAGGCTGAGCTGGGTTGTGGACAACTACTGCTAATGCAACTTATGTCTGGTTGTCTACGGGGATGGACATTGTGTCATGCCAACAAGTCTAATCTTTAGAACAGACACTTATCCCATGAGGGATGGCCAAAAATTGTGGACACCAATGACTCCAATTCTTTTGGCTTTATGAAAATGAGGGAGGGTTATACATGCAAGGGATACTAGTTTGCAAGCCTGAGACTGCCTAGGGTGAGACTGCCTACTAGATATGGGTAGGGGGCACTATGTGCAGATATGGCTGTGCCAAGCTAGCAGCCCGAGTATGGGTGATTTTTGTGGACTTTCAGCAAGGGGGGGTTGTGTGCTGTGGATGGGATGATGGGTATTCAATTATGTATCCAGGTGTGTTGGGGTTGGATGGCACAGTTTCAGCCAAACCATTATGTGGGTGTGAGCCAGTAACTTTTCTGTACATGTGTATCGCACATTATAATGTTCATATGTTTGTGGGATTGTGTTCTGCAGTATCGACTGTCAGGGTGTATTGCAGATGTGAATGTATGTTCTTTGTTTGTTTACTTTCTGATTCACCCACCGCTCCCTTGTGCACCTCCAGTTCATCTCTTGTACATCCGACCCAGTCTCCCCTTGGTGAATTATTCCATTAGCCATCACCCTCCCCCATATTCCACAGACACCATCCATCCCTTCTCTGGTTGATGGCTCGTGGCATAGACAATAGAATACATTGCGTACTCTACATATCTTTGGTATCAATATGGTTGTGAGGACAACCCTGGCATATTTGATCTTCCACATGCTGTACTTCATGCACATAGGTACACGCAAATACTTATCTTTCATGACATGGTAGGTAGACCCGGGTAACACCCATTCATCTTTGGGCCATCCAGACAAGGACGACTTGGACCGCGAATGGGCAGATATTGAGCGAATGCTCTGACCATTGGTAAGGTTGCCACCTTTTCAATTGGCCAAAGTGGGACATTTTCGGGACACACATCAGATTTTACAGGCCGATACATACCCACAGTCAGTACAAAGGATAGAACTTTACTTTTATGACTAAATGGAAGCTTATTATTGTAGTAGTTTAGTTCTTATTCTGTTTCTTGTAACAGTTAGGTATTTTAGATACAGAAATAACTATTTATGGAACTATTACATAAAATATGGGACATAATTATGTCCTACAATTGCAGGACATTTGCCATTTTTAATATTTTTGGAAAGGACACAACTGCCCAGAGAGGGACTGTCCGTCACAGAGTGAGACAGGTGGTAACCCTAACCATTGGGCTAGACTTAGCAAAGGGCAGCGGCATGCAAACACGCTGCATTTCCCTTCCACTTGGTATAACAATCAACACTAAAATGGAATATGGGCACAGGGTTTTAAATGTCATTTGTTCGAGGGACAGGGGCTCAATATTCAGCTACGTGCCTTTGTGTTTACATTTTATTTTGGTGTTTGCGAAACTGTCTTGTATGCTTTGCATACATTTCAGTATCCACGGACACTGACAGGAGTGATTACTATTAGAGGCAAGCTGTACTAGTCAGCATTTTAGGTTGCGCATCTTCAGCCGACATGTTCATGCCTCCGTACATGGCTTTGACACACCCCCTGCGCACATTTCCTATGCACGTGGATGTTGTGGCAGCGTGCCTTCATTAATATGCATATGGTGCTGCTGCACCATCTCTACACCGCACGGTCAGAGCAAGGCTAATGCCGTTCTTGCACCGAGCTTCATGAATCCCAGGGACTGACCCACAGGACAAACAGTCAGAATAAGTAAATTGTAGCACAGGATGTTGGGCTGCAGTCTTTCTGTGAAAACAAAAGCCATCAATTTTCTATTGCAGAGATGGAAGTCCGTGTATATGAAAAATGTTTGAAATGGATTACTGTGACATTTACTGTTTTGTTGTAATCCCAGTCAAACATCTAAGTTGAAAATGTCAGAGGATGAAGTCAGGGAGGAAAGAAAGTAACTTACATTTACATGATCTCTGTTAAACAGTAGTTGATATAGCTTTTGACGGAGGGGTAGTTTGTGCCTGACAGAAGTTGGAATACTTCACTGTGGCCGTTATTTCTTTCACTTTCATTTCAGTCATACATTAAAGGTCTAACCTTGAAATGTCTGTGAAATCAGAGGATGATTGTCTGATTGCTGTTAAAGGATCATTTTTGTATGCTTTTTATCTCTCTATTTACTGATCATTGGCCATCATCTTATAAGTCTTAGCCTGTTTATTTCCAGCCACTGACACTGTGGCTACTTAGCAGTAGAATATGTACCACCTCCATCCTCTCTTCAAAATTCCTGTTTTTCATACACAAAATAAAAATCTTAGTTTTCTTAATAAGTTCAGCAGAAAGCTTGTTGACTCTTTTTCAAAAGATATCATCACATTTCTAGCAGATCTTTGCTCATTCAACTTATTCTAGAGCTCTCAGTCCCTCCCTGCAATCAAGTAACCACCAAGATCTTCTCATTACAAATATTCTCACAAACATCTTCCCCATGATCGTTCAGCCTTGTTTTTTTAATGATCACCATCCAATTACTTTCAAACTAAGTAACATGGTTGTTAAATATCACCAAACAGTAATTTATTTTAGGCTGAAATATTACCTTTCCCTTAACTGGTTAACAATCCTTACCTTGGAAAACACTAACTGGGCGGCAGAACATCATTTTAGAGTGTCAAGATTTCAAGATAAAATTTTCCCTTGATATTAGGACTCTGCAAAGTAAACAAAAGCCTATGGTTTTCGAAAAAAAAAAAAAAAAACTATAATCACTTTTTGCCTCTAGACTGAAGCCTGGTACAAATGCAAGCAAAACCCAAGTCCAGGCACAGGCTTTGGGCTCACTCAACTCACTAACCTGTCCAAAGAGTCCGTATGAATAAATAAATCTTAATTCTAAGCAATGATCCTATTAAATAAATCCAAATAGTTTTAGAGTGAAGTTAAACTTTAATTCTGTAAACAAGCTGCAGGAGCTGTTTCTTCTGACACCATTCAGTGCAGATTAGGTTAACTTACCATTTACATTTTCTTAAAGGAAATTAATAAATGCCACCACTCTCACCTGAATATTCTCCATCTCCACTCCAGCCACCTTATTCTTCCTCCTGTACATTATATACCTTTTTCCATTTCAGACAAGCTAAACCTAATGACAAAAAACTCCACCTGATCAAATTTTATGTAGATGCTTCAACAGATTCTGATAACTGGCTGCCCTGTTTTGTATACTGTTGTAAAGAATTAATCTTGTACAAAGATACAGCTTCTGTATCAGTCATAATATTATGTTTAACATTTGAAAAACAACATTATTAAAACCATTAACTTAGTAGCTTAAAATCTACCAGTACATTTAACATCTGCCCCATTTCTGTTTTACCTACTCTTAGTTTTCATACTTCATGGCTCTGTAACCTCCTGAGCTGGGCTCAGAATTGGCATTGGTACTGGTGTTGTACTTGCAAAGACAAATATAGAAGAATAAATACCACTAAATAGGTTCATAGGATCATAGAAGATTACTAGGCAATTGGCCCTAGGCCCTTTATGAGCCTAGCCATATTATATCCTTGTTTCCCTCACAGACCGAGAGAAATAGCCTATATTAGCATGAAATTTATGATCAACACTGACTGCCCCTATCCAAGAGGGACATAAGTGAAACCCCCAAAGTGAATTTATGGTTTCCCATACAATTGTACAAGTTGTGCTTAAATAGGGTCATTGAGGATCTTTGTTTGTCTTGAATTGGGAGTTTGTTACAGAGAAGTGGCAGCCTATGGGAGACTTATCTGTCTCTCCAGCAAGTCATGTTTACGTTGCAGGCTAGGTTAAAGTCTCTAGAGAGAGTGAGTCTTGTCTCATTAGATTTGCAGATGTGCAGCCTTTCCATTAAGGTAGGGTCTGAGACTGCTATGTAGGTCAGGCACAAGTTGCCTCTAAGCAGACTATATGAGACAGAATGATGACAGTGCCTTCAGTCTGTCCATATAGGTCATGTGATGAAGGCCTTGAATTTTTTTGGTGAGAAATCTCTGGCTCAGGTGTCTGGTGAGGTACATACAGAAGGGAGAATTGCACTCTAGTATGGGTCTGATGAGGGATGAGTGTAGAGGAGTTATAACCTCCTTTGTTTTGGATGCTATTCCCTTTCTTATGAGATGGGCAATGTAAAAGGCTTTCCTCACTACTGTGGACACATGATGAATGAATTTAAGGCTGCTATCAACCTGTGTTGCTAAGTCTCTCACCACTAGGTTTGAACTTAGGGAGTATTGTTAATGTTGTAAGTTGCTTGTACTCCACCTTTAATGAAGGGGATGATACTGCATTTTTTGCATTAAATTTGAGTCCATGGCTTTGGCACCAGTCATTTGTTTGTGTAAGCCCTTTTGTAGTATGGTGACATTGTTTTGGGTTTCAGTGATTGCACCTAGTTTGCAGTCATCAGCGAGGTTGATAAGTCACAGGACATTTATTTTCACCTGAACTTCTGAGAAATAGATTCCAAACAGAAGTGGACCCAGCACAGATCCCTGTGGAACTCCACTAGTAACAGGTTTGCTGGTAGAGGTGGAATCCCCTACTTTGACTGTATGTGCTCTGTTGGTGAGCCAGGTGGTTACTCATCTAATGACATATAGGGTTATCCCAAGCTGGGTGAGTTTATCAATGATGTTTGAGTGGGGGATAGTGGTAAAAGCCTTGGCTAAGTTGAGATATGCAGTATGCACAGTTTTGCATTCATCCAAGGCTTTGGTGACATTTTCAAAGCAGTGCACCAGATTTAACAAGCATGATCTGCCTTTAATGAAACCAATCTGGGTTGGGTCAAGTGTTTGACGGTCTCCTAAATCCTTGTTGATTAAGTCCATGATGATTCTTTCCATTGCCTTACAGATAAGGCTGGTTAGGCTTATGGGTCTATAATTCCTGGGATCAGTTGAGGGTCCCCTTTTTTGCAGTTTTCCATTCTGCCTTCTCAGGCTTCCTTTGCTGAGGGGGCCATGTTGTGTGGTCAGATTCACCATTGAGTAACAGTGAAATCCCTTTGGGTTGGATGGCAGTGTTAAGTATATTTTGTGTTATGATATCTTGTTGTAATTCCTTGAAAGATTTCTTAAGAACTTTCAAATGGATATTGGCAATGAATGAGTGAATGAATGACTTCAAACTATTTCTCTAGACCTACACCACTGTTTATATGGCAGATCCCCAGCACTTCTCATTGTAGTAAATTGTGGCAGCAGCAGCATTGTGTAAGCACAGGAAATTCTACCCCCTCAAGTGCTTGACACAATCATACTGAAGAGTACTAGTCATAGGATAGCACCTCCAGGGTACTGCACTAGTCACTTTCCTAATTCCTAGCATTGTCTATCTTACCATGACCTTTTGTGTTCTGCCATTCAGCAATGTAGCTCCTGTATCTTAGTGCTGATCCTACACTCAGCCGCTTTAGTTTGCATGTCTGCCTTTGGTGTGAGAACTAATCATAAAGCTTTTCAAGGTCCAGGTGGATGAGATCTGATTGTGCCCCCTGTCAGGTTCATTTGTAACCCAGTCATAAAACTAGAACAGGTTTAGTTGACAATTCCTTCTGGTTATGATTTCATGTTTGTTGTTGTCCTGGAGATAGTTCTACTCTAAGACTGCTTTCAGCCTTCGCCTCAGGTTTCTCTCCATGGCTTTTCTTGCCATTGTTGTTTGCTCCCTGAATTATTTCTGCTTCCCCTTCCATAAGGGTACTGCTTTTGCTGGCTTCATCTCCTGTAGAACTTCCCTGCACTTCTCTGCTGGGGTCTTCCAACTCATTGGCCATATTTGTTAGGGCTCTGAAAGGTAGCTCATCTGGGCTTTCTGTTTTTTTTCCTCTTATTGCTGCCAGTTCTTTTTGAATCTCCTCTCTCTTTAACCTGTCTCCCTCTTGTTCTCACCATTCTGCTTTTCCACACTCCAAGTGTGGTACCTTTCCCTGCTTTCATTTGCTATCACTGCTTTTTCTCAGTCTTTTATTATTATTCCTATTTCGTTATTGCTCGGCTTGTCTGTATCTGTACCTCCCGTCATTCTTTCTGCTATATACCTAAAACTTGCTTGTTTCCTTCTGCTGTCACCACCATCTTTACTGTTTATTTTTATTTTGTTCCCCCAACAAAGCATAACCCACTCTTTTAAAATGTCACACCATGGTCTTTTTATTTTTATTTCTGTCCTTCTCCCTACTCCAAACTGCATACTAGTATAATCACTGTTTGTTAGCAGTGCACTAACATGAACATCCATGATACCCTCTGGATTGTTCAGGAACAGTTCCGTAATTCCACCCCCGTATACTTACACATCACAGCTAGCTTGTTCCAGCATACTCACCCTGCACTGGAGCTACCAACTTGCTCTTCAAGGTTTATGGCCAGTGAAGATTATTAGAGTTCCCTGGACCACACATCATTCTTGCTACTATAGGGGATTGTAATGATCTACCATCACCCCCCTTCACCTGTTACATCCAAGGGCTGTCCCTCTCTATGGACACACTTTCCCACAGATTATGCCTAAACCAATACCACTCCTCTTGGCCAGCACCTCAAATACCTGATCCAATAAATAAACCTGGGTTGCCCCACGGTTAGGACTTTTTCCCCTCTATGTCATCGTGCTGGCTATCACATCCAGAATTTTTGCATTTCTGGAACAGCGCTGCACATCTGGCTGAACCTGCCATGGTCCAAAGCCTTAATCACCTACTAATCCCTTTTTATTCTGAAGCTTAGGATTTCCAACTCTTCATCTAGTAGATTCAGATCTCCATAATTATTACGCCTATCCCCTCTAATATTCTGTCCTCCAGTCTGTCATCCCCCTTTCTTGTTTTGGCTGGGAGAGGTGTTACACAATGTATTAGTCTTCCAGTTTCACCCCCCATGATAAATGCCAGGGTACTTAACTTAGCTTCTGATCCTGGCTCCACTCTTGCCTCATTTCTGGTATGTTGCTTTCCTTTTTTTTTAACTTCACATGCAACACCCTTCTTTATGTCGAGTGTTAAGCCACCTCATCTCTCCTTTCTCTGTCTTTCCAGAACCATCTGTATCCAAGCACCTAAAAGCACCACAATGTGTCACACTCTGTTGTCACTGCTGCATGTTTTTGTGGTGCCAGCAATGACCAGTCTTCCCTTCTACATGCATGCTTGCAGTTTGCTCATTCTTTATTAAACTGTGAATTGCGTTTTTATTTTAATAAATGTGACCCCTGTCTTTCTAGCTAAACTCCTCACATTCGAGAGTAAGCCTACCAGCTATGCCCCAAGTCACCCTTGTTTGATCTGCTATGCTCTGCTTTTCCTTTTGCCTTCTGTCTGCTGCTTAAACACCTATACCCTTCTATTTCTGTCTCTGTCTCCCTCCTTCCATCATAGTTAAACAATGTGATTGTTGATATATTCCTTTATTAATACTGGTGTCCTTTCTGGATTGAGACGAAGCCTGTCTCTTGCACAGGTCAGTTGTTTGTGCCAGGTATCACCAATGATCTGAAGCATCTCAAGCTTTTCTCCCTTGTCCTGTGCTGCAGCTAATCATTATACTCCCTAATCCTTTTGTCCTTTCTTTATGCTGGTTGCTGGTATGGCTAACAATTCTGAGAATGGTGTCTCCAACTCTCCCTCTCCTGAAATCCTTTTGGCCCTGTTTACTGTCACCTCAGCTGTCAACTCTGACTAATCATTCTGCATGCACCACAATATGTGTCCAACCCTAACCCTTGAAGATCACTTTGGTCAAATGAATCTAAGTCCTATGACAAGTTTTGCTAAAAGCTGTTTTATCCCTTCTCACTTTCATAGAATTCTAATCTCCTTTGTAACTGAGTTTCTAATCACCAAAACCTTTTGTTTATATTTCCATACTGGCTTTCTTCCACTTTGCTGCCTACTTTATGCCACTGTTTAATATGTACATGCTATCTTTACATATATCTTTTGTAGGAAACATTTATTGCAGCAGTATTTCCACTTTCTTTATGGCGGTTTGCATCAATGTTCTGGCAATGGCTAATACTTCAGACTGTGAACAGTGTATGTGTATATTAGAGATGTCTGTGCAGCTTGGATGTTCAGAAGAATAATTTTCATGCATCTTGAAAAATCATTAGTTAGTTCATCCTTTTTAACCATTACCCTTCCTTTCCCATTGACTTGTAGGTTACTAGGCTAGTTGCTCTTATGGACCATTTTAAGCTTAGCCAGTTTCCCTCAGTGGTGAGAATCATGCCCTTTAACTTATGCCTCTGAGATAAATGCCTTGACCATTTAGCCAGTGCCCAACCAAAAGTGAATCCACCGCTCTTTTATACACTGCAATAACTCAAATTTGAACCAAGATTGCTACAGCCACAACACAGAGTACTAATCACTATAAAATCACAGCAAGCTATCTGGAGAGGAACTCTATAGCCCTTCCATCTCCATATCTACCAGTTTCAGTTTTTCTCACTGTATGTGTCCATTCCTCCCTCACTGTGACATACATAATCTGTTGCATCCCTTCTGTTCTCTTTCTACAAAGCATTTTTAGTCATTTGTTTTTTCACCCTCTGACTGTCTTTTCTTTGTTAAGGAAGTAAGTGTCCCTTCCTGCTCACTTACTTCCTGCTCACCTTGTGGTATTATTTCCTGCATGGCAACATCTGGCCCTGCTTTATCACTTCTCTTGATATCACTCCTTCCATACTGGCCTTCTTCTGAATGAAGAGATAAATCATCAAGGAAAGGAGAGTAGTATTGTTGGAACTGAATTCATCCTCAGGTCTTGGTAAATACCTTCACAAGTTGGACCCTGTTTTTCACTAAATCTCACCAAGATGGTACTGATATATAGATGCATTTTATATAGCATATTTCATGCACAGAAGTAGGTTAAAAAATAAAAAAAAGCTGGGTACTGAAGACCCAGGATAACAAAGTGTCCAATCCTGGTAGGCACACTGGTGCCAGTACTGGAAGAAATGACAGTGTAGAATCCTTAATACACGGAAATATTCCTACAATGAGGCTAGGCCAGGCCCAGAGGGGAGGATGGCCCCCCTGTTGCAGAAGGAAGTAGTAGTCTACAAAAGTCACAAAAAATGATAGGCCAAAAAAGAAACATAAAGACAACAGAGTGGACTATTGAGGATAAGAAACAAATTATGTATTATTACTATTATGCAAGAAGCCCAGAATTTCCAGACAGAAGATATACAAAAAGATTAAGAGAGAAAATACTTCCACAAGAAAAACTGTCAGAAGCTTCAAACAAAAATGTATTTTCATTAATACAACAGATTAATGAAAAACATACAGACCAAGAAACCTTGGGCCATTTGTTAAAAGAAGCAACTGAAGAAGTGTGAAAATATAAAGAAAAAAATCTAGAGACTTTTGAAAGGTATAAAAAAGAAATATGGGAATGGGAAAGAAAGAGTGATCTGATATTGTGCAATATTTATGCAAAAGATTAAGCTAAATTATACAACGACCCCCCATTAATATTCCAAAACGTGCACGCTGACTGGTCAGCATGCACGTTGTAAATCAGACTTATAATAATGGAAAAAGTTCTGGTCGCCCGGACTTTTTCCATTAATATGTCTTTTTTTTTTTTTTTTACAGCAACGGAGAATGCAAGATCTCCGTTGCTTTTTAGAAACTGTCTCGCTATGTTAAAGGAGTTTAACATAGCGAGACAGCTTTAAAAAAATAACGGAGATCTTCCTTTCTCTGTTGCTTTTTTTAAAGCTGTCTCACTATGTTAAACTCAGTTAACATAGTGAGACACTTTGTAAAAAGCAACGGAGATCTTGCTTTCTCTGTTGCTTCCACCCGCAGCTCTGATGTACTGCGTAAGCATACGCATGCGCACTACATCAGAACTGCCGCAGAATACCAGACAGCTGCGGAAGGGCAGCATGGAGGCATTATACAATGCCATTATTTAAGAAAAGTAAGTATTTTTTTTTCTTAAATAATGTCATTGTATAATAGCAATAACCCACTTCTAAGTGTGGGTAATGCTGGATTTACCCACGGTTGTCTTTGTTTGGCCACTCGGGCTTCAACCTTGTGACCAAACCACACCAACCGTGGGTAAATCCAGCATTACACACACCCAGGTGTGGGTAATTGCTTAATTAATCAACACAAAAAAGGATATTCAAAGAGAAATGCAGGCAAAGGCATTCAGATATGGAAAAATTCACAATAGAAAAAATAAGATCATAAAGAGCGAATGTAGATCAGAGGATTAGTAAAGCAGACGTAAAAAAAAAAATAAAAGATGAAGTTATGGAATACTTGCAAAGTGAAGGATTTAGTGCAGAAAGTCTAACACAGGTTACATTGCAACATAATGAAACAAGGAATTCCCAAAGTAAGGAGAAACAGGAGGAGAAGAAGACATCTGAAGAAGAAATATGGACATGGGAAATAAAGAGAGGTTTAATATGGTGCAATATATATGCAAAACTAATCAATACAAACAGAACAGCACAAAAGGTATTTGAAGAGAAATACAGGAAAAGGCATCTGGACATGGAAAATTTTACAGTACAAAAAATAAAAAAATAAAGAGGAAAAATAGAAAAAGGATTAGTAATGGAGAAGATGAAGAAATAGAAACTGAGATTATGGATTACCTGCGAAGTGAAGGATTTAGTGTAAAAAATCTAGCTCATATAAAATCACAGAAGGATAGAATAATGGATCCCCAAAGTAAGGAGAAAACAGTGGAGTGGGTAACATCTGATAATTTGCCATATGAAGATACATTGGAGCCTTTCACAGGAAACTAGTACAGAAGTTTAGTCGCACAGCAAGAGAAAGAATGGGAAACTATAGCAACTCTGATGCAGTCAATGTCATGAGGTGATAGGCCAATGAGCTCCCATATGAAAGAGCAACGGATGACACAGGGTGAAAGTGAAGAGAATGTTGCTCTGAAACTTTCTATAGAATGCCTCCAGGACATGGAAAACAAAGAATGTGCCCTCAGCTTAGAAGAAAAATGAACTAAGAGTTGCTTGATTTAATAGAAATGGACAGACCTATTAAAATCAATGGAAGAAACAAACTACAGAAAATCAATGAAATCCAAAAAGTTAGAAGTTTGATAAAACAAATGAACAAAGTAATTAGGACTGTTCATAGAAATTTATGTGATATAACAGAAGTAAATAGGATCTATTACTGTGCAGCTAAATTAATAACAGATAAAGTCTTACCACAAAAACATAGGGTAGTAAGGGAAAGGAAGGGGAAAAATCGAATATCATCGGGGAAGTATAGAATAGAGAAAACTATAAAGCAATTAAGACAAGAAGTGTCACTGTTAGAAGAGTATGGAAGAGGGAACAGATCAACAAAAAAACTCAGAAAGACAGACATGATAAAAGCAATGTGCAGTATTAGAACAAGTCAGGATCTATCGTGCACT
Source organism: Protopterus annectens (assembly GCF_019279795.1). Classification (NCBI taxonomy): domain Eukaryota; kingdom Metazoa; phylum Chordata; order Ceratodontiformes; family Protopteridae; genus Protopterus; species Protopterus annectens. The sequence continues at coordinate 1,032,370,446 of NC_056730.1, forward strand.
ATCACAAATAATAAACTAAAAACATCAGCACAGGCAGGAAAACTTAGAAGATATGCAGATAAATATAAAGGAAGAGTACAAAATAAGTAATTTATTGATGACCCAAAAACTTTGGAGAAATATCTATGAAGATCCTGTGGAACATAACAAGGTTGCTGAATGGATAGAAGAAGTAAAAGAAAGAATAAGAAGTTCAAATGTACACAATATGAAATAAGATGAAGTAATGGCCAGAGAGAATGAAACAAAGAGAAGAAAAGCTCCTAAGTGGAAAATCCCCTAATGGCCAGAGAGAATGAAACAAAGAGAAGAAAAGCTCCTAAGTGGAAAATCCCAGACCCTGATGCAGTACCTCACTGATTTGCAAATGATTTGCCAGAAAACTACAATTTTATGAGAAATGGACCAAACATATCAACCAAAAATATGGACATTCTGCAAAAATGTGGACAGTTGAGAGCTATGCTCCCAGACCCCATGCTTGTAAATGTTTCATCTCCCTAACCTCTGCTTACACTTATCAAAGGTACGGGAACTTGTCAGAGATTTGGAATGCATGGCTAGGCTTAAAAAGGCCCTTGTGGTCATTAGATTCATAGGTGTTTACTAGGCTATCTGCTACTTCTTTCATGTTGCATTTTTAGATACAAACTTTTATTTTTCTTGTTTTAGCTTGTGTAGATATATAGCTTGTACTAAATTAGGCCTTTCAAGCTTTTGGGTATAGATCTCAACTGCTATGGTTTGCATAGAGCTGCTCAAATTAAGCCTTGCTCCACCTAGATTTGCTGATTTCCTTCATGATGGAAGACCTCTTAAAGGGTACATATAATAATAATAATTAAAGGAACCAAGTCTGTACAACTATTCCTTATTAAGATGTGTATGAAGTCTAGTACCTGAATACCTTCTATTCTAAATAAGAAGGAAGTCCTACTATTTTTGTTACTTTGCTATGATTTTTAAAAGCCAGCGCTGTGATTCTGAATGTTCAGAGACTGAGAGTTACAGTTTCAGGTTGTACAATGTTTCTACAAAGCAAGTGCCAGGGAGATGGCGAACTGAAAGGTGGTTAAGGTTAGAGGTGTTTCATGATGCTTTCGTCTTCTAGCATAGCATAAATGACGGTTAGCCCAACAAGCATGTGTTATGTGAGTAATATTAATGTTTGTACAAGAATTCCATTGATTGGTATATGCACCAATTGCCAAGACTGTGTCCATATGTATACATTTTACTGCATGCAGTAGTTACACACCATTTCTAATTCGAACCAATATGCTGGCATAATATGCAGCTTTAGTAAATTGATAGGAGATGGGCATGCTGTGGTTGCTTGAGACTGTTTGATAAAATAATGACTGCATCTTAAAGACTGCATTTTGTTTTGCCAAATTCAGTCAAAGAGCTAAACTTCTGTTGTGGCTTGCAAGTCACGTATCTAGAAAGAAAGACAGCTCTTTGTTTTGCTTTATTGTATGGTTTAGATGTTTTGGTTACTAAAATTGCCACTTATAAGCCAAGCTATCCTACTGGTGTTTTTCATATAAGTTCTCAGTTCACATAGAAAGGGAATAATTGTTCTGATGTAGAACGTATAATCTTACTTTTAGTACTCTAATCCCCAAGGACAGTTAAATTATTGGCATAGACATTCATATGGAGTTGTGATAACTAACAGAGGACAATGGCATCTGATCCACTAGGAATATAACTACCAGATGGTAACTTCCTGAAGGTGGTAGTAAGTGACAGCCTGTTTGATATGCTGGTTTTATCTTTAGAAAACTAAAATGGCAGTCAGATGTTTGCCAAAAGGCAGAGAATGGCTTCATGTCTTTTAGTTCACAAAATCTATAAAAGTTCAAATTGCACCCTCCAGCCATCATATACCAGTAGTCTATCAAAACTGAAGAAATGTAGGTTCACTTTATGTGTAAGTGTTAATGAAAAGATTATCTTCATGCTGAACCATTAAAGTACCTTTAGTGTTCTCACAGCAAATGGGAAAGCAGACAGTCTGTGCTAAACAAGTCTATTAGAGGTGGTGACCATCAACAGTTTTGTAATTATGCAGTAAACAACATCCCTTGTCATCAGTATGAGAGGAGTTATGCTTCTTGGGGATAAAAAAAAAAAAAAGAACTTGTGGACCTGTTTGTGAAAATAAACCTGTAGCTATCACTTTTATTCAAAGTAATAGCTTGTCAAGGCTGAAATAAGTTAATCCAACCACAAGCCTTTCTTTAAAAAATATACATGTCTGTTAATGAAGAAGCCCCTTTACCTCGGGAGTGTTTAGCTATAGAACTGCTGTTTGGTGTGAGATTTGGTTACTCTGGGGGGTAAAATTAGGAGGATAGAGTAGCCCCAACTCCTTGCATAAGTTGTGAGGGGGCCATAGCATTTTCTGCAGTACTGTTTCATTTACGTAACAGTAGTTAAATGTATTGTTTGCCTTACAGCAGTTTGTTTTCATTTCTGTTTCTGGTGGATTTTCGGTAACTTTAAGGTTCACATAGATGTCTTTATATCAGTGGTAAGCTATTGATATATTATTGAAAAATGAAAGCCTGGAGTCCTTACACGTTTTGTTAGCAGACATTAGGCTGAGTTTGTTACATATTTGGTACACGTGACTAGTGCTAAGCACAGGATGAGCAATAAATAAAAAAGAATTGTGTAATCCCAGACTTTTAACCTCCAAAGAGTGTGCATGGAAGAACAGCAGTTCCCTTACACAGACACCAGTGAAACACAAAACTTAAGTGTCAAGTTTCAGTATACATAACTTGACATCTCAGTAAAATTTCATAGATGGGCTTACTTAGACATGTCATTTGCTTGATGTACCTTACTTATGTGTAACCTGGCAGTGTGGTATGGATCTTGGGTAGTAGAACTGCCAAAACAAATGAGCAGAAAACAAAGAAAATGCCTGGAGATGTACCTGACCATCATTTTGTACCAGTTTCACTAGTAATAAAAGCCTGAATATAGGAAGCTGGGAGGGAACTGCTGAGCAGGTGAGACCACCCTGAGAAGTCACGTACCTAACTGGGGCTGTACATCTTGACCCACCACTTTGCATTCCCCATGGCCAAGAATCAAGGAAAAGAAGTTGTGTAGCATAATGAAAAGCTTATTTCTTTACTGCACTTTAGCTTTGGCCCATGTGCAACTTAGTGTAATACTGTCGTGCTGGGTTGAATGACATAACAGTTCTGTCATGTTATTTTCATGAATCACTCTGTCACACTGTGACATTTATCAGCAATGTTACACCATGCAGCCTGACTTAGCAGGATTATTCTGAGTTGTATTGTGCAAAACATTCAGGCATACTAGCCAGACAGAAGAACACTATGTGTTCATGAAAAACATCAAAACATTACAGGGATTTTTGGTGGGAATGATCATAAAGTATGATTTACATGATAAGTAGATCTTCAGTGGGCCCTTCTCTAAGAACTTTTCACTCAGTATTGTCTAAGTTCATGAAATATGGAGAATAATGTGGAAGGAATTTAACTATTTAAGTGGATGAAAAGTTTATTTAGTTGTTACGTGGTGTCATTATCAGTGGAAAAGCAATATATTTTGATGACATATCTGTATGTTTTCTAAACAATACAGTCTAGTGAAGTTCATGGGGATAACAAAATGAGCAGGGCATGCCAGCTTATTAATCTTCAAGAAACAGCTCACTGTTTTTATCCCAGGGGCCCTCCTGGCTTTCTTAAGCAAGTTGACAAACATAATTTGTCCAGTATGTCTTAGGTTTGCTCCAGGGTCTTCTCCCACTAATCTGTTCCTGGTACATCCCACTAATCTATCCTTGGTACATCATTAGGGAGGTGCCCCGATTCCTTAGCCACCTCAGACAATCCCTTTCAAATTGATGGAGCAATAGGGAGGGTGGCCTAATGGTTAAGGTGTTTGCCTTACAAACACAAGGTGCAGGGTTTGAGTCTCCCAAGGGATAATTGGCTAGGCATAAAATGGCTCGCAAGGGCAGTTAGCTTAGTACTAATCTATGAACCTATATCAGATTGCTGGGCACTTCACTCTTCCTTGCTAAATGAGCCAAGCATCTCTACATAGGAACCTTATTTCCACCACTTAGATCTGCAGTCTCATCATTACACAAAGCTTGTGACTATCAATAAGGGATATATAAATCAAAAGGCAAATAGAGAATTTTGTTCTGTGAGTCAGTTCACATTTCATCACAGAAGCCTATATAGCATTTAGATGTGTGTCAGAATGTTCTGTATGCAGCACAGACACTATATATGTATTTCTAGCCTCCATGAGATCTATATTCAGAATGTTTTTTAGAAGGGTTGGGAACCAAATGACATGTAAATCCCTTTTGCTAGCATTAGCATATTTAAAATAGTATACCTTATTTACCATGTACTGCATTTCACTCTTCCTAATATATCTATAGCCATCTGGGTGTATTTGTGTGCGTGTATGTTGTGTGTGTGTGTGTCTGTATGTGTGTGTGTATTTATGTGTGAAACCCTCTGCTAATGCTGCCTCATCCCACAGCCGCAACCTTTCAGCTGTGTACACAACCAGTATAGACTCACAATTTCAACCCCCAACAAACTACTCTTACAATATTACACCTCACTATTCTATGTTCAGAGATTCAATGACCCACCTATGTATACTCACAGTTTTATAAGTCATCATCCTTTGCTTTTAGTTTCACATACACTGCTGCTCTGTGACCTCAGCCTCATGTCTTACTACTAAGTATTCATAACTTCACTTATTTAGGGAACTGGAGCATATCCCAGTACTCAGTGAGTGCAAGGCAGGTAACTGTATCCCAGCTGGGGCACCAGCATGTCACACGATGGATGCACAAGGACTCATGCATAGGTAGCATGTATACCTGTGTGCTGTAGAAGAAAACTGGAACATGCAGAAAAACCTCATGCAGACTCATTTATGTATAGACCCCACACAAAATGCAGACCAGTTGAGAATGAAAATGTTGAACTAAGCTTTGTGAGGCATCGACACTAACCACTGTGCAACTATGCTGCCCTATTTCCATTTTTAATATTTTATTATCTTTTATATATTTGCTGTTTTTCTCCCATCTTACCTCACAACTTCCTCCCTACGTCCTATGAGACAATTAAAATCAACATATCAAATGGTATCTGAATTTATTATTTAAAATCTATTTTTCTTTGTGTTATTATGACTATGCAAGAATGTTCCCTTAGAGGATGAAACTAAAGCCCCCTCCCCAGTTTATTCTGAACCTATATTTTTATGTTTATTTGTATGTTTATGAAGACAATAATGTCATTTTTCTGACAAAATATCTGTCATCATAGAACACCTCATTTCTTAAGATGTTAACATCAAGTAAATAGTATTTACTAATTCATTTTCCTTCATTTATGACATTTTAACACCATCGTTTTCAGCTTCTCTTTCTACTTTTCTTGATAACAGTTCCAACTATTGCATTCATATATTCTACATCAATAAATATCTTTCTCAGACCTCATATTTATTGTAAATTTTGTAAAATGTTGTTAAAACATCTTCCATAGACCTCATCTGATTTCTTTCTTTCTTTCTACATTTTGTTAAATTTCATTGTGCATTCTAACCTACAGTCTACCACTGTATTTCCTTTTTTTTTACAAGCTTTTAGGTTATATAAATTCTTCTTTTTTTTGGACATTGCTGCTCAGATCCCATCAGAAACTATATCTAAACGAACTCAAAGCCTAAGAAAATACATGTTGCAGTCCAAAGAAGAGAATCACATGAGTAAAACACAGGCTACAACTTTATTATCTCAACTTAAACCAGATTGTACTGTGGAGCTGTTTTAAGTTGGGATAATAAAGAGTAGCATGTGCTTTAGTCCTTTGAATCTCATGTTTGAACTACTGCAATTAATTCTACATTCATTTGGCATCACATATTTTTTATGTAATTAGCATCTGTTAACAGTTAATTCAGATATCCATTGATTAATATCAAATTCTGCGATGAATGGTAGTATAATCTTATTTCTTTCACAGTGTCATTGAGTTCAGTGTCACTGTTTCATAAATGCACTAGATCTTTCTTCTGTTGCAATAAACTAAATAAACAAAAATTGTTCCATGATTCAGATTACTTTTACCAGGTTTCCAACATTTAATGCGTAGTTACATAAGATATAGTTCATTTCCTTGCTTGCATTAGTGTGGCACACTTAATACATAATAGCTTTATCACTTGCTCACCAAATGTGCATCTATCAGGAGGACATTCCAAGCCCAAAATATTTTCTTCTTTATCAAGTTTCTACATGTTTGGTATGCTGCTGCTATCCTAGTTCCAGTTTTAACCACTTTCGGCAATCCATCTTCTTTGCCACTTTCTCTACATGTCACTGATCTAAATCAGTAATCACCTGACCCAGCCATGATGTCATTCACATCCCTTCTCACTAGTTATCTACCAATGAAGACTCAGATGTTTATCTGCTGTAAGCTGTCTTCTCATCCACATATTCTAACAGACTGCCCCATACCTTTTCAGCTTCAGGGTTTATGTAATTCCACTATGCTTAGCCTTCTGTTATCTGATAATTTCTTGTACTTGAACTTAGTAATCATGATTTCATCAGTTATTTCATCAGTTCTTTCATATAGCTCATCCAAACCTTCCATAGTCAACAAATGAGAATAACATCTCTGCAGCAGGAAATGCACCTTCCATCACCACCTTTATGAAAAACTAAGGGATCTTTTTGGTACCTTGGCCAAATAACCCCTAATGTGTATGAAATAATACCACCAATGTGTATACGATACTACCTCTGTCCTCCACTGTAAACAGTCCAGGGGTCTAGTAGGATCAGGTTCAACAAAACAAATAAACACAAACATTTGGTGATGTTGAGTTTAGAGACAAAAATCATCACATCATATAACTGACCTTGAATCCAGTTATACTGTTACTTTCCTGTTTTGCTTTTGAGCTTCTGCCCCTTACATCTAAATACCTGATAATTATATCACTAAAAGCAAACTATTTTGCTTGTAGTAGTTTGACTCTCCTTTGATCCCAGACTACCTTTGTGAAGTTGAGTAACATCCTTTCAGTTGTATGAAACGTGCCTGTTTTCTATTTGTTTGTTAGACGGAGCCCTGTTTTTTTCTGCTTCTTACTCACTTCTTTCAGAATTCTAGGTAAGTTCTTTCAAGCCACATTGCGTTTTCCACCTTCAGTTTTAAAAGTAATTTAAGAATTTAATTTTATACAAGCAGACAAGTACCAATCCCTCATCAAGATCATGTATTTTCTTGGATTTGAGCATAAATAATTCTTCATTGTGTCAACATTTTAATTGAGTCACCTTCACAACACACCCAAGATTAAGGTTGTGTACATCCCCTAGTTTTTTTCATCCTTTGCTTCTCAAAGTACTACAAGAGCTTGCATCTCCTTTCCAATGATTTACATTAGATTCCTTAGTTTATAGCATTCATAGGTTTATAGGTATATACTAGGTTAATGACCACCAGGGTCTTTATAAGCCTAGCTGAGCAACCCAACCCAGTTCTGTCTCTCTGTACCATGAGCGTTTATTAGGAGAGAGTATGTTATTTACCAAGTTTCTAAAGGTTACATTGTGGGGGTATGTTAGTTAGGGTATAGTTAATGACACACAAACCACCAAGAAAAAGTCCAAAAACACAAATTTAACACCAGCACCTTTCTTTCTTTATTCAGCCACACTGATTTGGCACCTCGGCAGTTTGCCTTCAAGGATCAAAGTGTAACAAATTCAGCTGTTTGTTTTTTATATTGAAACAGTCTCTTAACAGGATCCTATAATATAATTAAACAATTTAAATAGCAATTAATGCATACAATTCATATATACTCTTCAAAAATATATAAACAGCAAATGTATAAACATTTTAAATATTATATATCAAAACAATGTATATAAGTTCACAATTTTCAGACTATCCATGTATAATTTATATAAATTAAAAAAAAAGTTAAACACGTAACCATTTAATTTCCTAATTCCTGATTTAAACCTAAAGGCAACAATGTTTGAAATGTAAATATCATTCTAGTTTCCAACTCAAGCAATTTATTAATATAGTCACCCCCTCTAGGTAGAAAGGGTTTTGCAAGTACACAAAAAAAATTCACGATCAGAACCACCATGCATTTCATAGAAGTGATTGGCTATAGGACTAAACTCATTATGGTTCCTTACATCCCTAAGATGTTCAAGAACCCGAATTCTAATCATATGTTTGGTTTGCTCTATATACCACCTTATGTTAGGACAACTGCATCCCAGAATATATACCACCCCTGTTGACCTGCAGTTAAAATAGTACTTAGAATTAAATAATTTCCCATTAATCAATAAGCCTGACAAATTCCTCCACTCTGATACATATACTGCAATGGCCACAAGGAAATGTCCCTAATGGCAAGTCAATGTTGGGCCCCACAACAAATTTATGGTTCAACAATTCTTTTAATTTTTTTCCTTTGCTAAATGAAAAAGTAACATTTTGGGGAAATAAATGGCCTATATTGTCATCTTCAGAAATAATATGACAAAATCTCCTTATAATATTTACTAAAATTTCAGTAAAAGGAGAGAATCTAGTAACATAACAAAATGTTTTGCTCACATCAGTACAACTAGAAAAAATGTTACCTCTAGATTTATTATTGTTATTACCTACTAGCATTCTTTGTTTTTAACATAACACCCTCAAGCACAGCTTGCTTACATTGTTGAAATTTTTCTTCATTGTACCCTCTCTCTTTCAACCTCCTTTCAACATTATCCAACTCAAACAATTTTGAATTTTCATCACTAATATGATCAAAAATTCTCTTGAATTCACCATAACATAGAGAATCCAATAATTGCTCAGGGTGCATGACTGTTGCATGCAAAAACATATTTACTGAAATTTGTTTCCTATATGGCTTGAAACCTATGGCTTCACCAACCCCATACAATGTCACATCCAAAAAATTAATGGATTCCTTACTTAATTCATAATTGAAAATTAAACCATGTTCATTGCAGTTTAGGGTCTCAAAAATTTCAAAATAATTCACAAATATCACCCTTACAGATGAAAATAAGGTGATCGATAAACCTCTTATAGAACAAAACCTTGTTCCTATTAAACATGGTTGGATATATGGATTTTTTCTCAAAAAATCCCATATACATTATAGCATATGAGGGTGCATAAGAAGTCCCTATTGCTGTACCATTAAGCTGCAGGAAAAATTCACCATTGAAAGAAAAAACGTTGTGGGTTAAACTAAACTCCAACAAGCTAACTATAAAAGCTGTTCTGGTACCGTCACCCATCATATCCATAATAGCTTCCAAACCCCATCTAAGTTTTATGTTGGTATATAATGATTTGACATCAATAGTAACCAATAATAGTCTCCCTGCTATTTTATCTTAGCCAGCTCATTGAACAATTCTTGTCTGTTTGAAATATGTGCAGGAATCATACACAAATACTTTTTAGGTGAAAATCAAGGAAACTGCCAACATAATTTAAATTGGAACCTAATCCAGAAATAATAGGCCTTACAGGTGGCTTACTCAAGTTTTTATGAATCTTTGGAAAGGCATACATAATAGGGGTTATCGGTTTCTTGATATATAATTTATTAACATCCCTTTTCTCAAAAAATCCCAAACGCTCACCCTTTTCTAATAATGCAAAAAGTTCTTCATTATAACTCATTACAGGGTTCCCAGATAAACATTTATATTCATCTTCACAATTCAGTATGTCGGCTATTATTTCACAATACATTTGCTTATCCAGAAACACCCAATTTTCACCTTTATCTGCACATTTAAATATATATTCAGTTTTTAACTGTTTTAAATTTTATAGGGCTAGCCATTCATTTTTATTCAAATTATACAGCTTTTATTTTTTCAAAAACCTACTAAAAGCAGTAGAAATTTCCTTATAAACAATTTTCTGAAATAACATAATGGCAGGTACATTTAGCATAGGTACAAATTTGCTTTCCACTGACAAAATGGGTAACTGTAATTTGTCATACCCTGTAGTATAGCAAAAACTATCTATACCAACATCATTATTAAATGCATCCATGGTTTCAGTGTTAAAATCATAAATAAAAACATTCATTACATCATCTTTAAATACATTTTCATTATCAATTGCATCACTAATAGCAACATCTCTTTCTAAACCATCTTGTGCTTTCTTATCAAAATACACACATAACATCTTCCTACAAAATGTTTTGAGTTCAAAATATAAATCAGCAAAAGAGGGTATGAAGGTAGGTACAAACTTACTACCATTAACCAATACTGTCCTCGTTTCATTAGAAAGACATAAGTTAGACAAGTTAATGAAGCACATCGCCTGTTCATTGTACTCACAATTAACACTAAAAAGTTCATTAATTGAAATGGTTTCTTCCCCTTCTTCCTCCTCTCCCACGATTCGTCTGGTTGGACTGAAAGACCTACCATTATTCGTAGTCACTGCTTGGTTGGCATTTTCAACTTCAGGAGCTGGAGAGTCAGCAAAAGAAAGAGTCTTCTGGCCATCTTACTTTGTAGAAGACACCAACAAACTCTGGCGCTTCTGACTGTTATTTCTAACCTTTGACCCTACTGCGTGATGACTCACGCTGCCAAAAAAAAAACAGCACCCCAGTTTTGTAGTCCTTCATATCACATAAGAGCTTATTTCTCTTACGCTGGATAATCTCACTTTCAAGCTTAAAAACCTTTTCACATATGGAAGACATCTGCACTCTACAACATGATTCTTCCACCACCTCATCCTGTAAGTGCAATATCTCCAATTTTAATTTTTCATGTGCCCTCATGTTACATTAGATTAGAATACGAAGCCAATTTGTAGTACACTGTAAGGAGACCTGTTTCCACTCCTCAAATAGGTCATTCTCATCTTTGGTAAAATTTGTAGCTGGTAAACGATCGATACGTAAACCCCTAGGTTTATGAAATGCATGGTGCTGCTGATCGTGAATTATTTTTTTGTGTACTTGCAAAACCTTTTCTACCTTGACGGGGCAACTGTATTAGTAAATTGCTTGAGCTGGAAACTAGAATGATATTTACATTTCAAACATTTGCCTTTAGGTTAAAATCAGGAATTAGAAAATTAAATGGTCAAGTGTTTAACTTTTTATTTATATTTATATAAATTATACATGGATAGTCTGTGAAAATTGTGAATTTATATAAATTGTTTTGATATATAATATTTAAAATGTTTATACATTTGATATTTATATGTTTTTGAAGAGTATATATGAATTGCATGCATTAATTGCTTTTTAAATTGTTTAATTGTATTACTGGATCCTGTTAAGAGGCTGTTTGTTTCAATATAAAAAACAGCTGAATTTGTTACACTTTGATCCTTGAAGGTGAACTGCTGAGGTGCCAGTTCAGTGTTGCTGAATAAAGAAAGAAAGGTGCTGGTGTTAAATTTGTGTTTTTGGACTTTTTTCTTGGTGGTTTGTGTGCCTTGATACTATTTCTTCTAACACCAGCACCAGTATGTTACAGACAGCTGGTTGTCCTGGGCTGTTGGACATGCCTGGAAACCTATATTTTGTGGATATGGTGATTGAGCATGAGAGGAAGTTTGCACAGATGGATCCATGGAATGTAAGCAGTAGCCGAGATCCTGAGGGGCGTTTTGTACAGCTGGAGAGGTCAATGGCCAAAGAGGTAACTCTATTTTTGGATACTCACCTTCTTGAGAAATATGTCAGCTTAAATTTAACCCCTAGGGGTTTATGTATTGATCGTTTACCAGCTACAAATTTTGCCAAAGATCAGAATGACCTATTTGAGGAGTGGAAACAGGTCTCCTTACAGTGCACTACAAATTGGCTTCATATTCTAATCAAACGTAACATGAGGGCACATGAAAAATTAAAAGCAGAGAGATTGCACTTACAGGATGAGGTGGTAGAGGAATCCTGTTATAGAGTGAAGATGGCTTCCATAAGTGAAAAGGTTGTTTAGCTTGAAAGTGAGATTATCCAGTGTAAGAGAAATAAACTCTTACGTGATATGAAGTACTATGAAAATAGTGTGCTGTTTTCTTGGCAGCGTGAGTCATCACAGAGTAGGTCAAAGTTTAGAAATAACAGTCAGAAGTACTAGAGTTTGTCGGCATCTTCTACAGAACAAGATGGCCAGAAGACTGTTTCTTTTGCTGACTCTCCAGCTCCTGAAGTTGAAAATGCCAGCCAAGCAGTAACTACGAATAATGGTCGGTCTTTCAGTCCAACCAGATGAATCGTGGGAGAGGGTAAAGAAAGGGAAGAAACCATTTCAAGTAATGGACTTTTTAGTGTTAATTATGAGTACAATGAAAAGGTGATGTGTTTCATTAATTTGTCTAACTTATGTTTTTCTAATGAAATGAGGGCAGTATTAGTTAAAGTTAGTAAGTTTGTACCTACCATCATACCCTCTTTTGCTGATTTATATTTTGAACTCAAAACATTTTGTAGGAAGATGTTATGTGTGTATTTTGATAAGAAAGCACAAGATGGTTTAGAAAGAGATGTTGCTATTAGTGATGCAATTGATAATGAAAATGTAGTTGAAGATGATTTAATGAATGTCTTTATTTATGATTTTGACACTGAAACCATGGATGCATTTAATAATGATGTTGGTATAGATAGTTTTTGCTATACTACAGGGTATGGCAAATTACAGTTTCCCATTTTGTCAGTGGAAAGCAAATGTGCACCTATGCTAAATGTACCTGCCATTATGTTATTTCAGAAAATTGTTTATAAGGAAATTTCTACTGATTTCAGTAGGTTTTTGAAACAAGAAAATCTGTATAATTTGAATAAAAATGAATGGCTAGCCCTACAAAATTTAAAACAGTTAAAAACTGAATATATGTATATAAATGTACAAATAAAGGGGGAAATTGGGTGATTCTGGATAAGCAAATGTACTGTGAAATGATAGCTGACATATTGAATTATGAAGATGAATATAAATGTTTATCTTGCTTGAGTTGAAAACTAGAATGATATTTAAATTTCAAATATTGTTAGGTTTAAATCAGGAATTAGGAAATTAAATGGTCAAGTGTTTAACTTTTTATTTATATTTATATAAATTATAAATGGATAGTCTGTGAAAATTATGAATTTGTATAAATTGTTTTGATATATAATATTTAAAATGTTTATAAATTTGCTATTTATATGTTTTTGAAGAGTATATATGAACTGTATGCATTAATTGCTATTTAAATTGTTTAATTGTATTATTGGATCCTGTTGAGATGCTGTTTGTTTCACTATAAAAACAAGCTGAATTTGTTACACTTTGATCCTTGAAGGGGAACTGCTGAGGTGCCAGATCAGTGTTGCTGAATAATGAAAGAAAGGTGCTGGTGTTAAATTCCTGTTTTAAGGTATAGTGAATGTCTGCCTCAATCAGAGACATGGGGGGCCAGACCCAGGGTGAATTCTAATTCCCCATCCATTGGTCAAGGTTACACTTAAATAGGGCTAGCAATGGACTCTGCTCCACATAGATTGCTATACGTATTGCCTTCCTACATTGCTCAGTTTTGTCTGATACCACTCTCTCAGGCTTCTCTATTTTCAATACATCCCAAAAAGAATGCATTCTATTTCTACCTTGTCACTACCACTTTTTAGTTTTCTTATTTTTATTTATGCAATAGTTTAGTACTATTGTGAGGTCTGTTTTTTTTTTCTCTCGACATTTTCATTCCTTCTTTTGGGTTATTTCTTAATTCTGAGATTCTAACGTCAGCCTGCTCAGAGTTGTGTGGTTATTTTAGTATAGCTTTACTCTGCTGCTAAATTTATTGTGAACTGCATAATTAAGTGGCTAGTTCTTCCTTGGTGGCTGCCACTGCCATTATCTGAGATCCTACCAGTCACCATTGAAGAGTTGCATTTTTAAGTTGTTTCCTTTCCATGTGGATTTGACATAAACCTTCTAAAGCATGTTCCAGTCTATGGCCTGTCTTATGTGAGGAAGGAAACCTGGCCCTGTTTACATTGTTTATGTGTTATTTAGTTGTTTGTTTGATGATATGTATTTATGGTAGAGAGCTGGTCCAAATGGACCATTTTTAGACTCAGCCCAGGTAAGCTTTATGGTTATGTGACTTACTCAGACACAAAGGAGGGTACAAGTCAGCTCATTGCATAGATATGGTTCAAGTACTTTAGCTAACATGTGACTTGCTTCAGTCCTCCATCAGTATCATATTTTTCTACCATTTGGTGTACCTGCCACCCTTGTCTTGACATTAATTTATTGTTTCTGTCAAGCCTGTAAATTGTAGTTTCATTTTCTATCATGTGGCTGACATATAATACCTTCTCACCACTTTCTGCTCTGTTTGCTTCTTCTGTTGCTTTGATCTTTTCCCTTGTGTGGAAAGATGTCCCTCCTACAACTTTACCAATCTCAACCCTTCTGTATTTTTGTAACAGAAAACTAATTGGGCTAGAAAGCTTGTTACACAAACTGTGGGCACTGGGGATTGCTAGTCTCCATTTCCACAACCTTATCTATTTGTGCTCCATCTTCCATTGTTGCCTTTTGAGGATATGAATATTTTATATTCCTATCAGCTTCACTTCTGCTTTGTGCTCTTTGTTAATTTTCTGAAGTGGGACATCGGAGACTGATGTTTCAATGTCTTCTGACTTTCAGAAGAATTAATTACTATCTCACAGTCACATGATCATGTGTATGGCACCTTTAATAAGGAATGAAAAAATAATAGCAAGAATCAGATTTTAAGAGGTAAGCCTGGTCATTTAGAGGCCAACAGGACATGAGAGTTTAGTAAAACTGCATAAACCATGTAATTGGTCCTGTGGTACATATAACACAAAAAAGTTGTGGCATGAGGGCTAAACCATTAATGCACAGGTATGGGTTATACTGCTGCACAGTTACATTGCACAGGTGGTGGTAATGAGGTGGACTTCGGCTCACAATCATAAAAATCCTATAAATATATTTGGACATGTTGTGGCATGCAGTCAAACAGGAGAAGGAGGAGGGAATGAGGCAACAGTTAAGTGGTGGTCCTTAAGAGGCAAAATGGGCTTTTCTTTTGTACATGAAACTTATGGTACTGGGTTTAACTAGGCAAGACTCACAGTGCACTTTCACTTCAGTTAACTTAAAAGATATTCATGTATGTGTTATGCACATGGAGATTTGAGGTATTCAAATTTGGCTGTAAGATATGTAGTTTGCTACAGTTCATAGACATAATGCTCTATGCTCTCCTGTATGGAGGGACCATTAATGCATTGTAGTGGCATAGGGGATAAGATCTCTGTTTCACAGCTCTAGAAGCCTGGATTCGGTCCTGACTTCTGGCCACTGTCAATGTGGAGTGTGCATGCTCTATCCTCATTTGGTCTGTTTTTTGTCTGGACACGGTACTTTCTTCCCATTTCCTGAAAACACGCAGGTAGATTAGTTACCTTAAATTTCCATCTATTTTGTCATTACACCTTCCCTTGTGGCCCAAGACATAACTGAAAAAGGTCCATAATGACCAATTCACTTACCTGGATAACAAATAAATAATTAAAACAAATTCTGTTGTTTTTCCTCTAAGTAAAAAAAATAAATAAAAAAACAGACATCATTTTTGTTGGAACTGATAGTGACCTGATGATCATCCTAAGAAAAGTCAGTATGGCTGCAAATAGTATAACAAAAGTGAAGCTTACATAGTTACACAGTGGTAAATTAATAAGTAATGGAAGATATGAACCTAAAGTGCATTCTTCCTTTGAGGATATAAGGAGTTTTTGGAGTGGGAGCAGAAGGTTGTCTGATGGCATCCCATGTGCTTGTAACAGTAAGCATTAGGTTTTCTATGGTTTCTAATAGTGATAAAGAGTCTTTGTTATCATTATTTCATTTCATCCATCCTTCATAGTTGCAACCCATGTGTGTTGTAGTCATTGATTCATTAATTTTCAATATCATCTTTATTCATTTCAAGGTTATATGGAGAAAGATCCTATCCCAGCAGACAGTATTCTTAGGGAAGTAACCAGTTCTGAACTGGACACCATTCTTTTGTAGGATCACATGTACAATTACATGCACACCATGTACAGGCACATAGAGGAGCAGTCTGGAACATTGCTTCTTCATTTACTAACACATCTTTGGATTATGGGGTGAAACTGGGGTCCTGATGGAATCTCACATAGACATGGAGTAGACATGCTGACACTGCACATAAAGTATCTGAAATGAGAACAGAACTACAGGACCAAGCACTGTAAGGTAGCAACAGTAACTGCTGCAATCAGAGAGGTTTTAAATTGTCAACATGCCAATACTGGTGTAGTCCCCAGTATCAGAAGCAAAGCCATCACAAATCTTGCTTTCCCCATACCATGTGGCTAGCTTACTCTGAGCCTATAGCAGAGTTGGACTTGTTTCATTTGTGCTCAGAGCAGTTATTCTAAGGCTGTTGCTACATTTGATTTTAGTTTGACATCCATGAGGTACTATTGTTCAAATGTTGCACTGTTATGCATGGCACAAACACCCCTTCCTGCTTACATTTTCCTTCACTATTATGTTATCTCATTCACTTTATCTTTTTGTCTTATTTTAATGTACATTTTCCAGCCACTGATTTTTTTTTAACAATTAACTAAAGAGCTTATGGAATGCTTACTTATAACTGAGTTAAGCACAATTAAATCTTTATTGCTGTGCAGTTTACAAAAGCTAACCTAAGGCTTGCTTGGATTTCATCAGACAAAATAAGATTTTAAAAAGGTCTCAGCACAACTGCCACACTAATTAAATGCAGAAAACATTGCCATCAGAACATCTGTGGATAAAGACTGTTGACGGGATTGCCATCTCTCAACTATAGCAAAGCATTTGACCTTGACAGGCTGGAATTAGTGTGTTTTCAGCCCTATGTAGTTATTTTTGTAGTGTTGTAATCTAGTCACTGCATACATTCTAGAAATAAACAGTAAGCATGAGCAGTGCTGTTTCTGTTTTGAAAATGCATAGGTAGCCTTTCCCTGTGGTCATTTTAGAGGATAAAGTAATTTGCGTTAGATCACTAATTTTGGAATTACACAGATTGTTCAGATAGGTGACAATTTTGATTTGCATCCTTTCGTGTTAGGAAGCAGATTGAAAAAAATATATAGACTGCTGATCTTTCCAGTGTGTTAACCAGAAGCATGCTTTCTTGTGCTTTCTGTCAGACTCCGTTCTCTGGAGTTGACCTTGCTGAGTTTATTTATTTATTTATTTAATTTATTTATTTCATTTGTTTTCCAGTTAATATCCTACTGGGCATGAGACCCATTTTTAGAGGAGACCCAGGGAGAAAGGTTCCATACATACATATACATAGCTACATACATACAATTAACAGTACTGAACAATAAAGATGCATATATATATATATATATGTTATTAACATTGAACAATGGAAAAAGCAGTATAGTAATAACTAAATAGCTACAATTCACAAATTTAACTTAAAAGGTAGTTTGAGATGAATATTAACAGCATGTCTAGTGGTGAGTAGAGTGTAGCTCAGTCTGTCAGGAAAGAGAACTGTAGTTGTAAGACAAAGCAGATTTGGTGTTTCCAATACTAACTGAAATTAGAGTGTTGAATCTAGTTAGTGGAAGGCAGCTAATAGTTGTAGGTGTGAGAAAAAGCTGAATTAGGGAGACTGAAAGGATGGTGAGAGGGTGATGAAAGGGGAAGTGGGTGGCCTAGCTAGTAGCGGGGCAGGAGCAGAGCCAGTGTTTAGCTAGATATTCCCTGAGGAGGTGTTTGAAGTCATGAATGATAGGGTTTTTAGCTATTAGTTGAGGGAGAGCATTCCAGAGTTTGGCAATTTTATAGGAGTAGAGGGCAGTACCTTGTATATTGTGGGCTTGGATAATCTTTAGCAATAGCTTATTTGAGGATCTTAGTAATCTATAATTGTTGTTAGTTTGGATTAGATTGGCAAGTGCTGGGCAGTCATTTGGTTTGTGTATTATTTTGTGGGCTATGGACAGTTGGTTTAGTGTTAGCAGGTTTGGGAGGTCTAACCATTTGAGTTGTGTGAGTACTGAGCAGTGGTGGGTTCTGTAGGGGTGGCCAGTAACGAATTTGGCAATTTTGTTACAGCATGATTCAAGGTTATTTAGGTCTGATTTATGAATGTTTGTTGGAGTTGCAGGTGTGCCAGTCCAGGTTGAAATTTCCTAAGATAATGGTTGTGGAAGTTGTGGATAATGGTTTGTGGAGAAATATGAGAAAAGTTGTACTGTGTTTTGCTGGAATACTTTACATTTGCATTTGATGGAATATGTATGTAGAGTAACTACTCTGTAAACATTGCATTTCTACTTGCCTCTTTAGATCTATATCTTAGTATATTCTTTTTCTACATCCCTTAATTGTTTTCTTTTTTGTATTTGCATTGCTGTTTTATATTTATATTGTTTCACTTTTAACATTTCTGTAATCTAGTAGGCTAAGTCTGAAAACAGTTCGAGTAGTTCAATCTACCCTAGTTAATAAATGTTAAGTAAAAAAATAAATAAATAAAAATCAAAGATTTGGGACATGTGTAGATATGGTTATGTTATTCATATGTACTCAGCGCTGCTTTATCATAGGATCATAGGAAGTTACTAGGCTATTGGCCCTAAGGCCCTTACAGTACAAGAAATATTAACAGCATAAAAGCAAACATCAAAAAGAAATTATGAAGTAGGGTAGACGAGCAATAACACATTTCCATATATATATATATATATATATATATATATATATATATATACATATATATATATATATATATATATATATATATATATATATATATATATATACATACCATTTCACACACATATATGCATAAGCACCGTGTTGTAGCAGATCTTGCAGTGAATGGAGATGTTCCGCAATCTGACAGTCTTAAATTATAAGCTGATGTGGAAAAAAGGGCTGCAGTGATTCGACCAGCACTTCTGAAGCACAGTAGCCATCCAGGTTGTATTTCTACACCCTTCTCTGAGGAGCCAAACAAAGGTATCTTTTACTTTTAAACTGTTGTAATCTGTCTGCCACAGTTTATACCACACATGAAGTGTTGAGGTGCTCCTATCAAAATTCATGTCTTTACCATCATTCAGATATAGAAGAACAAGGATTTCAGTAATTGTTACTAATATTTTGATAGTAGTGTGAGATGACTGTTATTGTGGCTTATTTTAAAGGTTATTTTTATTGTTTGCTAAAAGTCATGGAAATGTAGTGGAGAAATGTATTTGTAATTGGTTGATGTATGTACATATATGCTTTGTTTTTTTAGTTAATGGCTTGACTAGCAAAGAGATGTGGTATTTAAAAAAGATTTACTTACTGAGAGGAGCTGGGAAATACATTGTAGCAATGCACATCTTAAAGTATAGTGGATTAGAACTGTTCTAATGTAAAGCTGTATGGATTACAGCAGTTTCTGTGTTGCTGACATTAACATTCATAAGTACAGCACTTAGGATTTCAGGGTAAAGCAGAAATGGGAGTGGTGTTATGGTGGCACAACACAATTCTCAGGGTGAAAATGGTCAGCCACTGCACTTCCACAAGGTAGTCTTCATTCAGCAGGTGTCCAGCCGTGACACCGCTGCTGATCTTATTTGCTCTTGATGGCAGTATTGTGACCAATAACACATTTTTGGTTCATTAGCCATAGGGTTTCAGGATTGACTTCCGCGGTGGTGCAATGGTAGCGTTGTTGCCTCACAGCAAGAGGTTATCCTGTTCGATTCTCAGCTGGAGTGCAGAGAGTGCTTTCTGTGTGGAGTCTGCATGTCATCCCCATGGTTGGTTGGGCATTCGAAAGACATGAGTAAATGGGCATGCCTTCGTTGAAGGTTGAACATCGAGCTGGCACCTCAGCATTCATGAAAATCTACTGCCAATCATTAGCAGACCGGAGTTCCACTGTGGCGACCCCTAACCAGGAAAAGCCGAAAGACAACAACACAGCCATAGTGTTTCAGGGTGAGTGCACATTATAAACTGTTAGCTTTTATCGGAAAAGTCCAGTCTAACCATTACCCATCATTAGACAGATATAGCCTTGTTTGATTGTTACAATGAGTCAGTCAGCTAAGAAATCCAAGAGTTTGGTTCCTTCCATATTCTATATACTTGAGTATTCTGTCTGTGTTCCTTGTGTGTGTGTAATATAGAGTCACAGCATGTACATGCACACGACTTCATTACATTCCTTTAGGGCGTATCCCTCAACTATGGAGAATTTTATTTTGCATGATGTTCAGATTTCTGGCTCATAATTGGGCCTTTTTATCATAAAATGTGTGGTGTTCGGGCAAATAACTGAGGACTGAAAATATTAAAAAATGGCAGACATTTGATTTTCAGACTTCATATACCCCAGAAAATACATACTAATGCAAAACCTGTTATTATGTCAACTTTTTAAATGTATAAGACCAGTATTTAGATATGTCTGTGAATTTGGGCCTTTGTCCCCCAAATTATATTTTGTTTGTCCAGAATATTCATTGTAATACCTGAGGTCAGCAGGAGAACAGACCCTAGGTCAACGTATAAATATCATTACTTAACTGAGGAATAAAGAAGCAGAAACGTACAACAGAATTTACTTCAAAAGGTATCCACATATCTAAATGTTTTCTATGTTACAAGACCACTGAATGCATTTAACCCCTAAAAATATAGTCACATCTGTTCAGTACACTGTATTAGAGTGTTGTGTTTTAATTGTAAAGCAGGATGATTATGTGTAAATCACAGAAAGGTAGATGTGTTTAAATATTAAAACATGATTTGCTATGCTGACATGTAGTACATAAATCATTTAACAATACTGGAAAATGACATTGCTGCTCAGGTAGTAACATGGTAATAACATCAGAACACATAGCTCACCACCACGGTTTGCCTCTCAACCCAAGCCCTTAAGGCAAAACACTTTGCCCAATGTACTAATCATAGGAGACTCAATTCTGAGGCACACTAATGTCAAACTCCTAGGTTGAACAGGAGAAGGTGACAGTCAGTTGTCTATCAGGTGCCAGGATCGGCCACATAACACATGTACTCAGGTCAAGTACAAATATGACTCAGTCATTGTCCATCTGGGTGTGAATGACCTGAGACGTGCCTCCCTGGACTACATGGAATGAGATGTGATGAAACTCTTGGATTATGTGGCCTAGGCAGGTATGACCCTAGCCCTGAGCAGTATTTTACAATCACCCAGAATGATACAACAGTACGAGCAGAAAATTATTGATTTCAACAATTGGCTTAGTTTCCGGTGTCATTCTAAGGAGATCCAGTATCTGTCTGCCTGGGACAACATGATCGACAGACCTCGATGCTTTGCCAGAGATGGCCTGCATCTGTCACCCCTGGGATTCCAGGTACTGGCTAAGGCTCTTGCCTTCCCTATCATGCCTTTTTTTAAGCAGTGTTCCAAAGAACAAAATTCCACCATAACAGCTACAAACAAATGCAGTCTGAGGATCATGCTGCTCAGTGCTAGATCTCAAATGCACTCACTCAAAACTCTCCTCAAAATGGAGAATGTCGACATATATGTTGTAATTGAGACCTGGTTTAAAGAGACAGAAAGCACCCCTGTGTTATCATTCCCTTTGGAAAAAAACTCAGTTCCCATGAATTACCACATTGATGGGAGCCCACTGAACACTGAAGGGGCCATAAGCAATCTGTGCACCCAAGTTGACAGCCACCTCACCTTCGATCACCACATTCTCACTGTGGTCAGAAAGTCCTTCTACATGGTACATCTTATAACCAAATGTTTCACATCCAGGAAGAAAGAGGTCATCATCCCTCTCTACTGATCCCTCATTAGACCAGTCATCGAATGTAACACCCCATTTGGCATGTACCTGATCAAATACCTACAACAGCTGGAGAGGCCACAAAAGTATCTCACAGAAAGGATCCTAGGCCTTAAATACATGTCCTACATGGACAGACTCAAGAAACGTCAGCTGTTCTCAGTCTATCATCTGCTTAGCGGTCATCTTTGCTTGACTTACAAAGCCATGTCAGACCCAGCCCTAATTGAAATGCTACACTTAAAGAAATCCCAATGCCCCTATGCCACACACTCCAAAGATCACAACCTCATTACCACAATTAACAGACATGCTGGAGGGACAGGTTCACCTCCCAAAGACTGCCCATACTCTGGAATAAGCTTCCCATTCATGTCAAGCAGAGCACCTCACTGGCTCTCTTCAAGAGAAATCTTGACAAGTGGATGGGTAACAGAAAGTTTACTCCAGGGATCATTCCAGTTGCCATACTGGATAGAGACACTGTGAACTAACATCGGGTGGCACGGTACCTGTGCAGTTTTTTTGGGCTAGGCTTGTAAAGGCTCCAGGGCCATTAGCCTAGTACACACCTATGAACCTATCAGTGGCCTGTGGTAAGTGACTTGTGTGTTTTGTTGAGAAATCACTAAAATGATTTTTTTGTGACCATGCCAAAGATGTGAAGTATTATAGTATTGTTACTGTGTTCTAGCCGGCCTCTTGGCCTGCCTTTTGCATGCATTTCTATACCTTTCTCATCTTCTGTCTGCAAATCTCTGGCTCTTTCCTTGAATGTTTTCTCATCTCTGGTATATTCCACTTGCATAGTACTGTCTGTTGTTTTGTATACCTTTTTTTCTGCCCCCATTTCCCTGTGTAGTAATGGGTTTGCTTTGCTAATCAGAACTGATAATTTTTCATAGCAACTATTTTCTGACTGTGATGTTTCTTATTTATATAGAACTGCATTACTAATAACACTCCCAGCAGTAAAAGAGCTTCAATGGTTCAAACTGCAATGTCATACTGAGTTGTCAATGTGGGTGTAATAACAAGGTATTATAAGGTTTATCTTAAAAAAACAATACTGGTCTTTAGGGTCCTGTGAGTCAGAATGTGTCGAAAGAGTTAATTCAATTTAAATATTAAAGACATGACATCTGTGGTACAACAAAGTTAACTGGGGCTCGCATGCTTCATTATTTGATTCTTATCCAAACAAGGATATATTCAAATTTAGTTAACACCAAGGTCAACATATGCGGCTGCAGTGACATATGGGATATAGCAGTGATGGGTTTTACACTGCAAGTAATTATTTCCAAAGAGTATAGTAAAAAACCTGACAGTTTGTAAATGAAGCTGTTTAAAAATGTCATGCTGGTAAACTTGTTATTGCATTGTTCACTAGCAGGAAACCAGTGGATGTTGTCATATAAAAATGTCTTGTTTGATTACCCTAATATAACTGTGCACTATATGATTCTCAGGAAAATGTTTCACTTTTCAACGGTCAGATGGCACTGTTGTTTTTTTTATGCCAGACATAATTTCCTGTATTTATTTATGGTATGATGCATCAGCACTTCTCTTTTGTTTTCTAGCAATCATGCAGAGGTTCCATTATTGATGATCTCATAGTTTTTCTCTGGGCAGTAACTCATCAGTAACAACTGAAATGGTGATAGTCAGTCGTATTACTCCACTTGTAAGGCTACTGCAGCAGTCAACAGAGTACAGGGGCCTAGGAAAGCTGAAAATGTGGGCAGAAATTTGCTTTCACTATTTTCAAATACATGAAAAGCTACATTACAGTGCGTTCATAAACAAAACCAATATCTAGGAAACTATTTTAAACACCAGTGAATGTATGTCTTTCAAAAGGTATTAAGTGCTCTCATCAACAATTGATTAGACTTCAGCATAAAAATATTTGAGTGAAAGTTTGTAATACATTTTTAGACATACTTTTGGTGGTGTTTATAAAAGTTTTGCACAGTGCTTTTACCCCTAGTTTTCTCGGGTCTATGACAAATCTTCGAACGCTCAAAATTTCAAACGTTACATGGTCGAGACCAAACGTTCAAAATTTTAAGTGTTCGAAGATTGACTTTCAACGGTGCCATACAGTGCAGATAGGGAGAATTTCCCTTTTCTGCACTGAATTGCGGTCTCGGAGTTGGTATATATAAGTAGGGGGTGTAGGGGGCGCAGGGGGGCTTGCCCCCTGCTCACGCTGTTAAAGTGTATTTTTCTTTTTTCATTTTTTTTTTATTTGATGTTCGAACATCTAAATTCTGAACATTTGGTCTCGACCATGTAATGTTCGACATTTTGAATGTTCGAACATTTAATATAGACCCATTTTCTCTGTGTCCTTGTGTGCCTCTTAAGTGTTAAAGCTTGGACAAGGTGCATTGTCAGCCATCATTATGGCAGCAAACACATGCATGTCTTGTGTCAGTAGTTCTCTACATCTGCAGTGAGAGACAGAGTGATGTGCATGCTCATTCTGCATGCAGACCTCATCCTCTTAGAGGTTTTCCCTTTGGCCATGAGGGTAAAGCATGCAGTTGTCAACATCCTTGACACCCTTACATCCTTCTCATGATAGACTTTGAAGT
Source organism: Protopterus annectens (assembly GCF_019279795.1). Lineage (NCBI taxonomy): Eukaryota > Metazoa > Chordata > Ceratodontiformes > Protopteridae > Protopterus > Protopterus annectens. The sequence goes on from NC_056730.1 coordinate 1,032,395,087, forward strand.
AGCATTAATTCAGGTGTGATGGCAAAATACCTCCCCAACTGGGGCAGGTGTTCATAGCCACCATGCTAAACAAACAACATGACAGATAGTAGAAAAGAACACCTAGATGCAAGTAAAGAAAAAAAACATCTTTTCATTTGTTGTTGCTTCCAAATGTCTTTGTTGTCACCAGAAACTAATGTAAGTGAACTACACTGGACATCACTGCATGCCATGATTCTCCAAGACTAGTGATAACATTATCATTGCCACTGGATACTACTGCAAGCTCACCTTGCACAATACCTTCTGAACATGCATTATTGTATCCTTTGGGAAGTCATCTATCCCAGGAAAGTTCCACATTGACAATACCCACCAAGTGTTGATCCATTTGTATGGGATTTAGAAACTTATGTGGGCAGTGACCTAACTTTTGACCAACATGCATCTATTTTCCTTTTGTATTCACAGTTTAAAAACAAAGGGATTGTGCCTAGATCTAGGGATGTCATTGTCCCCTTTATTCAACCCTCATTATGCCATTCATTAAATATAATGCCCCCTTTGACATGTATCTATCCAGACACATGCTAAAACTGGAACACCTACAGAGATACCTTACTAAAAGGATAGAGGGCCTAAATAACATGTCCTTCATGGACTGACTCAAAGCCCCGTCACTATTCTTGGCATCCTACAGACTGCTATGAGGTGGTCTGAGTCTGGAATATAAGGAAGGCATCCTCCTACCCATTACTGATGGATTTACAGCACATCAGCAAGTCAAATGGCATCAAAAATACTCGGTCTAGGGATTTAAACCTGTTCTGCAACATCAACAGAATGGTTTGGATGGACAGGCATATTTCACAGAGGATACTGCTGCTGTGAAAGATACTCCTCATCCTCATAAAACAAAGTTTACCCCTGGCAATATTTGAGCACAAGATAGCTCTTTTATGGGAAACCAAAAATGTACCCCAGGACTGCTCTGTAATGGACAGGCACAGCTCCTAAATGTTTTTTCCCATGCATGGGTCCCCTCAGATTATCTATGCTATTATCCCTGTTATTCTCATTAGAAGTTAATACATAATTATCCACCATGGGATGTGTAAGAAGAATCTGTAACCAAATAGGATATGTTATTTCAAGCACACAAAGGGAAACTGGCTAGGATTAAAATGGACTGCAAGGGAAGCTAGCTTAGTACTTAACTTCTACTACATTTTTTATAGGTTCATAGGTAAGTGCATTACAGTGTTAGAAAGCTGTAACACACTAACTGCTATCATACAGACAGCTGCCACCAAAAAGGCATCAGGAAGCCTATACACACTTCTTTCAAACTTAAAAAAGTCTTAATGAATTGTTTAATCTGTTAACCAGTTTCCAGTCACTCTTCATTCATGGCCTCTAAGCACTATGGGTTCATAGGTGTTTACAAGGCTAGTGACCCCAAGGGCCTTTTTAAGCCTAGCCATGCATCCCAAATCTCTGACGAGTTCTGATATCCTTGATAAGTGTAAGCATGGGCCTGGGAGATGAACCATTTACAGGTTACCTGTTTGCATCAGAGACATAGGTGCCAAACCAGGGATAAATTTCCAGTTTCCCATCCAATTGCCCAAGTTGCACTTGAATTGAATTAGGGAGGAACTCTGCTTTACATGCATGGGGAGCTATTCCATAGACGAGGTAGTCTCTGGAATACATACCTATCTCTACAGCAGGTCCTATTTATATCACAGGCAAGGTTAAAGTCTTTAGAATGGTTAATTCTGGTACTGTTTGTTTTGTGGATATGTAGGAAGTCCATCAGAGTGGGGTCTGACAATGCCCTGTATACCTGGCATAGATCATTCCTCAAAAGCCTGTAGAAGACAGAATACAGGGATAGGGCCTTGAGGCGGGCTGCATAGGGCATATTAATTATGCCCTGTATTCTTTTAGTGAGAAACCTCTGTGAATGTTCCAGTTGTTGGATATGCCTGGTTAGGTACATAACAAAGGGGGTATTGTACTCAATGATAGGCCTGATGAATGCCAAATACAGTGGAAAATGACTTCCTTGGACTTAAATGCCATACCTTTGTTCATAAGTTGCACAACATATAATAATTTCCTCACCACTGTAGACACATGATGATCAAAGGCTAGATTACTATCTATGTGTTTCCCTAAGTCCCTGACATCTGGGTCAACTCTAAGGGATGTGTTGCCGATATGATAGTTACCAGGGATGGATGACTTCCCAAAGGATACTATTATGCATTTCTTGGCAATTAGTTTTAGTCCATGACTCTGACGCCAGTTGTTTGTCTGTGTCAGCCCCTCCTGGAGAATATTTGTGTCAGTGTGAGATTCAATGACAGCTCCTAATTTGCAATCATCTGCAAATTTAGACAGCCAAAGACCACTGACATTGGCCTTGAGTTCTGAGAAGTAAATGCCAAAAAGAAGCGGTCCAAGGATTGATCCCTGATGGATTCCACTTGTGACTGACCTCTTTGTAGAGGTGGATTTCTCAATTCTAACTTTCTGGGTCCTCTCTGTGAGCCAGTTGGCTATCTACCAGGTGACATACGGGTTTGTACCTAACCTCTTGAGTTTGTCAACAATGCCCGCATGGGGTATTGTGTCAAATGCCTTGGCCTTGTGTTGGGAGGTTGGCCTAATGGTTAAGGTGTTTGCCTTACAAACACAGGGTGCAAGGTTTGAGTCTCACAAGGGATAATTGGCTAGGCTTAAAATGGCTTGCAAGGGCAGTTAGCTTAGTACTAATCTATGAACCAGGTCAAGGTAGGCAGTGTGAACAATTTTCCCCTCATCCATTGCTTTGCTGACCTTCTTAAAGAAGTCCACCAGGTTGAGTAGGCATGATCTGCCCTTTACGAAACCTAACTGGGTTGGATCCAGTGTCTGGAGGTTTAGTATACCTCTATTAACCACTGTTAATGCTATGCTTTACTTTGCTGTACGGATGCTAATTTTTAAGCACCTCTGTGACATCACAAATGGTTTTAACAAGCCTGGCTTTTCATTGATTTCAGAACTTAGCCACAGTGCTCCCTGTTCTACAAAAGTGCTGTTTGGCATCTCACTATTCCAGATTTCTGATCACTGCAATTTTCCTACAAGCGGCATGATAAAAAAGTGTCTTATAATGGATTAAATCTACCTGTAGTCTGGACCCAGAAATGATTCCTGGTAGACTGGTTCTTGATCTACAGAAATCTTTGGCTAGGCTAGTGCCTCCACAGATGTTTTAGATGTTGTAACACTCACACATATATGTATATACACACACACACATATATAAATATATATATATATATATATATATATATATATATATATACACACACACACACACACACACACACACACACACACACACACACACACACACACACATCATCATCATCATCATCACATCAACCTCTTAGAGCCAGAAATCTGAACAAAGTGGAGGAGGGACAAAGGCCTAAATATAAGAACATTTTTTTTTAAATATTGCTCTTACAAATGTAGAAAGTTGATAGAATAACAGGTTTTGCATTAGCATGAATTTTCTGAATGGTATGAAGTCTGAGACTGAAATGTATGAGGATATTTTTTGACTTCAGTCCTCACTAATTTGCCAAGGATTAGCCAGAAAAACAAAATTGTATGGGGAACAGATGTAAAATATGAGACAAGGCAAAAATCTGGGCATTCTGTGAAAATCTGGACAACTGAGAAGTATGATAGACAAATATGGGAAGAAGAAAAAGGGACTTAGAAACTACTGCTGTCCATTAAGCTTAACTTGTAATTTTGCAGTATGGTTTGAGAGATGTTTGTCCCAACCTAAAACGATGATGTATACCATGCACCTGGACATAGCACAGTACCTTTTTTCCCAGCACAGGGTCTTACTTTTCAACTTTTGGTGAGTTTTATGGACTAGTCAGTCTAACACTGGATAGTGGAAAAAATACAAAGGTATTTACATTTATTTAATTCAGAATTTCAACTCTATTCCACACTCAGGAATCACTGCTAGCCAAATGGATAAGGGAATTAGCTCATATATCATTAAGTAACAGGAAGCAGTGTATGCAAATGTTAGGTTATTCTTACAGGAATCTGTCTAATTGTGGTAAACCACTAGAATCAGCTCTAACTTCTCTTCTGTTTAATTTCTTATTTTCACTATTTCCAACTGACAAATACTGATAGCTACCAAAGTATGCTGAGGACCAAAAGGCTGATTGAACTGTACACATGAGTGCTGAATATTTACCTAAAAGATGTATATATACAGCTAAGCAAGCGTGACTTATTAATTAAGCACTTAAAGTGTTCAGTGGTAAATTATGGCATGAGTACATTTGAGCTAAGCTTCCTGTTAAGTGCAACCTTACTTATCACTGTGAATGAAATTAAACATCTGAGCATAATGATAAACACAGGATTACATTTGAAATCATATACAACATTCATTAAAAACAAAGCTATTAGAAAGTTAGAGCTGCTGTATAAAACCATACGCTCAAGAGATATTGCAGTAATAGCTGATTTATACAAAAATATAATAAGCCTGTACCTAAGTGTAACAGCTGCTTTTAATTGTGCTATCCAGCATGAACACATTCTTTAGAGTATTTTCAGAGAAAAGTTCACAAAGAAAATTCTCTGTTTTAATGAACCATGATTATTACATGTGAATCAAACACTTGTACTTGCACTCTTACCTCTCAACCTGGAATCATCAAAAATCTGGACAAAGGCCCATGAAAAATAGGTACAACTGGCCAAAAATCTGTATGCTGATTAACATTAAATTTGCATGCATAATGATGTAACCCCATCAACTACAATGGAATTGTGGGATACCAACTTTTAAACACAAATTGAAGAACAAGCTATTAGACACAAAAATATAAACAAAACAATAGTGTTTTATTTATATTAATATTTGACCTTGTATCAAAATTTGAGCAAAACAAAGACAATTTTCTTTTATAAAAATAAAATTAGCTAGCTTGCTTCTTCAGTAATATTAAATAATACAAAATATAACCAGAACAAAATACTTTTATTTATATTAATATCTAGTTGCATATGCAGTACTCCAAGCACTATTAACCTAAGAAAATATATTCTCTGGCATTCATCAATATGACTGCTAGACTTTACTTAATTTCCTTGCTGGTATATCAACAGAATCAATACACTCATATGCTACCATGCATTTTCTCAAATATATAGATTATTAGTATCTAGAAATATGCCACCATCAACATTTCTAGAGTTTTGTGAAAAGGATTGGAGTAAACTCAATAAATATAGTCCCAGTAGCCTTAACAATGCTAAAGCTCTCATTAGCTGATCCAGACAAAACATCAGACAATCAGCAAATCTATAATATAAGCAAGAACACTGAAAATGAAAGTTTGCCAAAAAACAAGCATTTGTGTACAGGACGTGAGATTTAAGTGCAAAATATGATTAAGAAAAAGCATTGCATGACATGCTGGAAGATTATATTGCAATAAAACTCGACTCGTCACATTGTAGTTGCAGTGGACCCTTAAAAAATGGACAATCTTGGCAGCAAATGAAGCCACAGTGTTGGTGTACTACATTTTATAATTTGCAAGGTTAAAAATAAGGAACAAACAGTGCAGGTGCTACAATCAAGATGGACTGAGTCAGAACTAGCTAGCAATGACAGCAGTGGTCAATGAGGCAGATGGCTGAGGTGTTGCCTCCTTTTAAAGCCCAATGCAGGGATCAAGTTTTAAATGGATAGATGAGAGATCAGAAAGTGTTTCCAGCAAATGCAACTTTCACCATCTGCCCATCAATTCCCAGCACAGTTAAGTTACTTGTGTATACATTACAAATATGTTTCCAAATCTGCACTATTCTTATTTCTACAATTTTAACTCAGAATTCACCTGCTGTCTCCTGCAAGATTTATTTAGATCACTGGTGCAAATTAATAGCCATGTGATGCTAATAAACACAAAATAGATGTGTACAACAACAATAATAATAAATCACAAATAAGTGGAGCAGCCACTACTGTGAGAACAGTGGGCAAAAGTACAATGATGTACTGTAAATATGGTCCTACTTCTCTGATTTAGTATATTTTCAAAAAACTGCCTAGTTATATCCTGAAAGGAATGGTATGCCTGACATTCAGCTGAGATGCCCTGTGCCCTTCTCCTGGGTAGTACAGTTTGGGCCCTGGGTAGCACTGGCTGGCACTTATAAAGCTTTCTCTTCAGCTCTTGGATCTCCTCTTCTTTCTCTGCTAAGCATTTCTGCAGTGCTTTAATTCTTTCTTCTTTCAGCAACAGGACCTTAGCAAAATCCTTTTCCAGATCGCTTATTTTTAGACTCAACTAAAAACTTTGCCCATTGCAGTCCTGTAAAGACAGTCAGTCCTGGATGACTGGAACCACCAGCTAAAGGTAGAGAAAGCTGGTAGTACTGCTGCTAATGCATGGGGTGGGAGGTGGAATAGTGGTGTAAAACTTTCTTAGATAAACTTAACCGTTCAACACAGGCAGCAAATGCTAAATCATAAATTCACAGTCATGCAGAGTCCTGGAGATCTGAATTCAGTCATCACTCCTGGGAGTTCCTGCAACTCTTTCTTGAAAGAAACACCCAAATTATGCCACAAAGATACAGCTGGACTTGTCAAATGATACTTAATAAAAAAAAAAAAAAAACACAAACTGACACCATGAAGCAATTAAAAAGGTTAAATTTTATTGTACACGTTTGTCTACAATAAAAGTTAAGGTTTTTAAGACCTTTATGGTCTTGAAATTCCATTTGAAATTACCCTTTTCCACTGTTTCTCTATTTCTTGGACCCAGTGGGAAATGAGGGAGTTCTGTGGTTGTAATTAGACAATTCTAGCACCTCCTGACTGCTGTGTCCCAGCTGACAATAAGCAATGAATTCAACAAAGCACACAATAACAACTACCTCATGGTTAAATGAGTTCAAAGCAGCCTCCTGGAGAAAACTAAACAGTAGATGAATGAATTGACCTCCCTCCACCCACTCAAATATGACCATAGGTAGTAATGGTCCATTCTCCTCATAGCACTCGTGCTCTGTCTTGTTTTTAAATGAGAATTTAACAGGATAAACACAAGCCATTCTGAAAGGACCCCCCACACACACACACACACACACATAAAAAAATCCCAAATGTTGACAAACTCAGAAATGTAAATACCTCTCAACTGGGTTCCCTATTTAATTTCAAAATACTGAAATCCCGAATTTCAGTATTTCAAAATTAAAATATCAAAGTCTTGAAATACCAGTAAACCAGAAGAGCAAAATTCAAAATCCCAAAGTACGGAGATTTTGAATTAGCACTTCTGGTGTTGCGGTGAGTGAATGGTAAGATGTGAGTTTGGGGTAAGATGTGAGTTTGGGTATGTATGCATGTGTATGTCTGTTGGTTAGGGGCTTTAGTGTCTGTCAGTGTGTGTTTTGACTGTGATGTGTGTGTGCAACGGTGTGTATAATGTGTGGGAGTGAGGTGCTTGTGTGTGTCTGATTGTGTGATCTTGGAGTTAGTATATATAAGTAGGGGGGTGTGGGGGGCTTGCCCCCCTGTTTATCTGTAGTGTAGGATATTATATTTGAGTTGGGAGAGAAGTAGTGTGTATGGGTTTTTGTGTGCTGTATCTGTAGTGTAGCTTCGGGATTTTGAATTTCGCAGTTTTAGGGTTTCAGTGTTTGATGTCTTCGGTTATGTAATTTTGAAATACTGAAATTCGGGATTTCAGTATTTCGAAATTACATAGTGAATCCCTCTCAACCGTCTAGATTTTCACAGAATGTCCAGATTTTGCCTCATATTTTTGATCTGTTCCTCATAAAATTTGTGATATTCTGGCAAATCACTGTAACAATCTGGTCATTGAAGTCACTAAATAATGACATACATTTGAGTTTCAGACTTCAAATCCTTCAGAAAAAATACACATTAACACAAACCTTGTTTTTCAAGCAGCTTTCAAAATTTATAAAAGTAATATTTAAAATCTGTGCCTCTTTTTGCACCTTTACCCCCCATTTTGTCAAGTTTTGTCCAGATTTCTAGCACTAAAAGTTTGAGAGGTATGGTAAACACCTAGCATGGATATATTTTTTTAAAAATGGGAGGGTCGAGGCTGCGCGAATGAATGTGCTCAAAGAAGTGCAATGAGTGAGAGTTCAAGCGACATTCAATATAATAAGGGTACATAACAAAATCCCAATTTAATGGCAGCTAGTCTATTAGGTTACTCTTACCAGTCTGCAGACAGTTTCTTCTTCTAATAACTCATTAAGGGCAAGACAATGGCATACAAAATACATACTTATGTATTTTTTTTTTTTCTTTGTTTACTTTGTTGGTCAAGCCACTGCTGGACAATGTAACTTTTCTCAACCTAGGAGTGAGAGCATAGAGGAGGGCACAGGTGGGTGGACCAGTCCTGAGTCACTCTGCACTGCAGAAGTTGAAGAACCTGAACTCAAATTAAATTGAAAAAAAGTAAGACAGCTCCACTTTGCTTGCTGCTATTGCTGTGCTGCATAGTACTCTGTGCCTGCTATCAGTCAAAAGTTTCCAGACAGGAGTTAAACACAAACTCACATAGTCTGCCCTAGCATGAAACTGATGGCGTCATGCCCTACCATGCAGGTTGTGGGATACACTGGCAACGCATGATGGCATCAGTCACAATTTTTAAATTTATAAATAAAAAATAAAATAAAATAAAATAAAAAATCGGGAAATGAAGGGTCACTTGTGAATTTGTGGCACCTCATTATTTTCCCCTCAAAACAGATAATTACCGAGGTAGTTGAGAGGTATGCTCGCACTGTATATGCTCTTGATGCCTACAAGGAAATTGTGTTTAGCTTTTAAGTGCCTCATAGAGCGATTATTAAGAACAAAGATAAAAAAAGTAATTTTATGCAAGTGATTCATTCAAATACCAAGTTTCTTATAAGGCTAACAAGACAATTAAGAAGGACAGTTACGTTTCATAAATGAGGTTTGGGAACAAACCTTTTGTCCAGGGATGTATTTAGTAGAGGTTATAGTGAGTTAAATGGGGTAGGGGGTTTGAAAAGGAGGTTAAGGTTATGAAATAAAGGAAGGTTGACTGGACTCTGGAAAGGAAGGGTTAATTTCATAAGGGGAGGAGGTTTAAAGGAAGTGAGATAGATTTAGGGTGGGACGTAGGTGCTTTATGTGAGTGTAACTGGGAAAGGGAATCATATTTAGCCCTGATCTTGGAATAGGCATCCTCTGAGAACCAAGACACAGTCAAAAGAGGTTTACATTTCTGGGTCGGTCATAAAAACTATTCATAACGTGGAGAAGGCTGTGTTCCTTTTCAGGTCAGGGACCACAAAAACGAGGTATCACTAAACTTAGGAATCTTCCATTAATGGTTTTATGTTCTGTACGAAGGAAATAGACTTCAGAATGATGGAGGTCTAGAAAATGGAGGGCAGACCAAGTGTACATTGTCTGGAAATGTCACTGGGCAGAAGGAGCATGATGAAAGATGCTAATGGAATGGAAAGGATATATTTTGTTATTTTATTTATCTATTGTATTTATCAGGAAAGTCTGACTGAGTACAAATCTTTTTTTCAATTCACACAGCTCCACGAAGCAATAACAGTAAATGTAAAGCAATGACTTTGATTAGCACATAGATAGGTTTGAAAAATACAAAAGACATTGCATATTGTTGCATATTATACAACATTTTAAAATGTATAAGATTTCAGTGGCATGGGAGGACTAAAATGCAAGATTAGTTAGAAGCAGGACTATGTTAAAAGTGAGAAGGACATGTAACGTAGTGGACAGAAGTAGGCTGATATCTTTGGTGAGTGCAAAGATGACTTACTGAGTACTGGACTTGGAAAAGAAGATAAAATAAACAAATACTCTGCAGAGTCTCAGTTTCCGAGATACTTAGGAATGTTGTTGTAGGATACCGAAATGTTATATAGTATATGAAAATGCATTTGTGCTGAGTTTCTAATTGAACTGGTACAGAAAGAGGATTCCATGCTTGCCTATTCAGTGTGAGATCAGCATTATTTGGAATTTGGAAGTCATGTACTGGATTTATGATAATTGGATTAACCTCTTGTTAGTTGTTAGAGAGCAACAAGAGAACTCTGATCCTCTCAGGTGAGCGTGTAGTAATGATTTAAATTGTTGTGCAGTTTTGATTAATTCAAGCTCTGGGGGTGGTTGTTCCTTATAATTGTGACACAGAAAGAAAAAAGGGAGTTTCCAACTTTGTTATGAGATATTATAAATAAAAGTAAGAGTCTGTCCTTGGAGTGGAGAGTTTTGTCAGGTGAATATTTTTGTATTGAATTTCATAATGATGACCATTTGTTTGAGTGATAAATGATGAAGTATGTGATTTTTAATTGTAAGTAAATGAGGCCATTTGATTACTCCAGCCAGATGAGTACTTTTCAAACTATACAGTGATGCATTCTGAATGGGAGGTTGGAAGCAAATCTGACAACTTTATTACATAACTGATTTAGTTTGTTTAGTTGTAACGGTTAAAGAATTGAAAATGTGGAGGAGGTATATAAGAGAGTTGTTTGTAAGTAAGTCGTTAGTGTTTTTCTACTGTTGTCTGTCAAAAAACGTTTTTCTGTATAAAGGAGGCATAGTTTTTGTTGTTTATTAACAGTGGCTTGAATGTGTTGGTCGAAGTTGAGATTGCTGTCTATACTTATAGCCAGAAGCTTGGTTTGTCAAACTACTTCAATCATTCTGTTGTTGGATTAAGTCATATAGGTTCATAGGTAGGTACTAAGCTATCGGCCCAAGGGCCTACGCAAGCCTAGCCAGCAGGGTTGCATAGCTTACACCACCCAAGAAAGTTATTTTCCTGTGCCACTGCCGAGCAGAGACACAAAAGTGATCCCTGGGGTGTATTTCCTATTTCCCATCTACTCATTAAGTTTTTCTTGAAGAGTGCTAATGAAGAACTTTGCTTGACATAGATGGGTAGCTTGTTCCAGAGTATAAGAAGTCTCTGGGACAGGAATCTATCCCTCCAGCATTTTCTGTTTATTGTGGTGACAAGGTTTAGGTCCCTAGAGTGTGTAGTTCGGAGGGATTGGGATTTCTTTAGGTGTAGCATGTCCAACAGCTCTGGGTTTGACATAGCTTGATATGTTAGGCAGAGATCACCTCGGAGTAGGCGATATGCTATGGAGTAAAGCTGGAGTTTTTTGAGGCAGTCAGTGTAGGGCATTTGTCTGAGGCCAGTAATCCTCTTTGTGAGGTACTTCTGTGGTCTTTCCAGCTGCTGCAGATGTCTTGTGAGGTACATTCCAAAAGGGGTGTTGTACTCTATAATGGGTCTAAAGAGTGATGATTAGAGGGGAACAATGACCTCTTTTTTCCTGGATGAGAACCCTTTTATGATGAGGTGTGCCACATAGAAGGACTTCCTGACTACTGTGGCAATGTGACTATCAAAGGAGAGACTACTGTCCACCTGGGTCCCAAGGTCTCTTATCACGCATTCGGTGTTAAGTAGATTGCTGTCTATGTGGTAGTTCATGGGTACAGAGTTTTTACCAAAGGGGAGCTCCAACCCATTACTGGTCTCACACACACACACACACACACACACACACACACACACACACACACACACACACACACACACACACACACACACACACACACACACACACACACACACACACACACACACACACACACACACACACACACACACACACACATACGCATACACACGCATGCACATAAACACCTAGTCATTTCAGAGTTGTCTTAATTCTACAGCTTTTAGCATTCTGACAGTTCCCGGTCTCATATACTGTCTTTTGCTATGCTGCCATCCTCACTTTTGCTGTATGATTGATGTTGTATTTTTGCATTTGCTTCACTTTATTCGTAAGTAATACGAGGCAGTCTGAGAGTGACACCATAGTTTTGTGCTTTTTAATAAAAGGTGCCATCTGTATCATTTGTATTTTATTGTTGCAGTTCTTTTTACTGTAACTGTCCCAAACTGTTACACATCACAACACTCTGTTTTTCTACTATTACATTCACTGTCTCCCTTTCAACCTTCTTACCATCTTAGGTGCTCCGTATTTGGTAGCCTTTTGTACTCTGAGGGCATTAAGGAAGGAGATGCCCAGGTAGCCTATTCATAAAACCCATTTCTGTAGACCTTCCATCTAAAAAATAAGGCCTAGTTACTGTCCTTAGATAATTGTATGAAGCCTCTTTAGATAGTTTGCTTGTTTGTTTCAATCTCTATTCAGTAAGATGCGAAGTGCAGTGTTCAGTAAACAGGAAGATACCTGTGTTAGATTTATGAAAGCTAGATTTCCCTCAGGTGGAGAAATAATTGAAATATATGACCCTGCGATACTTACCCACTCCAAGATGGAAAACAAATACTCATTAAAGGTATAGATGCTTTTGTACTGCCAAGCCAGTAAAACAGAAGTGAAAGAAATTATCAGCTTTTCTAACTTTAAAATAGTCGTTCTGCACTACCGAATGACTGCACGATTCTCAAAGGATTCCTGTCAGTATACAGATCACAAAATCTGGAACTGCCACGAAGTATCAATCAAAATTCCTGGGTAGGAGGACCTTGCAGACTAGAAGCAGGCAAAGTGCATACCAGAACCTGTAAGCAGGCCTAAGATTACTATTAATCATTATCACTGTTTGTAGGCGGAACTGACATTCAATGTACTGTTTAATTGTTATGTAGGAATGTAGGCTTTTGTCTTTATGTGATTAAAACAAATGATACAAATTTATTTGACAGAAGACAAGTGCACTTTGCATGTATTGACAGAGAGATGCTTATATGTGTACTTGTAGGTGAATTGCTGTTAATAAAAAATGAAAATGTCAGATTGTGTTTTTGGTATTGTCGGTGCAGTTATACATCACAGTTGTGCAATTAGAACAGTTTGGAGGTGCACAATCCCATTATCCTTAGATGTATCAAGGTGGCATTCCACCCCTCCAAAAAATGATGGACGTTTTAAGTGCAACAGTGTTGTCTGGTAACTTTTAAAATGTTGAAGGAGCTTATTTATTGAAGTAACCTTCCTAATATACTAATAAAATATTACAGTAAATGAAAACACTAAGTTGGAGTTGCATGAAAGAACTCTCATCCTAGTTACTAGTATGTGTCAATATCTCAAGTAATTCATTACTGTCATATTACAGGTTTTTGATATCACATGTAATCTCCCCATATGTTTCATGATACAATGATTGCACTTGTTAAGCCAAAATACTGATACCTGGTCTCACTTCTGCAACCAATTGTTTTGAGCTCATCACTGTCTTGTTATGCTCGTGACATAATGGATTACAACAAGAAATACCAAAAGTACATTGCTGACATCTATTTAAGGTAACAGTAAACAAGGTAAAGGGTGGCCAGTGATGCATTAAGGAATCCTTCTATTTGCATCATAGGTGGCCAGTGATGTATTACAGAATCCATCTATTTGCATCATAGATGGCCAGTGATGCATTACAGAATTCATCTGTTTGCATCATGGATGGCCAGTGATGTATTACATAATCCATCTATTTGAATCATACCCTTAAAAAGTCTACAAAATAAGTAGCTTGCATTACAAAGTAACAGCCCACTTAAATGCATATTCAGCAGGCATTTAAACATGTTGATTTTGAGCCATGGTAGCAAAGTGCTAATAAATGTATTACCATAGTAAAAGATGTGGGGGTGTCATATTTTTACATATGTGCCTCAATAGCTTAAAGCTATTTGTCAACAATGTTTATTTTATTTTTTTTTACGTCTGTTCAAGCACATAGAGTCAGGCTGTTGGATTACATTATGTGTTTCCTAAACACATTCAGTAACTAAGAAGCATTTAATGCAGAACAGACCAAAACTATGAACTGCATTTCCCAAAACATTGAATCGTTACTTGCAAAGACCCTTAATAAAATAACTTAATACAGAAACATAATACTGAAGCCATAAAAATAGATGGTAGGGACAGCAGCAATGTCAGAAAATTATCACAGCTTGATATCACTTGACTAGGATTGTAACAGCAAAAGCTTAAATATCAGACAGATTTATTGATTATTTCACAGTTGGCAGAAACACATACACTACACCTATTAAACACTGGTAATCAGCTGTGTAATGTGAGGCCATTGTTTGCATAGCACACATAAGTTTCAAATAATTTAAGCGGTTATGAAGACAACTAGCATTCATAGATTAATGATCCCTCCTGTCCTTAAATATTTGGTGAGCAAATAGAAATGTGGGTTTTGTTCCATAATGAATGTAAAGCTGTAATTATGGCCTATTTTAATTCATTAATTACATTCAGCTAGCTTTAGATGATGGCACAAATTAAAACTCTCCCCAGGATTCAACAAGCAGCCATGCAGGAATAAGTTATTCCTGCATGACAGGGACCGTTCCGGTACAGCATGACAGTGCGCCTTGCATATTCATGAAGGTGTGCTACCTTTGCAGTTAAATGGACACAGAGCTGTGTATGAGTGCAGGGGCTGTGTCTGAGAGCAGAGTTCTCACAACACACATGCCCCTGCACTCCAGAATTGCCTTTTGGCAATTAAAAATGAGTGAGAATGCTCGTAACACCCCCAAACCCGTCAGGAAAACAAAAATCAGTGGTCAAAGGCATAAGGGACAATCATCCCTACCAAGCCAAAGGTTATTTAGGATAACACAGGCAGCATAAGCACATAGCGCACACCTCCCAAGCCATCAGAGTAAGTAATGTGGACAAAGCCAAAACGGACAATTGTCCCACAAAGCAGAAAGCTGATAAAATAACAGGTTTAGCATTAGCAGGGATAGTCTGAAGGTTATAGTTAAAATAACACAACAAATCTTTTTTTTTATAAATGCGGTAAAGTTTAAGCATAGCTGCATGGGTGTGCCTGTTGCTTAGCTACACTTAGTCTAGCATAAACAGCACAAATAGCAAGAGACATCTAGTGCAAGCCGTATTGCAATAGTGTAGTGGTTAGAGTGTATGCTTTACAAACAGCCATTCCCAGTTCGATCCTAACTGTAACCAATTCACATTTTACATGTGAAAGCAGTACATAAACACTTTTTTTTTATATTACCTACTAAATAACATATATTTTTTTACCGGAGTACTACATTAGGTCCAGATGTGAGGCGTCAGTTTAATAAAGTTGTGAAATCCCCATATAAACACAAGCATCCCACACAGTATAGTCACACATTAATAAATGTAATGAAAGCACATTGGGGGATGTCAGGGACAGTAAACAAATATATATAATATGTAATGAATGATGAATCAATGCCATACAGCAGATAGTCTATAAAATGAAAAAAAAAGCTAAGCATTGCACAGCTCTGCTTTCCAGGTGTAAGCATTGTGTAAATAGGACTGCTAAGCAATAAGTAGCCCAGCTAAGTGGATTTGCCCATTGGTAAGCAGTGCTGACCCTGTCCCTTTAAGCAATGCCAACCTTAGCTAAGCAGGTTTGCCCTTAGCTTAGCTTAGCTCCACATATTTAAAACCATCCAATCATGGCAAAGGATGGGAAATTGGCCATATTTAAACCCAACAGGCAAGAATAACTGGTTGCAGCTTCCCACTGTAGGCAGGATGGCTGGAGTTGAAAAGGGATTGTGCTTCTGGGCATAACGCTGGGGCATATAGGAGTCCAAGGTCATGGTAGGACTCCTGGTAAAAAAACATGATGAGAAACTGCTGCAGGGCCAGTACCAGGGCTCCCAATATAAAGTAGAAGCCTGAGACCATCTCGCCCATGATCTCACCAGTGCCGCTGGTATCCCTCGGACTGGTGAACAGGTCAGGCACCACTATGCTGACTTGAAGCAGAGAAAGCGGGAGGTCTTGGATGAGTGTGTCCAAGAAGTAAGGCAGAGGGGTGATGTCCCAGCAGTGTGTAAGTAGTCATACCATTACTGTTTACTAAAGTCCAGTGTGTGTATGTGATGGATAGGTATGCCTAAATATGTCTCTATTTCCTTTACAGCTGCAGCTGAGTGGGCTGTGAATCAGGAAGCCCCTGCATGTAGGCTGCAAATGCTGCGTCATGAGGCTGGTGAGTAACACTCCTGCTTGTAGTAGTCATACCAAATAAATATAAAGTAGTAGAAAATCATCTGGCAGTATAAAAAATGTTGTATGGGTTGTACTGAATAAACCAGACAATATGACAGTAATAGTCCCATTTCAGTCATATTTAAATAAAACTGTAACTGCCTGGAAATAAAGCTCTAAATCATGGACTGGTTGTGTTTACTCTGGTATTGTCTGGCATTTATTGTAACATTCTCTGAATAGTAATGTTATATTAACCATTGTTACCCACACTGTGCTACATAACAAAATATCTAGGAATGTCTGTATAAGACTGTTGTAAGTACAAGATCAGATTGTACAACCAAGAGAAACTTAGACAGAAAACACAGAAGAGATAGACAGCAATATACAAATAACACACTCTATTGTGACTTAAATTGTTGTATTTTTAGCAGACACAGCCATGGTTTGAATCTTGGGAGTGGTAGTAAGCTGTATGCGTAATCATACCTCTCAACTGTACAGATTTTTCAGAATGTCCAGATAATTGGCTCATATTTTCTGCCTGTTCCTCTGTCCCCCTGGCAAATCAGTGGGATGATTTCAGAATTGTAGTCACAAAATAATGACATACATTTGATTTGCAGACCTCAAAACCTTCAGAAAATGTATATGAAAACAAATCCTGTCCATCATGCAACTCTCCAAGTTTATGATAGCAATATTCAAAACATGCCCCTATTTGTACCCCCATGTTGTCAAGCTCTGTCAGAGTATGTGCATTAAGAGATTGAGAGGCATGTGCATAATATTAACTGGAATCTGGGAATATGTGTAGAAACAGCAAGGTAGTGTTAACGAACATTCCCTCCACAGGTCTGTTAGATAAGAAAACTGTGCCTGCCAATAAAGATGTAAATCCTGGACTGGTAATGTTTACTCTGGTATAGTATGGCCTGACATGTAGCATGCAGTAACATCTAATATCAGAATAGTACTGTTGTGTCAACCACTGTTTCTCACACTGTGCAACATAAAAATATGTGGAGGAATGTCTGTGTAAGACTATTGTAATTACTAGGTCAGATTGTACAACCAAGAGAGACTTAGAAAACACAGAAGAGCTAGACAGCAATATCCAAATAGCACACTCTGCTGTGACTTAAATTGTTGTATGTTTAGCAGACACAGCCATGGTTCGAATCCTGGGAGTGGTAGTAAGCTGTATGCATAATCATACTTCTCAACACTACAGATTATTCAGAATGTCCAGATAATTGGCTCATATTTTCTGCCTGTTCCTCTGTCCCCCTGGCAAATCAGTGGGATGATCTCAGAATTGTAGTCACAGACAGGATCCTGTCATCCAAAGTCAGGTCCGGGGAATGGTGCATAGCGAGCTCTGATGGGAGTTTGGAGATATGCTATGCCAGCTTGAGTGCCACGTGGCACATTTAGAGGGTCAGCCTGCCCCTCCTGCTCAGCCTCCAGCACAGCCACCTTTGGGGCCATGAAGGTGCAGTGATGGCTGCCCATGAGTGGGGACCTCAGTCCCACTGTTTCTATTTGGAGGCTAATGGGCATTAGATTTTCAAACACCCCTCCCCATCCAAGGTGTTTACCCCCACATGTGTCATATACTGTCCCTGTATGATGTCTTGTCTGTCTTGTCTGTCTTTCTACCCAACCTACCTCCCCAAATAAACCTACTATTCTTCTCCAACATTCCACTCTCACCTTAAAGAAAAGGGCAATCTGCTCGCAAAAAACATTTTGCCCCATACATAGCTGTCCATTTCGCACGTGTCCACTGGACACATGTAATCTGGTCTAATTGGCTTCACAACATATTATTGTTGTCCTCAGTCCTCTCTTAGGGGTTTGAGTGTCCAAATCTATCTCCAAATTCAGTACATATGCACAGCTGTTGCTGTAGAAGAAATGGACAGCTATGGACCTTCCCTACACCCATCCTGCACATCTCTAGCTACTTTCCCTATTGTTTTTCCCTTTGCATGCCCCCTTTTTCACCACTTTCCTATCACCACTTTTTTTCTTTTCTTTTAAAAAAATTAGCACGGGGGTAAGTGGGAGTAAGCTCTTTTAAGCAGCAGTAAGTGGGTTTAAGCCTGTTTGAATGGTGGCAAGCAATGGCTACACAGAGTAAGCACTGTCAGGCTAACTGTCTGTAAGCATATTTAACTGGAAGTTAGCATTCCTTCCCATTGTGCAAACCCACTTACAACTGCTTAAAAGTGTCTTAATCACTCTGTATCCAAAAGCCCTTGTTCTGCCCAGCAGCAAAACAATCAGCACTGGCAAGTCTCCAATCTAGGACCCTGCACACCATAGCCACAGTGATTTACCACTACGCCATTTGAGCTGAAAGTAAATGTAATGTTGTCTCAAGCATATTATGCAGCACATTCATTCAACAGTAGGGAAAATGTATTTACATGTGTAGACGTATATATGTATGTGTGTATATATGTATATATATATATATATATATATATATATATATATATATATATATATGTATAGACAGATATATATATACAGATATATATATATATATATATATATATATATATATATATATATATATATATATATATAAAACCCACGGTGGTGGTGCTGCAGTAGCGTTGTTGCCTCACAGTAAGATGCTCTGCGGTACGATTCTCAGCTAGAGAGTCTTCTGCATGGAGACATGCATGAATGGGCGTACCTTCATTGAAGGTCGTGCATCAGAGCTGGTAACTCGGCACGTAATAATCAACTACCAATCATTAGCGGACCGGAGTTCCGCTGTGGCAACCCCAAACCGGGAAAAGCCGAAAGACACAAACATATATATATATATAGATATGTGTGTATATATATATATATATATATATATATATATATATATATATATATATATATATATATTTATATATGTGTGTGTGTGTGTGTGTGTGTGTGTATCTATTCATATATGTCTCTCTCTCTCTCTCTCTCTCTATATATATATATATATATATATATATATATATAGATGTGTATTGCATTCGCACATTGGATCCACACTCTGAACCTCTCACTGCAAAACATCTGACCAAAGGCACTGTTAATGGGGGAGAAGGGGGCCAAAACAGTGATATTTTGTAATTATTGCCATTATCCCTTCCTCCACAGCTGAACAGATTTGCCTTGCAACACAATTACCAGCACTTGCAAGTATTAAACCTAGGACCATGCACAACATAGCCACAAGTTAACAGTACGCCATCTCAGCTGTAAGATATCAGGATGATATCTGTAACATATCATGCAGAACAGTCAGTCTAACATAGGGAATGTACAATATGGAAGCAGTAAACTTCCAATGATACATACACACACACACACACACACACACACACACATATATATATATATATATATATATATATATATATATATATATATATATATATATATATATATATATATATATATATGTATATATATATATATATATATATATATATATATATATATATATATATATATATATATATATATATATATATATATATATATATGTATATATATATATATATATATATATATATCTACACATACATACACATATAAATATATTACTACTTATAGATATGTATAAGAAGAGTATATATAGAGGGTGCACAGCATATCAAACAACTATTATTCCTACAGTTGCCACCTTTTATAATGGCCAGTGCTTGATTCTGTCCTACAAATGAGAATCATTGCAGGAAACACATTCCCACACACAATGCAAAGGACATGACACCACACACAAGTATGCATACATAGAAATGTGTATTTGTGTGCTATTTCAGTTGTTTATGCTATTTCTTATAGCAATTAGGTGTTTGAAATGCATAATAACGGATTCATGCAACTCTTAAACAAAACATTTGACACAGTAATCTGAAAAACATAACATACTTTGCTGTCCAGGCTAAGGCCTTCAAGTAGTATAACAGTAAAAACAACACTTGTCTTGAAGCTAAGAACTAATCAACAGTTACTTACAGATGTAGTTCAGCAGCCTCCAATTACACTCTGTACGCAACCCCTGGGGAAAAAGTATTAGTTGTCACAATGTAAATGTATCTGTTACATAACAATGCTTAATGTAAAATGTCATTATCACACTGACAAACAGAAATATGTGTAAGATAGTAAGCTCTAGGCCACCACTGTTCCCATGGTGAAATGTATGAAAATGTACAGCCATATACTTTAATGTTTCTTACTACTGATATCCCTTACATGTTATAACAGCCTAGGTTGAAAACATTTAATACACATCCCCCATAAAATGTCTTACAAGGCCATATAACAGTGTTTTCCATGCACTAACCTCCACACTGTACAAGGTCACACACATTTTGTCCAGCTCTAGCTCTCATAAATATATGGACCCTACCCCACAATTTGTGTGGGAGTCCACAACATCACTGGAATGATAACAGGAATGCCAGCACTAAACAATGATAGGCCATTACCTAACAACCAATTACTGCATGACATATGGACAAAGCCTGGTATATATGTGGAGCACAGAGGCTGGAACACAGGGCCATATCTGCAATATTGCTGTTATACACTGTGAAAGTTGCTGGTGTTACAGGACTAGCTGCAACATACCCTTACTCAGGAATATGAAGTCAGAAACACAAATGGATTTTGCCACGTACTGATTGCAATCACCACTGACATGTCAGAGACAAGACCTGTGTGATTAACAGACAAAAACATAACAGCAAATCCCCTGGCCATCATGCGGATAGGTCCACAGTTGAGATCTATGCAGACAGACAGCATTCTATGCAAAACTAGCATGTACACACAAGCCCTGTAAAACTAGTAGTATTCAATGCATATAACAGCAATACTTACATTGTCTTTAGGTCTGGAACCTTATACAAACATGTATTTGGCCTGTGTCCGCAAGTCCTTGCTGTAAGAGGTATTGCTACATGCTGTCTGTAACACTGCTGCCCACATACAGGAAGGATGTCTTCCATACAGGAAAGGTAAAGGGACAGCGCCCACATGATGTATTAATTTATAGTAGTAGGTTGCTATGGTATTGGCTATTGGAAGTACTACACAGCTGGCTGCATGCAATTAGCAAGTGGAGAACACCAGTTGGTGCATAGGCCATCACCTGATCTTGGTCATCACCTACAAAAGCCATGCTGCAACCTATACAAACCGGCTCTATACCTGTAGTGGAGGGAGAGACAGAGAGAGAGAGAGAAACAAAAATAACACTAAAAAAAATACTACAAACAAAAAACAAAAAACAAAACAAAAAACAAACAAACAAGGAAGATATCCAAGTGGTACACAGAAAAGACCACAATAATAAAACAGGTATGTGAAACATGTATGCATGTAATTGAATGTAGTACATGGTTTGTAATAATGGGATAGATGATGTTGAAAGATTTATATGTGCCATCAAGCCTTGTTGCTGTAATGATGTCCTGCTGAACAACTGCTATGGACATAGCATCTGGCCCTGTGGGCAGTGGGCATACCTGTCAACTGTGCAGATCTGCACAGAATGACAAGATGTACACACACACAGACACACACACACACACACACACACACACACACACACACACACACACACACACATATATAGATGTGTATGTCTACACATACACAAACACACACACACACACACACACACACACACACACACACACACACACATATATATATATATATATATATATATATATATATATACACACACACACACACACACACACACACACACACACATATGTACATTTTCCCTACTGTTGAATGACTATGCTGTATGATATGTCTGCATGATATGTTTGAAAAAACATCACACATATCTGCAGCTCAGATGGCTTACTGGCAAATTGATGTGGCTATGGTGTGCACGGTCCTGGGTTACACACTTGCAAGGGCTGATAATGTATTTGCTGGCCAGAACAAGGGCTGTTGGATACAGAGTGATTAAGGCACCTGTAAGCAGTTGTAAGCAGGTGCAAAATGGAGAGTTATGTATGGTGTGAAATTTGTGTTGGGAACAGATTGCTCTTTTTTTTTGTCAAGGTAAGAGTGGAATGTTGGGGAAGGATAGTAGGTATATTTGGGGAGGTAGGTTGGATCAGAAGACAGACAAGACATAAAATACAGCATACAGGTGTGGTATATGACACATGTGGTGGATAAACACCTTGCACGGGGAGGGGTGTTTGGAAATAGGAAGCCCATGAGCCCCCAAATGGAAAGAGTGGGACTGAGGTCCCCACCCATGGGCAGTCACCACTGCATCTTCACGGCCCTGAAGGTGACTGTGCTGGGGGCTGAGCAGGATGGGCAGGCTAAACCTCTAATTGTGTCATGAGGGCCTCAAGGTGGTGTAACAGATCCCCCAATTGTTTGCGGAGCTCTTTATGCACCAGGCCCTGGACCTGACTTCAGGGTACAGGATCCTGTCTATGCGTGCTCCAAGGGGGGGGGGTCTGCCACCATCCCCTGAGGTGGTTCCACCTGAAGGTAGTGCAGGACCAGCAGATGAGGAGGTGTTGTGTTGGGTCCCAGATGTACTGTGGCCTGGTGTCATGACCAGATGAGGTGGGAGAGGTGGTTCTGCTGGGAATAGCCTTCCCAAACAAGCTATTGTGTTGCAGTTTTAGAACATATGTGGGTAGTAATAGTCAACACAATCCAGGATTAGTTATAACAGCATGCATAGATATTCCAATCAATCCAAAACACCAGATTTGGAACAGTTGCATAGCAAACAGAACACATGCATATATGGATCAACAGTGGCCATTACAATGGCATGCAGGTTACATTGTTAGCAGCAGGCCACCAATGCCAATGATAGTGTTTCAACATGGAACATGAATAGAAACACATTTCAGTATTTGTCGCACAATAGGATATATGTCCCAACAGTAGGTTTGGTGTAAACATACCCATTGATTTGTGTGTTCAGATTATTGTTGCAGATATGGTGGGGGGGGGGAGACAGAGATGTCAATTAACAACTATTATATCCTTGCAGTATGAGGTCCTCAGACCTTTTTTTCCTGTTTATTTCTTCCAGGTACCATGTCAAGGGAGTGTCTCCCTGCTTATACTCCACAGGAGAATGAAATACTAATCAACTACCTCATGCATCACCACAGAACCCACTTTGGGTGTATGGCCCATGATCTGCAGGAGAGGACTGCCCTGTGGAATGAGCTCATCCACAGGGTAAACAATGTCGGCCTGCATAACCACAGTTATGAGCAGGTGCGACATCGTTGCACTGACCTCATTTGCCACGCCCGTCAGCGTGCTGCTGCTGTTAGGAGGGACCAGCTAGCCACAGGTGGGGGTCATGCCATCCAGCCCCCACTGACATATGCTGCTCCCACCCAGTACCAATGACACAGGTGTGGCTACTGATATCACATTTCTCACACAACTATGTAGTTGCCTCTGATATATCTCTGGGGCAGCAGCCTGTAGCTGGTGAGTATGGAGTTTATTTGTTCATGTTTGCCAATACATCAGCCATGTTATGGCCATGGTATTTGCCATGCACACATTTAACACACCTACACATAATGCACACTGTACATGTTCACTTATTGTTGCTGTTAACTGCAATGCATCACAGTGGTCACCACAATGGCATATCTGAAGGGTATGTAAGAGTCCTGCAGTATAACTAACAACATATCAGTCCAAGATGTGTGGACAGAGTTGAACATAATGGTGGGACAAGTGGCCTACAGTAGGGACATGTCTGAAACATTACCCTTATACAGTGGCTACAGCAGTGTATATACCACTATTACAATGGCAACTGTTACAGATCAACACAACGGCATATCACAATACCACATTCCACAACTTTTACAACCTGTAATGTGATCCTAACATGAGCAATGAATGTGTAATATGAAATCCTGTGTTAGGACAACAAATATGGGGAATACATACCTTAACAAACATTGGAATTATATGTGTGCACACACTCCAAATAACATATTGTGGAAGCAGCTTTTGAGATACCTACACCATTCACTCTTCTTGAGTACACACCTTCCATCAAGTACAGGTCCTCAATGTCCCACCAAGTAATGGTCTGCTGTCCAAGAAATTTGTCCATGACATTTGCCCACTCACCTGCAACAGAGGCAGCCGTGGCTTGCACACATCTTACAAACCATGGAATGGATCCCATATCCAAAAGGTAGAACTCAGGAGTGGGAGACATAGCCTTACCTCACCATTGCATGTACCATGGCAAACAGTGCAGACAAGCATGTATGTGATGATAAAGTATGGGACAACATTAATGTAGAAAATAAACAGATGCCCATCCAAGACAGATGACAGCACATGTTGCAAATTGGTCATGGAGGCTGGCCAGAAACAATTAGGCAACACTGAGGGACTTGCAGGAATGTCTAGCAATTACTGTCTGTGCAGTACCTGTGTCAAAAATTGCCTGGACTCTGCATAAGTGTGGCCTATGGGTTAGGGTAATCAGATGGAAGAGTTGTTCCACAGGAGAAATCAATCAGGGCTCTCTACAGGTAGCATATGCATAACATCAAGTCTCCCAAAGGCATGTGTTGCAATGTGTAATGGTGTACCGAAACCAAGGCTGAAACCTACAGACAGTATTAATAAAGATACATGTGCTGCACAAGCAACACCTCACTCCATCTCAGGGCTACTATCCCCATCTGTGCCTTGTTGGTGCCAGTGTACACCTTTAGGTTTGCTGCTCATTAGCAGAAACTAGGCTGATAGACATGGTGTTCTGAATTCGTGACACTGCAAAATGACACTCGTGTGGCCCATAGTTGTCAAACATCTGCAAAAAGGTTGAGGATGGGGAGGGGTGTCATCCTGAAACACAACAGTGAACTGAAGCATACATCCAAAGCTCATTAAGAATGGCTGTATCTGAACACAGTCAAGGTCATGCATTGAGCCAGACATAACCCTGACTCCACTGCAATAGTGAAGGCACTGTGTAACCCCCAAGGTCTGTGCACATGAGCTGACCTTGCAGTCTGGCAGAGTTGTAGGACATCTGTAGGGCAAAGTGACCAAATAATGGCAAGTGAGGATGGGCTATGCTAGTATACCCCTTCCAGGAATAGTGACTGCTGTAGTTCACTTAACACATGGTGCAACAAACCATCATGTTAAGTGTGTGTAGACTTATGCAACCCACATATTGTATGCATCTCAATCAGCATCTGAACAACTAACACATTTGTTTGATACTGCATTTGATTGCGCAATTCATATGTCACATATCAGGTGTGTGTAATATTAACATATGCAGTTTTGTGGCCCCGTGGCATATCAGGGAAAAGGGTGGCATGCCAATAAGGGTGTGTATACTCCTCATAGCCACAGTAAACTCTGCAAGTTGTCAGTGTAATTGTATTTTATTGCTCATACATGCACTCCTGATGATGAGATCTGCAAATCAGACATCAGGCATTCACTACAGACATTTGTCCTCATATCATCCCAAGTATGTGTCAGACAAACACATAGGGGCTGTGAGCAACAGAGCAAACATAACTGGCACATATATACACATTCAGCAATGGTGTGTACACTTGTGAGGTATGGTGCACAGTACATGTCAGGGTGCTGAACAGGTGCACAGCAATACTGTGTACATGGGGGCAGTGTGTTCCAGGGGAAGGGGCATCATCAACTAACACTACTCATGCACCACAGAGATGTATAATGTTGGTAACAGGGACTGTGTATAGCTGCAGTGCATGCTGTTGAGTGCCATATGTCATGCCTGTTGACAGTTGGGTAATGAGAGGTCTGTGTAATATATTTATGCCACCTCACCTGTGTGAGTGTGTGTGTGTGTGTGTGTGTGTGTGTGTGTGTGTGTGTGTGTGTGTGTGTGTGTGTGTGTGTGTGTATACAGTTAAGCAATGATGTACATGTCTTAAAGTATGTTTTTTGTTTTCCTCTCACTGATGGCGAGGTGGGTCAGGGTCCCTCCTGCAGGCAAACTGATGTTAGTATCCATGCAGACTCTGACAATGATGATAGGTATGGTGTGAGGCACAGGCGGGGTTGTCAGGGGCTGAAGCTGTGCCATCGGTTGACATCCCATATATATATATATATATATATATATATATATATATATATATATATATATATATATTTATATATATGTATGCATACATCTTTATTATTCTGGACCCGCTCCAAAGCTGCTGTGCTATCCTGGCCCTAGCATCCTAGCTGCTTAATTTGCTACCCAACTTGCTTAGACTGCACTAAGTTTGTAGAATCATCCTGCCTGTCAACTAAGTAAGCTCTCCAAACCTTCCTGCTGCATCACCTGTTTGTCTTTTATTCCTGAACCCATCAATAAAGGAAGAAAGAAATAATTTGCTACCCAACTTGCTTAGACTGCACTAAGTTTGTAGAATCATCCTGCCTGTCGACTAAGGACCCCCTCCAACCTTCCTGCTGCATCATCTTTTTGCCTTTTATTCCTAAACTCTTCAGTTTGTTGTTGTGTCTTTCAGCGTTTCCCAGTTAGGGGACACCACAGCAGAGTTCTGGTCCGCTAATGATTGGTAGTTGATTTTGACATGTCGAGTTACCAGCCCTGATGCACAACTTTCAACGAAGGTACGCCCATTCACACATGTCTCCACACAGAAGATGCTCTAGCTGAGAATCGAACCGGACAGCATCTTACTGTGAGACAACAATGCTACCACAGCACCACCACCGCGGGTAAGGAAGAAATAAATAATAAGCTACCCAACTTGCTTAGACTGCACTTAGTTTGTAGAATCGTCCTGCCTGTCGACTAAGGACCCTCTCCAAACCTTCCTGGTGCATCATATGTTTGCCTTTTATTCCTGAACCCTTCAATAAAGGAAGAAAGAAATAATTTGCTACCCAACTTGCTTAGACTGCACTAAGTTTGTAGAATCATCCTGCCTGTCGACTAAGGACCCCCTTCAAACCTTCCTGCTGCATCATCTATTTGCCTTTTATTCCTGAACCCTTTAATAAAGGAAGAAAGAAAGTATGTGTCATCTTTCACCTGGCAGTAAAGTTTAGTTTGCTACTATTTTTTTATGGAGCTGTAAAGAGCGCTCCCCAGCCAGGACAGCCAGCAGACTTTCTCCCTCTTTACCCTACAACCAATATACCTCTCAAACTGCTAATATAAACTCCCTAACTGTTCTTTTTCCTTCCTTGACTCTCCAACCAGATTACAACCATAGTAAAGTACTCTTGATATAATATTTCTGACCACTAGGTGGCATCCTTACCCAGGCTAACCATCATAAACCTACCCCTGTGGCTCGTAGAAAGTTCTCATCATACTCTGTTCCTCATATCTTGCTGATACTATAGCCTTTATCTCTACTAGTAGCATTCCCCTTGCACTAGCATCTCTCCCTCTACTTTCCTTTATCTCTATACTTACCCATATATAGACATACCCAAATATAGCCTTACCTTTAAAAATCAGCATTTTGTTGATTTTTTATCTTGAGTTTCTTCCTTCTCTTGTCTCTGCCTCCTTATCTATATGTCTCACTATTTCCCTTCATCACTAGTACTGTTCCCCTCAAGATTCAGTGTCTATGTACCTCTCTTCTGGCTCTGCATAACCCTTACCAGCTTACGTTTCCCTTTCTAACTGTCCTTTGATCTGTCGAACAGCAATAGCTCTAGCCCCTCCCTGTTATATCTGCTCCTGTAACACCTCTCCTCCTCTATCCCAACCACTACTCCCCTCAAAGCCTATAAGTATCAGTAACTCCGCGTGGTGGCATCTTTATACTTTTGGACTCGCTCCAAAGCTGCTGTGCTATCCTGGCCCTACCGTCCTGGCTGTTGTACGTTACAACCTTGAATGTTATCTTTGTTTAATTGGAATTAGCCTGAGATACACCTTTTATGCATAGCTCATTATGTATTACCTGAATTTAGCCTGATATGTGGATTTAATGGTAGCCCCTTTGTATTGAGTTATTTTCTGCTTAATCTGTGTGATCGACTTTCAGAAATAAGGGTACGATAGTAGCACTTGTGTTGCTGTCCCTTGAAGTATTGTGTGACAGACTTTCAGTAATAAGGGTACGACAGTAGCACTTGTGTTGATGAACCTAGATGTATATTACCATTGCGTTTTTACTTGGCTTTAGTCCTTTCATGTAACTTGTGAATGTCCAGCCAGTAGGAGTTACAACTGCGTTGCCCATATGGAGAGGATATGGTCTGCCTTTTTTTTCCCTAGTGAACGTTTAGCATGCCTCAACTATTGAGAATTATACCATGACCCCCCCAAAACGTGCACGCTGATTGGCCAGCGTGCCCATTGTAAATCGAGTTATACTAATGGAAAAAGGTCCGGTCGCCCGGACTTTTTTCCATTAGTATAACTCGTTTTTTTAAAAACACTGTCTCGCTATGTTAAATGGGTTTAACATAGCGAGACAGCTTTAAAATAAGCAACGGAGATCTCCGTTGCTTATTTTAAAGCTGTCTCACTATGTTAAACCCATTTAACATAGCGAGACAGTGTTTTAAAGCAACGGAGAAAGCAAGATCTCCGTTGCTTTTAGAGTCTCGCTATGTTAAATGAGTTTAACATAGCGAGACAGATTTAAAATAAGCAACGGAGATGTGCGTTGCTTATTTTAAAACTGTCTTGCTATGTTAAACTCATTTAACATAGCGAGACTAAAAGCAACGGAGATCTTGTTTTCTCCGTTGCTTTTGCCAACTCTGATGTACCGCGCGCAGTACATCAAAACTGCCGCGGATGCCAGACATCTGCGGAAGGGCAGTAAACAGGCATTATACTATGCCATTATTTAAGAAAAGTAATAGTTTCTTTTCTTAAATAATGTCATGGTATAATAGCAATAACCCACTTCTGGGTGTGGGTAATGCTAAATTTACCCACGGTTGGCTTTGTTTGGTCCCGAGGGTGCCGTGGGTAAATTTAGCATTACCCACACCCAGGCGTGGGTTATTGCTATATTAGTAACCTCACTTTATTCGTCTTAGGACCTTGCCTATATATTTTAAACAAGGAACTAATGTATTGCAATACTGAATTATCCTCATGGCGAGGATATAGTCTTCCACTCATTTCCCTAATGAGTGCTCTACGATCATGAATAAGATAAGAATTAAAAACCTCACTTTTATTATAGAATACCTGCATATTTTCGAATGCAAAACTATAGCTTAGCCTCTCCTACTTATACTGTTAGGACCTAGTACAGTATCGCCCAAGTGTAGAAACTATTGTCCTCCAGCTTTATTTTCCCTTGGGTGTACTGAGCTGCTAATGCTCCCTCTGGGAAGCTAAGGTCTCCCTGTTGTACCAAAGGAATGTAAACTCAGTAAATGCTAGTGCTAAACATCGAATATTGTAAATAAAAAGCTAGCTACCTTTGGTGCTCTAAATGAATGGGAGTGGTAATTTCTGCAGCTCATGGCAGACTATAAGTAAATCCTGGGCATGCTTTGTCTAATGGCAAGACTTCCCTATCGGTTTATTCCTGAAAATAGTGTACATTGTGATTAATGTTTAAATAACAAGAACACAACGCACACCAAGGCAAGGCTACCTACACCAATATTCTCACTGAGATTAAAAGAGCATCTGTGATTTAGCTCGTAACTTTAGCATACTAAACATGCTAGTTCGTCTGCAACTTCCAGTTAAAGTGATAATGTGCATTTTCTATATGCACTGTTACTATTTCGAACACACTAAAGTATTTCAAATCTATATCTGGAAAACAGCCTTACGATAGTGAAACAAATGAATAAATTACCAGCATCTTTCCCATTTAAAAAAAAGTATTTAAGCATTTCATCCTGCAATGCTCGTTGGATAGTTTTTTGAATAACCTCAGGAACGGAGCCTTATGATAGTTATCATTGCTCTCACTGCCCAGATAACCAGGGTGGAATATACATAATTTTACCGCTGAGTAATTAGGGCTGGTTACTGAACTTATGCTAAATATGTTGAAACGAAGGTTCCTATTGGTTAGACCAAATGTGCATGTGGTTGTTTTCACCCCATTATGATTGTGATATAGGTGTTATACCTACTAGCTAAATAGTTTCTATACTTAGCGTAACTGTCTTGAGATATTTGCTTTCTGATACAATCTTATGTGAACTAGTAAAATATATTTTTTACCATAGAACTAAGAGTTGAGCTGTATATGTCACTATGTTTTGGATAGAATGATTAAGCAAAGATCTGTTAGCAAGAAATGTACCTCTGTGTCTAGCAAATAACTACCTATCCTTAAGCTGCTCTGTGCTTACCATAGTTAGAGAGAATGCTTTTGTGTGTATTGTAACGGCTTAAAGAAAGTGCTTTTGTGTTTGTATTTTAACTGGTTTAAGACAATGCTTTTATGTGTATTTTAACTGCTTAAAGACCTGCTTATAGGTTCATAGGTTCATAGGTTCATGCTAGGCTTTCTGCCCTAGGGCATTTATAAGCCTAGCCAGAGTGTGTTTGGCTTTCGCCACCCATTTTAAATTAATTTTGCTATGCCCTTTTTTGAGGTTAGTATACTGTGCCTCTGTCTAACAGTGACAAAGAAGTGATACCCAGGGTAAACCTTCAATCCCCCATCCACTCATCAAGATTCCTCTTGAAGAGAGTCAATGAGGGACTCTGCCTAACCTGGACTGGGATTTTATTCCAGAGTGAAGGGAGCCTCTGGGTTATGAATCTGTCCCTCCAGCATGCCCTATTTATTTCAGTGCTGAGGTTCAAGTCTCTCGAGCGCGTAGCTTGATGGGATTTGGATTTTCTGATATGCAGCATGTCCATTAATTCCGGGTTGGACATGGCTTTATACGTCAGGCACAGATCGCCTCTGAGCAGGCAGTATGCCACTGAGTAGAGCTGGAGTTTCTTTAACCAGGCAGCATATGGCTTCTGTTTGAGCCCTTTGATCCTCTTGGTGAGGTACTTTTGGGGTCTTTCCAGTTGCTGCAGGTGTCTGGTAAGGTACGTCCCAAAAGGGGCATTGTACTCAATTATGGGCCTGATGAGGGATGAGTAAAGAGGCACGATGACCTCCCCTGATCTAGATGTGAATCCCTTCATGATTAGGTGGGCTATATAAAATGTTTTTCCAACCACTTTGGCCACGTGGTTGTCAAATGAGAGATTGCTATCAACTTGGGTCCCCAGGTCCCTAATTACTTCTTCTGTACTTAATGGATTACCACCTATGTGGGAATTCCCACCCAGGTTCCTAACATAACTAAAGAAAGCCTTGTGATTATCCTTAGTGTCCTGTGCAATTTTTCTCTCGAAGCTGGCCTTAGACGATTTTATGAGTGCCTGTAGTTTTTTGCTAACACTGATCAGAGATGCCTTCCCTTTTTGGGATTTTGCTCTATCATGTAGTAGCTTCCTCCTTCTATTGTATAGTTTGTTTATGGCTGGGGTCTGCCTTTGAAGGATTGGGTCTTGGTTTTATTTGGGATTGCATGATCCATGCATTCCTGGAGGTGTTCATAGAATGCGTTTATAAAGGATTCTGCGGTCTGGGCCATATTTTCCACAGTCCCGGGGGCTTTGAAGGATTCCACCTCAGTTTTGAGGAATGTGAAATTTGCTTTAGAGACATTTTTCACTGGGGTTTTCTGGGCAGGGGGTGGGGTCGGGATGTGAATATCCAGTGAGATTAGTTTATGGTCTGATCTTACCAGTGAGGGATACACATCTGGTCTGGAGCATAGAGTCCCCATGTTGGTGATGATCAGATCCAGTATGTTTTCCCCTCTTGTGGGAGTGGTAACAAGTTGTTCCATAGCATTTGAGTTTATAAATTCTAGGAACCTTTGAGCTAGGGTGTTGGAGCTAGAGTAATGCTCCCAGTCTATGTTTGGGTAGTTGAAGTCACCCAATATAATGGTGTTTGGAGAGACCTTCATATTTTCCAGTGTTCTCAGGAAGGCTGAGTGGGGTTCCTGGGTTTGGGAGGGTGGTCTGTAGCAGGCTATAAACTGGAAGGCAGTTTTACCCACTGTTAGTTGCACATGGATAGTCTCTGATGCTTCGTGCTGTGCCACCAACCTGGAGGTGTGGGTATCTTTGATGAATATTGATACTCCCCCTCCTTTTCTGGTTCAGTCCAAGTTTTGGGGCCGAAAAGCATGGTATGAGGTATAACCTGGTAGTGCTGAGGTGCTCTTGGGAGCCTTGAACCAGGTTTCTGTTACTGCACAGATATCGATGTTCTCCATGCTAAGGAGAGTTTTGAGTGCATGCATCTTGAGGTTTAGACTTCTGGCGTTGAGTAGCATTACTCTTAGTTTCTTATCCCTTGTAATACCTATGGAGGTGGGTTTGTCTTTTGAGCCTTGCCAAAAAAAGGCACTATGGGGGTAGCAAGATCCTTTGCCAATATCCGAAAGCCCAGGGGTGACAGGTGCAAGCCGTCCCTAGTGAAGCATCGTGGCCTGTCGAGCATGTCATCCCAGGCTGACAGGCATTGGACCCCCTTTGAATGACACCAATACTTAAGCCAATTGTTGAAATTGATCATCTTGTCTTCATATTGTGGCATCATTCTTGGTGACGGTAAGATGCTACTCAAGGTCAGGGTCATACCGGCCTGGGCCACATGCTCAGAGAGCTCCTCTATGTCTCTTTTCATGTAGTCCAGGGAGGTACGTCTCAGGTCATTCACAACAGCATGGACAATGACTGAGTCATATTTGTACTTGCCTTGGAGTGACCTGAGTGCTTGTGTTATGTGGCGGATCCTAGCGCCCAACAGGCAGCTTACCGTGACCTTCTCCTTGTTCAGCCTGGTGAGCGGGACGTCAGTGTGCCTGACGATAGAGTCACCTATTACAAGTGTATCAGGTGTGTTGTTTAGCCTTAAGGGCTGTGACTGTTCGGCACACTGGCTTTGTGAGCTATGTGTTGCACGTGTTTTGTTTTGGGGTAGCGGTTGCTTGGGTGTCTGCTTTGGAGGTCTCTGCTGCTTAGGCAGATTTTTATTTAGAGCCTCCGAGTATGTTTTTGTGTGTTTATGTGTTTGGTTTGCTATTTTTTCTCTCTCTCTCCCAAAAGTAATTTGCTACCCAACTTGCTTAGACTGCACTAAGTTTGTAGAATCATCCTGCCTGTCAACTAAAGACCCTCTCCAAACCTTCCTGCTGCATCATCTGTTTGCCTTTTATTCCTGAGCCCTTTAATAAAAGAAGAAAGAAAGTATGTGTCATCTTACACCTGGCAGTGAAGTTTAGTTTGCTACTATTATTTTATGGAGGTGTAAAAAGCGCTCCCCAGCCAGGACAGCCAGCAGACTTTCTCCCTCTTTACCCTACAACCAATATACCTCTCAAACTGCTAATATAAGCTCCCTAACTGTTATTTTTCCTTCCTTGACTCTCCAACCAGATTACAACCATAGTAAAGTACTCGATATAATATTTATGATCACTAGGTGGCATCCTTACCCAGGCTAACCATCATAAACCTACCCCTGTGGCTCGTAGAAAGTTCTCATTATACTCTGTTTCTCATATCTTGCTGATACTATTGCCCACATTATCCTTTATCTCTACTAGTAGCATTCCCCTTGCACTAGCATCTCTCCCTCTACTTTCCTTTATCTCTATACTTACCCATATATAGACATACCCAAATATAGCCTTACCTTTAAAAATCAGCATTTTGTTGGTTGTTTCTCTTAAGTTTCTTCCTTCTCTTGTCTCTTCCCACTCAGTTCGCCTTGCAGGCTCACTCCGCTCCCATACCCCCAATTCCCACCCACCCCAATGGTCCTACACTTATACCACTCAGCCACACCCTCCTCTCCATCCAATGAATGAAATAGTCCCACCATCCTAGATAGCTAACACCACACCCTTATTTCTCCACTTAATCAATATACCTTTCACTACTAAAGGTCTTTTCTCCTAGTCTTACTCATCTATCCTAGTTTGTTCTTACTTAGGCCTTTTCTACCTATCTTTAGTACCATCAACTCATTGTATTCATGATGCCTACCACACCTGTCTCCACACTAACTAAACTACTACTCACTACCACACTTATATCTGTTATAATCTCAGCCTACCACTTAACCTCCTTCGAACACCTATATTACGCTCATTTCCACTTCCCACCTATACAGACAACCACACACATCCTCACTATCCCCCACAATAACATAAACATTATATCTACACCTAGTTACCTACATGCAAAGTTCCACAGACTGTCCCACATTAAATACTATAATCCTTCAACCAAAAAAGCTCAGTTTCAGTTATCTAATCTGCATTACACATTGCACATTCTACAAAAAAGATCCTTACAAAATGGTGACATTCATCCTAACCCAGGCCCAGCCAATGTCCTACCTACTGATCTGCTTACCAACTATCCCTCTATCACACTGAGCCCAAATAAACTTCCCAACTCACTCATAATAGCACATCTCAATATCCAAAGTGTCAACAATAAAGTTCCCTGTCTCCATTCTCTCTTAGACATTTACTATTTTGACATTCTATGCTTGACAGAGACTTGGTTAAAACCACAAACTCAAGACAATGAAATTATCCCAACAGGATATAACATACTGAGACATGACCATATTAGGAGAAAAGGAGGGGGAGTAGCAATTCTTTACAAAGATGGACTACCGGTTACCACCTCACCTTATACCCCACCTGAGGACAGTAATTCCGAAGTCCTTATTTCCAAGATACAGCTTAATCCTAGTAAGTCCATAAATATCTTATGCACCTATCTACCACCGGGAAATAACATTAACTCCTTAGAGAACATTCTTAGCTGGGTCTCTGCAACCTTCCCACAAGAAGCTATAATCCTAGGAGATGTCAATATTGACTGGAAGTGCATCAATACTGAATAGCCCACTACTCATATTAACCTTCATGGCTTCTCTCAGACTATCACCTCCCCAACTATAATTAATAAACCAAACCAAAGGGAGAGCATCTTAGATTGGATACTTATTAATAATTACCACCAAACCTACAAAGTAGGTATCTTCCCTAATGATGTAAGTGACCACTCCTTGACCTATATAATCAGGAAAAAAAAAACAGATATCTTACACCCAACATCATATAGAACTATATGTTCCAACAAACATTTTAACCCTGAACTATCCCAGAGTGAACTCAGTGCCTGCAATTGGACCTGTCTAAAAACCCTCCCATTGGAAGATGCTGCCCTGTACTTTAAGGCCAAATTTTTAACTATCCTAGACCTGCATGCACCCAAATGTAAAATAAGAATTAGATCAAAACTTGTCCCACGGCTCACCAATGATACCAAGCAAAAAATCCTACTTTGAAATAAAGCCTGTACTAGGTAGCGTACTACTAAAAGCACATTGGATCAACAAATATTTAGACAAATTAGAAACGCAACTAAAAAAAATCCCTTCTCCTAGATAAAAAAAAACTTTTACTGTCAAATACAGCAAACACACCAAAATAACCCCCAATGATTCTGGGCAAGTATCAATACACTCCAACACCCAGGACACTCCAGTACACCAACCCCTTTAGGAGCTAATCATGAGACTCCCTTCCAAACTGCTAATGACTTTAACTCCTTCTTCACAGAAGCCATCCAATCTCTAGCCAGTCAGCTATCCCATGATACCTTAAGCCTTCCTACCCCCATGACTAGCACTCTTCCTATCTACCAGCTACAACCCATCTCTACTAACTTCATTTTCAAACTCCTAGCAAAACTTAAGCCTTGTACCCCCTGCTGACCAGATCCCAGCTGAATATCTGCAAAAAGCAGCTAAAGCTGTAGCTTATCCAATATCAATCCTGATAAATAGAACCATTAAGGAAGAATCCATCCTGCCATCTGGAAAATCTCACACATTATCTCCCTACACAAAGATGGCAACTCAATTGAATATTTTAACTATTGGCCCATAGCTCTTCTATCCCCCTTAGCAAAAATAATGGAAAAATATATTCATAATCACTTAATAGGACACCTAACTGTCAGTAACATACTAGCTAAAAGCCAACATGGCTTTAGGCCATTCCATAGTACCACTACTGCCCTCTTATCCTTTATGGACACCATTAATAGAAACTGCAGCAACAATGTACTCTCTTCAGCTCTATTTATTGATCTTTCAAAGGCTTTTGATATGGTGAACCATACATTGCTTATCTGTCTTCTCAAATTTCTTTCCCTTGATCCTCTATCTATAAAATGGTTCACATCCTACCTGAGCAACAGACAGTAATCTGGGAGAATAATCTATCATCCCACCTGCCTGTCACATTGGGTGATCCCCAGGGCTCCATTCTAGGTCCTCTCTTATTTTCAATCTTCATTAATGAGCTCTACTTAGCTATTCCCAATACAACTTGTATACAATATGCAGATGATTCTACTTTAATCTGCACAGCTAAATCTGTTTCTGAACTACAATCCCAAACCCAGAAAGTATTCAACATAGTTGAGACATGGTTCTTGAAACGCTGTCTCCTTTTGAATCCAAAAAAAACAAAGCTCCTGCTCTTTACTCCTACTCGTAGGTCCACACCTATAGATTTCTCGATCATCTCTAAAAATGGCACCCTCATAGCCCCTGACTCTACCACAAAACTCCTAGGGATCACAATAGATAACAACCTTAACTTTGATACCCACATTAACAACACTATAAAATCAGTTAACAGAAAAATGGGCTCCCTGTATAGAGTCAAACCATTCCATACACCAATAGCAAGAACTACCATTTCCCACTCCCATCTAATCTCTACTCTTCTCTATGCCTCACCAATATACACCAATCTATCAAAACTTAATCGCCTCAAACTAGCCACCTCCTATGACAACATTGCCAGATTTGCTACTGGTAAACCCTTCAGAACCCACCATTGTCATAACCTCAAACAACTTGGATGGCTTGAACTACAAAATCAACTTCCATTCAACCAACTGTTTATTGCCCATAAAATCCTTTACCAGCCTGACAATACTCCAATACTCTCAGACCTCTTAAGTCCTTATAAAAATCTTAATACCTTACGTTCATCCAAGAAACTTCTAGTTAACATTAATAAGTCTAATAACATGGCAGGGGACTCACTGTTCTCTAACATAACTGGGAAAAACTAGAGCCATCTACCTAGTGAACTTACTTCCCTTCCTACCTTATCACTCTTCAAACATAAACTCAAAATTTTTCTTAATACACACTGGCTTTGCCCTTGTGGTAACCCTGATTAACCTATCAGTACTGCTACTAATATCTTTACTAACTCTATTCTCTCCACTAAACTTAGGGCCTGTAGTGCAATAGGAAAATGTTAAACCAGAAATGAGATATTTTTTTTTAGTTACTAGTAAAAGTAAATATCGTGCGCTACTTTTTTTGTAAATAGCTCTATGAAATGTGTAGAAATAGCATCTATGTCTTGTATATTTTTTAGTAAAAACCCTTTGTCTGTCTGTTATCTGTATTGGATCTTTTCTCCCCAGGCCTCTACTGAAAATGGACATATATCCAGTTAGACTAGCCTGGTCAACAAATGTAAAATAAAAATAAATAAAATACATTTGTAATAGTCATATCTCAGCACCAATAGTCACAATGTCATAGTGTAAGGGGATGTCATGTAAGTATTGCAGGTATAGAAGCAGAATGTTGCTACAGTAACAGGGGTTGTGTTAACAGACATGTTGTGTGAGAAGTCACTTCTGATACTGACATGTACACCATCAGTTACTGACAGACATCATAAGATCATCATAGTGAAGTACTACGCAAATCACAGTAATGATCCTGTGAAATACAGCAGAGATATCACCAATAAATGTGGGCAGTCTGACACAATCTAGTCAGTGCAGAGGTATACACAGAACTCCTTAGTGCAAGACGTGTGGACCAAGTCTGACAAAGTGGATGTTTACAGCCATGTAAATGGGGATATAACAAAAATAACTAGAATAGATAAGCGCACACAAATGATGCATGCACACACTCCTGTCTGTCCTAACACATATTAACTGGAGGAGCAGAGGTCCCAAGCCCACATACTTCACACTAGTTAGTGGCATACATCTTTAAAGCATCCCACTACTTTGTCAAAAATGTTTGTCTTTTCGGCTTTTCCCAGTTAATGGTCGCCATAGCAGAACTCCAGTCTGCTAATGATTGGCAGTAGATTTTGATGGTGCCGAGTTGCCAGCCCGATGCTCAACCTTCAGCAAAGGCACGCCCATTCACACATGTCTTTCAGAGGCCACTCGACCACAGGGAGGACATGCAGACTCCACACAGAAGGCACTCCAGCTGAGAATTGAGCAGGAGAACCTCTTGCTGTGAGGCAACAACGCTACTGTTGTACTACTGCGGTATACTTTGTCCGAAATACTCAACAGTTAATGCTGGCCAGTCAGCAGTATATCTGACAAATATCTGGACATAACATCACACTAGGTAAATACACTGAGCTGCTAGGCATGTCACAAAGCACTGTGCAAACTACAGGCAGACTGCCAAAACACTGGCCCACATTTCCTATGAGGGAATACACATGTACTTGCATGTATAGCAGGCACTACCGGGATTTAACAGCACAGAGTAACAGAGACCAGTGTGAAAGTGCATACTCAGAGCCAATCTGAACACAATCACAGTCACATTATGGTAAGCCTAATTAATATTACAGTATATGGACTGTGTGAACAAAACCACCCTCATATGTGCCTCTCACTCAGTAACCCTACATATACTGGGCCAATACACAGTGTAGTCTGATGCCTGACTGTGGTATGGGGCATTTGTCAGTCTGGCTATACAAACATGTACGCTGATAGGGTACCATAAACTTGAGCAGCATGCAACATCAGATAGAACAGGACCAAGAACAATAACATCTACCATAGTCTGTACACAGGCCAAGTAACATTCACAATACACACTCTGTCAACACTCACCATAAGTACACAGACCTCACTTCTGTACACAATACAACAGAAAGTCCAGATTTTGTCCTCAAATATAAGGCTTACTATACATAACATGTCTAGCAGTCTGAAATGTCACTGGCTTATCAGGTATATTGTCAGTAAATAATGATGTACTGTACATATGCACCTCTTACTGCATGACATATGTACAAAGTCTGACAGACTTGGGGGACAGAGGCACATGCACAGAGCCAATATTGACGTATTGCTATGATAAAATGAGAAATTTCCTGATGTAATAGGGTTTGTTGTGACATTTCTCTTTGGGGGCATATGAAGTCAGTAACTCACATGGATGTCCCCATGTACTGACTGCAATCAGATTATGCTACTGCATATCTAAAGATAGGAAATGTGTGAGTAACACAACACATGTAAGACTCCAAACTCTGGACAGTCTTCAGATAGCCATACAGGTGAGAGTTTCCTCAACCACATAACACTGTCATGCCAGACCTTAAATCATGTAGAGCAGCCATATCCACACAATCCCTGTTAAACCAACATTATTTCAAATGTAGAACAGCAATACTTACATTCTGTACCCATGTCTGGAACATCCCCTTCCTGTTTGTTGGCCTGTCTCCAAAGTGTATGTTGTAAGAGGTATTCCAACTACCCTCTGTGATGCTGTTTGTCAAACACCCACATGAAGTCCTGCTCACAGTGAAGGGAAAGGGCCAAAACCCACATGAAGTGCTTAGCTATAAGAGTGTTTTTCCATGCAATTGGCTATAGGAATGATACCACAGCTTTTCCACATGCAATTAGCAAGTGGAGGACTGCAATTCATGCACAGGCCATCGGCTGATCATGTGCATTCCTTACAAAACTCTGGCTGCTGCCCATGCAAAGCAGATGTACTTTTCCACATCCACCAGAGAGGGAGAGAGAGAGAGAGAGAGAGAGAGAGAGACTGAGACAAAGTAAGAAAGGGAGGGTGTAAGAGAATAACAGCCAAGCGTGTTTGTGTATGATCTGTGGGTAGAGAGTGGTATCTGGGTATTATAACAGTTTCCTATATTGTTTACTAATCCATACTGTTATACAGTAATTGCACATGGCTGTACATATTTATGGCTGAGGATTGTCTACAACATCCTCTACAGTGTTTGAAAACTGTTGGCCTTATAATGTGGACAATGGGACATATAGGTCCTCAATAGAGTGATGTAGCAAAACCACACAGCAATGGATCCTGTCAGTACACAATCACCCCAACATCCACACAGGATACTGATGACACACACACTTACAGTACTGAGCTTCAAACCCCAACCTGACTATGCATTGTTATTACAGTGTTATGCAGTTATTGCACATACCCCAGAGTTTACATGTTGAAGAGTTCTACAAAGGTATCTTTGAAGGTGACATCAGTGACAATGCTAAAGGAGGGGTAAGGGAAGTGTAGTAACTGTGAATGCCCACAAAAGTATGTGTTAACAAAGAAACACACTCTCTCAGAAGAGCACTCACATTATCATAGTTGGCAGGATCAGGATTAGAACTCCTACCTAGCTAATTTGCTATACTACAGTATTACAGTATTATGCAGTTATCACAAGGGCCACAGAGCTTATACAGATGAAATATGGCCAAAGGATTATTTCAAGGTGAATGACATCAGCAGGTGTGCTAAAGTAGGGCAATGGGAGGTGTAGTTAGTATTAATCGCTTCAAAATTATTAATCTACACACACACACACACACACACACACACACACACACACACACACACACACACACACACACACACACATCCGCCAGTACTGAGCTGCATAGGTTCATTGCTTCATAGGTGTGTAGTAGGTGAATGGCCATGACGGCTGTACAAGGCCAGGCAAAGGGAATACCTTGGCATCAGGCCACATGACAATAGTCTCCAGTGTGACTCAGGGGTGTAGTCCCTGGCATGATCCCCACAGGTGGGTACTGTATTCACCATCCACTCATCTGGGTTACTATTGTGGGTGTCCAGTGATGTGCACTGCTTCCCATGTATTCGATCTATATTCCATAACATGGAAAGTGTCTGGGTAGTGCACGTGTCTCACACGCATGTTCTTTGACAAGTGGAAGTATACTTGAGGTCTCTGGGGCATGTTGTGTGGACAGATTATTATCTTCTGATGCAATATTCTTGAAGTCATTTAGTGAGACCTGGCTATGGATCTGAGGCAGTGCTTGCACCTACATTGACAGCATGATACAGGTATTCAGTGGAGTTAGTGGCATCTGTCCATACAGGGCATGTGTATAAGGATGGTATTCCCTTTGTGGGTTACATTTGCAAACTCTACAGTTGTTGCAGGCGTCCAGTTGGGAATGTAGCAAAAGGGCCACTGTAAGCATTTATTTGTCTACTGCGGGGATGGAACAGGGTGCCATGTCATTTTACTTGCTGGATAACACACACTCAGTCAGGAGATGTAACACATCACAGTACTTTCTGATGTCAATGGCACTGTTGTGGTCAACAGGCATGTATTCCACTGCAATCACACCATAGTTATTATCTGTGAGGCAATATGCAGGGAACTACCAATATAGTGGTTGTTGCCTAGCCAAGTGTGTTTGTGTATGAGACATGGGTGGAGAGTGTTCTCTGAGTAATACAAGGGTTGCCTATATTGTTCACTAATCCATAATGTCACATGTAGGGCTATGGATTGTCTACACCAGCCTCTCTGGGGTTTGACATCTGTTGTCCTTGTAAGGTAGACATTGTGACATATACTAGGTCTTCAACATAATAATTTAGTAAAACCCACCACACAATGAATCCTGATATTACACAATCACAGCAATCTCACACACACACTTCCTAGTACGGATATCCAAACCCCTACCTAGCTATATATTTTTATGATAGTGTATCACATTTATTGCATGCACCACAGAGATTATATGATATAAGGTGTTCCAAGGTACTTCTAAGGTGTGGAACATCACCAGCCCTTGTAAATACTGGCTTTGGGTGATGTAGTGGGTAAGAGATCCCAAAAATAATTGTGTCCTAAACACACGTTTACATTTGCCAGGGGTGAGGTACAAACCTCTATCTAACAATCTTTATGGACTGTTATGTTACACATTTACCACATGCACCACTGATATGACATGGTTTATAGTTGGCAACAGGTACTTCTAAGGTGGATGATATCTACAGGACTGCTAAAGTCAGGCTCTGAGATGTGTACTGGGTGTAAATGGGGACAAAATCTTTGAGATACACACATGCAAACACTTGCCACAGATGAGATTCAAACGTATACCTGTGTGGTTACTGCTACTACAGTGTTCCACATTTATGGCATGTGCCATGGAACTTACATGTGAAAGAGTTCTCCACAGGTATCTTTGAAGGTGACTAACATCAGCCGCAGTGCTAAAGGAGGGGTAACG
This sequence comes from Protopterus annectens, assembly GCF_019279795.1. Classification (NCBI taxonomy): domain Eukaryota; kingdom Metazoa; phylum Chordata; order Ceratodontiformes; family Protopteridae; genus Protopterus; species Protopterus annectens. The sequence goes on from NC_056730.1 coordinate 1,032,437,769, forward strand.
GGAGAGTAGTAAGTGTGAATGTCCATAATATCAGGTATTATCAAGGACACACACTCTCTCATGCACACACAGTTGCCTACCTAATTAGTATGCTGCACTATATCAATACACAATTATCACATGCACCACAGAGCTTATAGGGCTGGCCCTTATCCAAAGGGGTATTTCAAGGTGACTGACATTAGCAGGCTTGCTAAAGTAGGGCAATGGGAGGTGTAGTGACTGTGAATGGCCTCAAAGTCATTAATCACCACACACACACAGACACACACACACACACTCACACACACACACACACACACACACACACACACACACACACACACACACACACACACACACACACACACACACACACACACACACACACACACACACACACACACACACACACACACACACACACACACACACACACACACACAGAGTTTTATTGTCACCATGTCTCAGATTAGAACACCTGCCTAAGTAATATGTTACACTTTAGCATTAATCAATTATCGCAAGCGCCACAAAGCTTATGGCACTGAGACTTGGCCAGAGGGTTATTTCAAGGTGATTGACATCAGCATGAGTGCTAACATGGGCAATGGGAAGTGCAGTGTGTGTGAATGGGCCATAAACCATTCCTCTGGAAACACACAACACTCAGTCACACACAACTTTACATTTGAAAGGACTGGGTATACAAATGCTAGATGAATACTGATTTGTACTATCATGCTACACAGTTATCACAAGCTCCACAGACACTATAGGGCTGAGGGCTACAAAAGCAAATGTCTACAGTGATTGACATTGGCACATCATGTGATATTAGTGAAGTATACGAGAAAAACAAACCAGAAAAACTCCAAAAAAGACCACGGTCACCTTGCTCCAGCTGATAAAAGGAAACTCCTTAAAGCACTTCTATGAACGAAAAAGCTTAAACAAGCCAAGGAAAGAGGAGTAGCTTAAAGTTCTTAACGCAATTTTTATTGTTTAGTAGCGTTTTCGCCTTGCCCACTGGCGTGGCTTCATCAGAGAATACAAACAACTACAAAAGTTTAAGTCAAACTTAAATAGAATAGGAAGGGAAGTGATGTCATAACACTTTTAAAAGGATATCAAAAAAAAAAAAAAAAAATTCATAAAATCACAAGTTTTTAACAGTAAAAATAATTCAATCACAAGTTTTTAAAGGTGAAAATAAAATCACATACTTCAATATAAGTAGTTATAAAAAAAGGGTATTCCTGCACTCTAATTTTAAAAAACCATATTTAAGCTACTATATTACTAAACTTAAAAAGCTAGCAAATATTGCAATGAAGATGTAAAAGCTTATAAAACGTCAACACAAAATGCTATCATAACCACAAAAGGAACTAGATACTAGGACAACATTATTTTTACGAATTAAGTAATAAGGTTAAATGAGCATATTAAAATGCAAAATGACAAGCAATATATACAATAAATGCAATTTATCGTAAAAAACTTCTCAATTTCAAAATTGGTACGATATTACAATTCTCGTTTAACCCTGGAAAATGAAAGGCATCTGTTCTAAATTGCCATTCAAGTTCGCAAATTTCTAGAAGTAATGGGGTGGGACCCCCCCTAGAAGAAGTTGTTATTTGATCAATGGCCATAAAAGAAAAACTATAGCCAGATTGTTCTATAGTATGTTTAGCTAAAGCGTTGGTGTCATTACTGTTTTTAATTGCATACAGATGTTCGTACATACGATCGCGTAATCTGCGATCGGTCTTTCCGATATAGAAAGACGGACAGCAATCACATAGAGCAATATAAACTATAGATTTGCTTTCACAATTAAGTGGCAATCTAATAGAATATTTTTTGTCCCTAACAGTGAATGTCTGACCTGCTCTGACTTTGTAACACCTATTGCAAAAGCCACATGGGTACATCCCTAGCTTCTTATTAAACATTTTATTTGAAGAATTCCTCTGTAGTAGCTCTTTTAAATTAGCATTCCTTTTAAAAACAAATCTAGGAAAAGAACCAAATTTTCCTGTTAAGATGGGGTTACTTAAAATAAAATCCCAATTTTTCCGGATTATTGTCACGATAGCTCTAGAATCGAAACTGTATGTGGTGATGTAATTCAAGGAAGGTTCAAAAGATCCTCTAATCTTGGTACTTGTAACCAAGTCTAACGAAATGGTGTTAAAAGAAAAAGTGTTATCAACAGGGGAATCAGGTACATCACTAACATTATTAATGGGCAAAATGGCCTTAAAGAATCCTTCTATTCTTTTAATATTTACTTCATGTACTAATTCTTCAATGAATTGTGTAGGGTAACCCCTATTACAGAACATTTCTGAGAGGGTATCACATTCAATATGGAAATCTTCCAACGTACTGCACATCCTTGCAGCTCTAACCAATTGTCCTTTGACAATGGCTCTCTTTTGTTTAACCGGATGGTGGCTGGAGAAGTGCAAGAAAGAGTTGCAGTACGTTGGTTTTCTATAAATCTTTGAAACAAAACCAGAAGAAAGATAATCTTTTGACAGTTGTACATCTAAATAGTCAATACTGTACATTGAAAATTTATAAGTAAATTTCAAAAATTCAGTAGTGCTATTGATTGTCTTTACAAAGTTATCGGCTTCAATACTATCACCTTTAAATAATACAAAGATGTCATCTAGATATCTAGTGTAAAATTGTATTGATTCCATAATGGGTTTAGAGGAAAAAACAAAATGTTTTTCCCAATATCCCATAAAGAAATTGGCCACAGAGGCCCCGCAAGGAGAGCCCATGGCAACTCCTTGTTTCTGTAAATAATACTTCTTATCAAAGGTGAAGTAATTTGAAGACAACACTATGTCCAAAATTTCAGTTATGACATCAATTTCAGCTCTTGGCGCGTCAAATTCTGTCAAGAGGAGAGCTATCCACTCTAATGCCTCCTGGTGAGGGATAGATGTATATAAGTCTACGACATCAATGGTGAGGAAGTTAACATCACCATTGAAGGGTAGCTCATTAATCATTTCAAGGAAGGACCAGGAATCCTTACACACTCCTGGAAGGCGTACAAAAATACTTTGACAACAGTTTATCGACAAGTCTAGCACTGGGGTATGTCATGGAAGACCTTCCATCAATCAAGGCTCTCATAGGTGGATTAGTTATGTCTTTGTGAACTTTAGGTATGCCAAACATAACAGGAATTTTGGTAGTGTTATATCGATATAGTTGTAGGTATCGAGATCTATTTTGTTTTCAAGAAATAGATCTCGAAAGTATCCTCTAATCCTGTTATGGGCAACTTGAACCTCATTAGATGATGCTTCAATATATGCTGGTGGTTGCAAGATGGAACACATCTTCTCATTGTAAGTCTGGTTATCTAAAATGACCAGACCGCCACCCTTATCAGGCTTAATTAGTCTAACTGGGGTGTTACAAAGGTTGTCTAATAATTGAATCTGTTCTTTAGATGTATTAAAATCATATATGGTCCGCTTCCCAGGTCTATGACTAAACATGTGTCTAAGATCAACCTCACAAGCCTGCTCAAATGATAATAAAGAAGGGTGCAGGGGTGGATTAAAAACACTCGGTAGCTTTAAGATAGAAGGTGAATTCGGTGTATTATCGCTGTTAAAAAACAACTTTAAATTTAGTTTTCTTACAAAACATTTCAAGTTAATAATTTCTTTAGAAATGTCCCCAAACCTACTTGGAACAAAGGTATATCCAAATGCCAAAAGTTCAACAAGCTCATTTGTAAGAACCAAGTCTGTATAGTTATATATCTTAAAGTCACCTTCTTCGTTAACAATAATATTCGGACCTTCCATTCCTGAAGAAACATCTGAAGCAGGTAATGACTGGTCAAGAATCAGTCCGGTGGAGTCAAGATCTATCAATTCCAATTCCTCCCCCTGTTGGACCGTTGGCGGGGGTTGCGTTGATCTAAAAAAGTCTTATTACCATGATTGTTCTTTTTAGGGTAATAATTACTAGCATTGTTGTTATTGTTCAACCCTTTAATCCTGTTGCTACGTCTGGGTCCAGTTTCAACATTATCAATGGGTTGTTCATCAAGAAAGTCATCATTACTGTCATGAGGTATATCCAAACTAGTATCCGGTTGTCTTACTCTAACTTCAGAGATTTGTTGATGGATTTCTGAAGCTTGGAGTTTAGGGTAAGCATTGTTATTTTTATATGCTTGCCTATCCCTCACCAGTTTTTTACCTTTATTAAGTTTCAATTTTGACAGTAGTGCGTCTATACTAGCTAGAGTACGGTCATAATCGTATTTGAACATAGAAAAGTTCAAGTCATTTTTTAATTCTTTGTCTAATGCTTCGATGTCAATAAGAAGCTGTCCAATCTGGTTTTCATAGTGTTTAATAATGAGCTGCAACAGTTGGATACCCTGATTTTGAAAAAGTTCTTTCAATTCTGTAAAGAACGCTAGATTGTTTATTAAGCCAGAAGGAGAAAAAGAATTCCGAAGGCCTTTTGGAATAAGGCCTTCATGTATGCATTGCATGAAATAAGCAGTTTCTAATTGTAGCTTTTTTAATTTCAAGACTTTACTGTCAAATGTTTTTAACTTGTCGGCTAAAGAAGCAGCATTTGCTCCATTAATACCAGATGCATTATTGTCAACAATCTGATTTGAAAAAGTAAAAGCGTCTATATTTTTCATCCATTCTGAGAAGTTTAAATTATTACTTGCATTATTACCACTGTTGACGTTATTGACACAATTGCTAGCTGAATTGATATGCTGGACATGCAAAAAGGTGTTCGGAGCTGTACTAGAAACGGGATCAGTTTGAAAAAACGTGCGCCCATTAAGTCCCGATGTACTAGCTCCAAAATTAACTATATTACCTTGGTTATTCCTTACGTTCGCTCCTTGGCTGGCAGTCAAGCCGGTTTCATTAGAAACATTAGAAACAGAAAACGGAACTGCAGGCGGTTGTGCTGCTGGGATCTCTTCATCAGCAGAGCCGAGAATAGTAATGTGAGGTGGGCGAGACTCACTCGCAACAACGGTTACAACATTCTTGCTTGTGTCCTTCCTTTCAAAGGCGTCAAGCCTTGCATTTAGTAGATCAAGTTTCACAGACAAGGCTGCGAGTGTGGAGGAAACTTTATTACAAAAGTTCTGACTTTCACCGTCAGCATCCAAGCTGGAAAAAATCTGCGGGGTGCTGGGGCTATCAGGTCGGTCCATGGTCGAGTGTACAAACTAGTGAAGTATACGAGAAAAACAAACCAGAAAAACTCCAAAAAAGACCACGGTCACCTTGCTCCAGCTGATAAAAGGAAACTCCTTAAAGCACTTCTATGAACGAAAAAGCTTAAACAAGCCAAGGAAAGAGGAGTAGCGTAAAGTTCTTAACGCAATTTTTATTGTTTAGTAGCGTTTTCGCCTTGCCCACTGGCGTGGCTTCATCAGAGAATACAAACAACTACAAAAGTTTAAGTCAAACTTAAATAGAATAGGAAGGGAAGTGATGTCATAACACTTTTAAAAGGATATCAAAAAAAAAAAAAAAAAAAAAAAAAATTCATAAAATCACAAGTTTTTAACAGTAAAAATAATTCAATCACAAGTTTTTAAAGGTGAAAATTAATGGGCGCACGTTTTTTCAAACTGATCCCATTTCTAGTACAGCTCCGAACACCTTTTTGCATGTCCAGCATATCAATTCAGCTAGCAATTGTGTCAATAACGTCAACAGTGGTAATAATGCAAGTAATAATTTAAACTTCTCAGAATGGATGAAAAATATAGACGCTTTTACTTTTTCAAATCAGATTGTTGACAATAATGCATCTGGTATTAATGGAGCAAATGCTGCTTCTTTAGCCGACAAGTTAAAAACATTTGACAATAAAGTCTTGAAATTAAAAAAGCTACAATTAGAAACTGCTTATTTCAAGCAATGCATACATGAAGGCCTTATTCCAAAAGGCCTTCGGAATTCTTTTTCTCCTTCTGGCTTAATAAACAATCTAGCGTTCTTTACAGAATTGAAAGAACTTTTTCAAAATCAGGGTATCCAACTGTTGCAGCTCATTATTAAACACTATGAAAACCAGATTGGACAGCTTCTTATTGACATTGAAGCATTAGACAAAGAATTAAAAAATGACTTGAACTTTTCTATGTTCAAATACGATTATGACCGTACTCTAGCTAGTATAGACGCACTACTGTCAAAATTGAAACTTAATAAAGGTAAAAAACTGGTGAGGGATAGGCAAGCATATAAAAATAACAATGCTTACCCTAAACTCCAAGCTTCAGAAATCCATCAACAAATCTCTGAAGTTAGAGTAAGACAACCGGATACTAGTTTGGATATACCTCATGACAGTAATGATGACTTTCTTGATGAACAACCCATTGATAATGTTGAAACTGGACCCAGACGTAGCAACAGGATTAAAGGGTTGAACAATAACAACAATGCTAGTAATTATTACCCTAAAAAGAACAATCATGGTAATAAGACTTTTTTAGATCAACGCAACCCCCGCCAACGGTCCAACAGGGGGAGGAATTGGAATTGATAGATCTTGACTCCACCGGACTGATTCTTGACCAGTCATTACCTGCTTCAGATGTTTCTTCAGGAATGGAAGGTCCGAATATTATTGTTAACGAAGAAGGTGACGTTAAGATATATAACTATACAGACTTGGTTCTTACAAATGAGCTTGTTGAACTTTTGGCATTTGGATATACCTTTGTTCCAAGTAGGTTTGGGGACATTTCTAAAGAAATTATTAACTTGAAATGTTTTGTAAGAAAACTAAATTTAAAGTTGTTTTTTAACAGCGATAATACACCGAATTCACCTTCTATCTTAAAGCTACCAAGTGTTTTTAATCCACCCCTGCACCCTTCTTTATTATCATTTGAGCAGGCTTGTGAGGTTGATCTTAGACACATGTTTAGTCATAGACCTGGGAAGCGGACCATATATGATTTTAATACATCTAAAGAACAGATTCAATTATTAGACAACCTTTGTAACACCCCAGTTAGACTAATTAAGCCTGATAAGGGTGGCGGTCTGGTCATTTTAGATAACCAGACTTACAATGAGAAGATGTGTTCCATCTTGCAACCACCAGCATATATTGAAGCATCATCTAATGAGGTTCAAGTTGCCCATAACAGGATTAGAGGATACTTTCGAGATCTATTTCTTGAAAACAAAATAGATCTCGATACCTACAACTATATCGATATAACACTACCAAAAATTCCTGTTATGTTTGGCATACCTAAAGTTCACAAAGACCTAACTAATCCACCTATGAGAGCCTTGATTGATGGAAGGTCTTCCATGACATACCCCAGTGCTAGACTTGTCGATAAACTGTTGTCAAAGTATTTTGTACGCCTTCCAGGAGTGTGTAAGGATTCCTGGTCCTTCCTTGAAATGATTAATGAGCTACCCTTCAATGGTGATGTTAACTTCCTCACCATTGATGTCATAGACTTATATACATCTATCCCTCACCAGGAGGCATTAGAGTGGATAGCTCTCCTCTTGACAGAATTTGCCGCGCCAAGAGCTGAAATTGATGTCATAACTGAAATTTTGGACATAGTGTTGTCTTCAAATTACTTCACCTTTGATAAGAAGTATTATTTACAGAAACAAGGAGTTGCCATGGGCTCTCCTTGCGGGGCCTCTGTGGCCAATTTCTTTATGGGATATTGGGAAAAACATTTTGTTTTTTCCTCTAAACCCATTATGGAATCAATACAATTTTACACTAGATATCTAGATGACATCTTTGTATTATTTAAAGGTGATAGTATTGAAGCCGATAACTTTGTAAAGACAATCAATAGCACTACTGAATTTTTGAAATTTACTTATAAATTTTCAATGTACAGTATTGACTATTTAGATGTACAACTGTCAAAAGATTATCTTTCTTCTGGTTTTGTTTCAAAGATTTATAGAAAACCAACGTACTGCAACTCTTTCTTGCACTTCTCCAGCCACCATCCGGTTAAACAAAAGAGAGCCATTGTCAAAGGACAATTGGTTAGAGCTGCAAGGATGTGCAGTACGTTGGAAGATTTCCATATTGAATGTGATACCCTCTCAGAAATGTTCTGTAATAGGGGTTACCCTACACAATTCATTGAAGAATTAGTACATGAAGTAAATATTAAAAGAATAGAAGGATTCTTTAAGGCCATTTTGCCCATTAATAATGTTAGTGATGTACCTGATTCCCCTGTTGATAACACTTTTTCTTTTAACACCATTTCGTTAGACTTGGTTACAAGTACCAAGATTAGAGGATCTTTTGAACCTTCCTTGAATTACATCACCACATACAGTTTCGATTCTAGAGCTATTGTGACAATAATCCGGAAAAATTGGGATTTTATTTTAAGTAACCCCATCTTAACAGGAAAATTCGGTTCTTTTCCTAGATTTGTTTTTAAAAGGAATGCTAATTTAAAAGAGCTACTACAGAGGAATTCTTCAAATAAAATGTTTAATAAGAAGCTAGGGATGTACCCATGTGGCTTTTGCAATAGGTGTTACAAAGTCAGAGCAGGTCAGACATTCACTGTTAGGGACAAAAAATATTCTATTAGATTGCCACTTAATTGTGAAAGCAAATCTATAGTTTATATTGCTCTATGTGATTGCTGTCCGTCTTTCTATATCGGAAAGACCGATCGCAGATTACGCGATCGTATGTACGAACATCTGTATGCAATTAAAAACAGTAATGACACCAACGCTTTAGCTAAACATACTATAGAACAATCTGGCCATAGTTTTTCTTTTATGGCCATTGATCAAATAACAACTTCTTCTAGGGGGGGTCCCACCCCATTACTTCTAGAAATTTGCGAACTTGAATGGCAATTTAGAACAGATGCCTTTCATTTTCCAGGGTTAAACGAGAATTGTAATATCGTACCAATTTTGAAATTGAGAAGTTATTTACGATAAATTGCATTTATTGTATATATTGCTTGTCATTTTGCATTTTAATATGCTCATTTAACCTTATTACTTAATTCGTAAAAATAATGTTGTCCTAGTATCTAGTTCCTTTTGTGGTTATGATAGCATTTTTTGTTGACGTTTTATAAGCTTTTACATCTTCATTGCAATATTTGCTAGCTTTTTAAGTTTAGTAATATAGTAGCTTAAATATGGTTTTTTAAAATTAGAGTGCAGGAATACCCTTTTTTTATAACTACTTATATTGAAGTATGTGATTTTATTTTCACCTTTAAAAACTTGTGATTGAATTATTTTTACTGTTAAAAACTTGTGATTTTATGAATTTTTTTTTTTTTTTTGATATCCTTTTAAAAGTGTTATGACATCACTTCCCTTCCTATTCTATTTAAGTTTGACTTAAACTTTTGTAGTTGTTTGTATTCTCTGATGAAGCCACGCCAGTGGGCAAGGCGAAAACGCTACTAAACAATAAAAATTGCGTTAAGAACTTTAAGCTACTCCTCTTTCCTTGGCTTGTTTAAGCTTTTTCGTTCATAGAAGTGCTTTAAGGAGTTTCCTTTTATCAGCTGGAGCAAGGTGACCGTGACATCATGTGATATTGGCCAATTGGATGTGTGATGAATGGGACAGGCCTCATGATGGAAATCTCTCTGTCACTGTCTGTCTCTCTGTTCCCCACATCTCTGTGTGTGTATGTTTGACCTATTATAGTGTGTTGGCCTTGGATATGTGTAAGTATTCCTATTCAATGTGCATGCAAAGCATGAATGGTGTACAACGTGGTGTGTGTGCACAGTCACCTGCGACTGGCAGATATGTATAGTCCACTGTTGTCAGACATGGGCTTTATTTCTCTAAGTGTAGGAGCATGCCCAGTATGACCTTCTGTATTGAGTGTGTGAATCCATTCTAGGTAGGTTGTACTCCAGTCCAGGATTTTGTGTTCTACACCTACAGCTAGCATCCTGTTTCTGCAGGATATCTGTAGATAGGTTGACAATATGGATTCACAATGGGCAAAAGATAGTGGGATATTGTAACTATTGTGTCTGTGCTGCTTGTTTTATATGGTTGGTGTTAGCAGAGATATTCAGACATATCTACTGTTTTACACTGTGATGTATTGTTTCATCAACTACTGACATATACTTATTTGCTCACAGTTATTTCCTGGGAATTACAAGATGAATGAAGCTGTGATCAGTATTGTGGTCTGCAACCTACATATTCTTGCACACTCATGCCATTCTGGAGGGGTAGCTGCAGAAGCTGATGGGTCTGTGTAAATGGTCCAACACCTTGGTACTGTGGTGGCTGAGGATCCCCTGCTTGTACATCTATCGACATAACAGAATGGCCATATCCTGCTGTGGCCATGCCTCTCAGATGTACAGATTCACCCAAGTTACAATGAGGCAGGGCTCATATATCTGGTCAGTTTCCCTTCACATTGTGGTTTAGAAGCAGGTTTGTAGCCATCCTTTACTGGGTTTGCAGGCAGGGGTAGTATGGGCACACATCAGAGTTTCAGATTTCACACACTCCATAGTATCCATGCTTCTACACCCCCACTCTGTTATTTTATCCTCTTCCTAACATTATGTGAGGGATATCTGAGAAGTATCATTATAGTTGTCCCTTCATCCCAGCGGTATTTAGGGGTTGGTCCACAGTTCATGCAGTAGGACATGGTGGGCATACTACTGGGATTTGTCAACATGGCCTTGCATTTGTGTTCTGTGGACTGTGTTATGTTGTTAGTTGGGACCCCATGAGATAACATACATTGGCAGTACAGGTGAGGCACAGGCCTTTGACAGAGGACTGTAGGGCATTTGGTAGTGATGTAGGCCATCTGTAGCAGGCCAGTGCATTCTGTCACCCCTACAGTTCCAAGCTGTGAGCGACTGGATTCCCCTGGGGTGACAGGGTAAGTGTGCGAGGTGTTAATGGCAATAGTTCCTGTCCATATTAATCCATTGTTCTGGATGCTGGCAGGGTGCTGCTTACAGCTAGGGACACCTGCATGGGACCCCTCTTTAGTATACTGCATTCTGTGGGTATTCCCATACAGAAGTGGGGGGTCATACTGTACTCATTCCCAACAGCAGGGATATGACCTGTGATAAACATGTGCTGATGGTGGGGTGAGCTGAGTGCATGTGTGTTATGGAATCTTCTTGAAACTGACTCACAGATATACCTGGGACATTCCCCTTATGCTGCCTTGTGTGGGGACATAGGCAGTCTCTCATTGCTTCATAATTGTGCCTTTTGTGGTCTGCCAGTGATTGGCCAGACTACACCAGTATTCCATACTACACAGACAACTAATGTGCTGCTAACCTGTATGTACAATTCCAAAGGTGTGTGCAGATGACAGTTAAATTGTATGTACTCTATCTAGGATACTTCCACCTGTGTACTGTATGTGTGTGTCTAGGCCAACATTCATGGCATGTCCATCTTTCAGATGGTGACAGATATTGACATCTGAACAGTGAGTATGGATGACTGCTGAATTGTGTCTTGCTGGGATGCATTGTGGTTGGCACTGCAGTTGTCAGAACATGGCCCTGTTATCAACAGTACTGGCCATAGACCACCAAGACACAACCCTCCATGTCTACATGCTGACTACTTCCACGCAATATATAACACACAATAACCTAAAACAAAGACCCCTGCATATTGTACACATGCAACAATCTATCCTGTAAATTGGGCCAGCTCAGGTAGTCTGTGCTCCACTGTTATTAAACCCACACGTACATGCTACTGCATTTCTACATAGAATTTTGGGGGGGCAAACTTGATGACTTTAAACATTTGCTATGACTGTACTGGTATTTTAGGTACTCTGTTGGCTTCCATTTTTTTTTGCATTCTGATCTATCATGCAGACTAGAAGTATATCAGTAGAGTACAGATCTTAGGTTTTATTGACCTATATTTCAGTTTCAAACTTCTTACACTTCAAAACTAACATACAACAGCCAGACCTGTCTGTCTGTGTAGGTCTGGAGAGGGGCTGTTCTCCATTGCTATCTACTGGAGGCCTTAACACAGCCTTTCTTTATGGTCATCTATACCTGTCCTGCTGGCTGAGGCTGTTGTTGGGTATGTAAGCCTCACTGACATGCATGTGTGTGTCCTATGGACACACATTAGGGTGACCACATGTACTACAGTGGGATTTGTCACCTTGTCTAGTACTGCCTACTTTGTTGACACCAGTATTTGTTATGGATTTCATGCTGCCCATATAGGTGTCCACTATATGCTGCCATCCCATTCAGCCACCCGATTCCCTTGCATGCTCACATCCATACCATAGATACAAGTAGCAGTACACACTACTCCATTCAGCAATTGATAGGAAGAGTGACTTAACTTGTGGCTGTGCCAGTACTGAGGATGGTGCTGGAGGGCTGACTATGTCAGATGCACATAGTACACTCCCTATATATGGTAAAGGACAGGTAGTGTCATGTTTGGCATCCCTTTTAGTGTATGTGCGAGTCAGAGAGAGATGTCATTCCCTGGGTCCCTACCATGTCAGTGTATGTGCTATGTGTTGCCTCTTTGCCAAAGCTTGGGCATACTGGGTATGCCTCCTTCTGCCTACATGGGCAGGCTCAGGTTGTTCCTCCTCTGAGTCACTCTGTGCCTGTGCTGGCCTTTGCAATGGTGGGGGGCTGTGTAGCCCTGCCGCTTGCTGTTCCTGCTGCAGCTTTTTTCTGCAGGATCATATTGTGTAGCATGGCACATACAATGAAAATTTGTGCACATATAGCTGGGGAGTACTGCAAGGCTCCACCTGCTATGTCCAGGCACCGGAACCATGACTTGAGCATCACAAACACATGTTCTGTTATGATTCTGGTTTGTGCGTGTACTTCATTATGGAGTTCTTGTTTGGGTGTGTGTACAATTCTGAAGGGGGTCGTTAGCCACGGTTCCAATGCATAACCAGCATCCCCCACTAGGTGGCCATATGGGATGTCCCCAATGGCAAATCTCTGGTGCAGCTGTGTCATATGACAGATGTGGGAGTTGTGATAGCTTCCAGGGCTGCCAGCGCACACATTCATGATAATGCCCTGGGCATCGCACACAACCTGGCAGTTGATGGAGGGGAAGCCCTTCTGGTTGATGTAGACTCTACCCTGCTCACAGGGTGGTGCTTTGATGTGTATGTGGGGGCAGTCTATAGAACCCACTACCTCAGGCTATTCTGCTATTTGGTGGAAGAGACGCATATTGCTGGTCAACGCCTCACTGGTGTTGAGGAGATATATGTGCTCACCGGCATGTGCTGAGATAGCATCCAGGAACTGATGGAGTACCCTGGATGCTGATACCTGTGAGATGCCCATGATATCCAGAGTTGGCCTTCAGAAGGTACCTGTGGCTAGTATTCTTAACTCTACACATACCTTGGTATCCACTGGGATGGGGTCCCCTATGTTGGTTCTGTGTGTGAGGGTTGGCCAGCACCGCTCAACAATTTGCTGAAGGATGTCCCGGTACACCCTATAGTGCTCCATTATCTCCAGCTCATGTAGCTCCTGGTAGGTTACCCTGGGTCTCTACACTCTTCTCCTTCTCCTCACTGTGGGTTGGTCATCAGCATTCTCATCCTCACCACCCTCAGCCTCTTCCACATATGTATGAGAGAGACAGCAGCCCCTATCATTTTGTTAGTTTTGTCAGGTAAAATTTCCCCATCTGTATATACCGGTGGTGTAGAGTTTGTGGGGAAAAAAACAGTGTGAAAGGTGTTTGCATAGTTTATAGCAGTGTGCTGGGCTGGGCTGCTGCCTGTGTAATTGGCTGATTCTGATACATTTCTCCTGCCAGCTATGTTAGTTTTCCTGGATGCCCTTCCTACTGCTGTTTTCCCTTCCCATTGCCTTCCTGTTTAAGCCCCAAGGCACGCAGCTCATACCCAGTTCTCAGATGTGAACAGAGCTGCGATTTCCTGTTTTTTTTTTTAAACCTGGTTAGGCAATGTAAACACTCCTAGGCAGCCTCAGACACCCCTCTTCCTTAGCTGTGCTTAGCTAAGGGCAAACACAGGCCACAGAGCTCCAATATGCTTACAGCATGCATGACAATCCCCCTTATGAGGTCATCTACCTCTTATGCTTATAGCATGGTGTTGCTGCACCTACTTGGTTGGGTGCAAGCTAACACTGAGGGGAAATCTATGATTCAGTATCAATCCCCTCATTTGCACAAAACTGACTGTTAAAGCATGGTTACAAAACTGACACTCAGCCTTCCTCCTTAGCAACCACTATTCCATGGTGTTGTTGTCTTATGCATGCCATTGACTATTATGGCAGAATGCTGATTTTGGTTTAAAAGCTTATTTCCAAATTTTTCATTATTTTCAGACCGATCCAGTTTGCGCACCGCTGCCCTACCATTAAATGATCGAAATCGGCCAAAAAAAATAAAATTTATTTTTTATAATTTTGCAGACTATTTCCCATCCCAATGGCCATATATTTGGTCATTGGCATTCCTACCACATTGAATACATGCTTTCTTTAAAGCTGTCATGCCTCCATTTTGTAATTTTCAGAAATGTATTCAGTTAGTAACCGAATACATTTCTGCAGGTTACACTATTCCTGCACAGACGCCTGCCTGCTTCCTGGATCAGTAATTCACCTCATTTGTATGGGTTTCACCAGCAAATGTGCTAATTTGCATACAGGAGCTGTGTCCATGCAGGAATAGTGTAAGAGCGCTCGTGCACATTCCTGGGAGCTCGTTTCTGGATCGCTCATCGGCCATATTGCATGCAGCAGCTCTTGCACTATTCCTGCACACAGTGCAGAGTTGCAGAATCCCAGGGGTAGTCTTTAAAGTTACTGTCAGGATATGTACAATTTTAAAACAGTCCCCCGGATTCACAAATTCTCCATGTAAGACTTAATAAGTCTTACTCGGAGGCTGCAGTTGAACGATATGACATCAGTGTGCCATGAATATGCATGAGGGCACACTGACTCAACCGTAAGTCTTACACGGACTGTGTAAGAAAGCAGGGGGCATGTCCAACTGCCAAGCAGTCTAAATGTCCATGTCCGTGCAAGTGTTTTAAAACTAAACAAAGCACACACACAAGAGCGAGTCCACTCAAATGTCCCTGCACCCAGAACCACACTCCCTCATATTGTAAACCCCTATCACAGTTTTAAAACGCAAAACATTAAATATATTTTTTTTAAATCCCCAAAATAGCTGCCCGTATTTGTGTGTGTGTGCGCGGGTGTGCCCATTGTTTAGCTAGAGTTAGCAATTCTGACATGGAAGAGCATAAGAAAGGGTGTTAATGCAAATCACACCAAATAGCAATAGCGTAATGGTAGAGCGTTCGCACAAAGAATAGGCATTCACGGTGCGAGTCCCACCACTCTCCTTCCTATTTAATTTTTAAATCAGTATATGAAATAATACCTGACAAATATGTTTAAACATTACTACAAAGCAGTGAAATGGCCAGTGTATCAGTGAACAAAATAAATATTTTAAAGGATCCTGATATAAAATTGCCTACAGTTAAGCAGCGCTTCCCTCAGCGCAATAGAGTTGCCCATAGTTTAATAGCGCTTTACCTAGCGCAATAGAGTTGCCCATTGTTTCATAGCACTTTACCCAGTGCAATAGAGTTGCCCATAGTTCAGTTCAATGGCGCTTTATCCAGCGCAATGTGTTTGCGCAGACATGCGCACCGCGCCAACCAGGGCACCGTAGGGCACACAGGAGCAACATAGAGCAAAGTTGCTTAAATGCAGCTGCACCCCCTAGCCTGTCTGGATAGTATGAAAATAAAATGAATGACAAGGTTCAAACCCAGGACTCTGTGCATCAGAAGCAAAGTACAGAACCACTAAGCCATGACAGCATAGGGGAAACAGCCACTATTAACATTCATATACTTACGAATAGTAGTTTAACCATTACTAAGCAGGTCTGCAGTCAGCCGAGAATTTTACAAAATGGCCAATCACAAAAAAGTGTGGGAAATGTGGCATATTTAAGCCCCACAGGCAGGAATGCACGCCATAACTGATTGTAGCTCACATCTGCAGTTAGAATGTCTGGTGTCGGAGAGAGAACATGCTTCTGAGCACAATGTTGGGGCATTGAGGAGTCCAAATACATGGTTTGGCTCCTTGTCCACTGTCACAAGTCAAGACTCCTGCAGGGCCAGTTCCAATGGAAGGAGTACAAGGCAGAGGCTTGGAACCGGTTAGCTCGTGACCTCACCAGTGCTACAGGCGTTCCTCTGACTGGTGAGTAGGTCCGTCACCATCATGCAGGCCTGAAGAGACGAAAGCAGGACCGCCTGAACCAATGGATACAGGAGGCCTGTGGGATGTGGGATGCCCCACAAATGAGTATGTGGCCATGGAATGCAGTATGTAAGAATTGTTAATGGAGTATGTATAATGGATAGGTATGTCTCAATATTCCTTCATTTACTTTACAGCTGCAGGTGACCGTGCTATGAATCAGCAAGCCTATGCTGATAGGCTGCTAAGACTGCGCCACCAGGCAGGTTAGTGATTATTCTGAGTGTATTGTTATATAAAATATGGGAGAGAGCATGAAAGAAAGTGTTGTAGTCCAATAATACAGCCATAAAATTGCCTGAATAAGTCCTCTGCATGTACTGTCAGATAAAAACATCAGAGAGGCAGAAAAAGAGTGTAGAGACCCATTAAGAAAGGTAACATATCTCTGGAATAATATCTCTGCAGGCACTGTCATATAAAATAAGTGAGTGAGCCTGAAAAAAGATTGTTCTAACCAATTAATAAAGGTATAATATGTCTTGAACATGTCTGCCATATACACTGTTAAAACAAATAAAGGAGTGAGCCTGTGGAAAAGTGTGTAATGTCATTAATAAAGGTCTAAAACCCAGAGTGTGTCTGTGTCACAGAGTCTGAAATGTTGTTGTACCCTTGCAGTATACAAACAGTACTGTTTGAAAAGGTGCTGGCAACCCAGAGTTGTGCAATCCCATATAAAGTGGGTGATAGAAGTACTAGTAGCTGTGAAACATATATACAGTCCACAACAGGCAGTTACTGGCTGGCATGAATAAGTAAACCTGGCACATGTGTAGCATGTTATTTTTTCCCCAGAAATGTGAGTGTGTGTCAAGAAATGCAGGGTTCTGTACAAATCGAAGTGAAAATGTCACGTGAAAACATCCCAGATATGTAGATAAAGAAATATAAATGCAATCAAGAAATATGTAGCAGTAACATCTGCATCCTGGACAGTTAGTATGTCAGCTATAGGTCAGGCATATATTGAATTAGCCAAACCCAGTACACAACCTAATGTATGGTGGCAAGTGTAATAGTACAGGTAGGGGATATACACTTGCAGTCTCAAGGAATTTAGTGTAGACTAAAAGGTCATTATAAGATATTAACTGAGGTTTTTTTATACACCCTACTGCATGTGCATAAACCATGCAATTACACACCTCAATGGGTATGTGTAATCTTACATATTTGTTGGGACATATGTCCTATTGTTCTATAAATATTTGCATTCACGTTGATGCATCTGCCCTGTTTAAACACCACAATCATGGTGGCCTGTTGTTACCAAACATCCCTGCATGCTGTTGCAATAACCACTGTGGTTCAATATATGCATGTGTTATGCTTGCTGTTCAACTGTTGTACCCTTGGTGTGTTGGGTTAATGGGAATAGTATTGCATGCTGTTACAACTAATCTGGAATGCTGTTTTGCTTATGTTGTAATTAAACACACCTAATCACAGAATGTATGTGAAGGCCGGTCCCAGCGGACCCACCTGTTCCCTCCTCAGCCGGTGAGAGCACCTGGCACCAGCAGGTCCGGTGCCCAGCCTGGGCTCCCCTCCTCCACTGGTCCTGTGCCACCTTCAGGTGGAAGCGCTGCAGGGGATGGGGCTCATCCCCACCATGCAAGCGTGGGTGGAGAAGGGCCACCTGTCACCCTTCAAAGGGTCCGGGCTGTGGTGCGCAGGGAGATCCAGCGTTCAGTCACTGATCCCCTATGCCAGCTTGAGGTGAGAGTGGCACGTCTCACGGGTGAGCCTGCCCATCCTACACAGCCCCCAGCACAGCCACCCTCGGGGCTGTGAAGGTTCAGTGGTGACTGCCCATGGGTGGGGATCTCAGTTCCACTGTTACCATCTGTAGGCTCATGGGCTTGCGATTTCCCAACATCCGACCCCATCAATTGTGTCACCCACCCCATGTGTCATACACCACCTCTGTATGCGTCTTGTCTGTCTTGTCTGTTTACCTTCCCAACCTACCTCCCCAGACATACCTACTTCCTCTACCTCACTTCCCACTCTCACCTGAAAAAAAAAGGGCAAGCTGTACCCACATAAAAATTATGCCCCATACATAGCTGCCCATTTCGCACACATGTCCATCAGACAAACATGTAAGCTAATAATTAGAACTGGCAGTACAACATACTTTGTTGTCCTCACCCCTCCCCCAGGGGTGGAAGGTTTCAAATTTCACTCCAAAGTCATTGCATATGCACAGCTGTTGCTGTTAAAGAAATGGGCAGCTATGGACCTTCCCTACACCTGTCCTGCACATCCCGAGCTTGTTTACCTACTGTGTGTCCCTCTTTGTGCCCCCTGTTTTCTCCACTTTCCTTTCTCCCCATTTTCTTTTCTTTTCTTTAAAAGAAATTAGCATGGGGTTAGCGGGAGTAAGCACTTTTAAGCAGTAGTTAGCGGGTTTGCGCCAGTGTGCGCATGTGTGCACTTAGCTAAGCGTCACTAAGCATCATGCAAACCCACTTACAACTGCTTAAAAGTGCCTTAGTCACTCTATGGCAGGGCCCTTGTACTGCTCAGCAGCAAAATAAAATACCCCTGTCAATCTCAAACCCCAGACCTTGGACTCACAAGACTGCATGAAGTACCACTAAGCCACAGCAGATCTACAATAATGTGGTGCTGAAAGAAATATATCATGCATTACAATGAGTGAATGTAAAGGGAGAATAGGAATAGCATAACACAAATCTTGTTCTGTGGCACTTAACCAGCAAGTGTTGTGGAATTGCATGACATGACTGTGAATAGAGAACCAGCCATGCTAGTAGGGAATAATGTTTCAGTAACACCTTAAAAACCCCACACAGTATCAGAGCAGGATAAACACTGGCATATTTGAATAGGTCAGAGGCCAGATCTCCCAACTGTGACTGAGTTACAGGGATGTCCCTGATTTGCAAACAAATGTTAGCTGTGCCCCTCTGACTCCCTGTGAAATGTACTAACAGTAAGCAGAAAAGTGGTGAATCTCACTTAATGAAAATGTCAATAAGTGAGAGTAGACACTGCTTGCACGTCAGAAAAGGTGTAGTAATACATATGCTCCATATCCCCCAAAGTCTCAGCAGCAAAATATCTGAAATATATCACAGGTGTATCCCACTTATATGTACCTTTCCCTGAGGCTGTTCAAATATTTACCTAAGAATATCTGAGGCCTGGAAGTGTCAGAAACACCCAGGCATATCAGCTTGTCTGATGTTACACACTCAGCAAATAACTGTAGAATGAATTCCACAAGCATGCCCGTATGTAGGAGTACACCACAGAAATATCAAAGGATGTAGCCAAGTGCTGCTAGCAACCACCTGTGACAATGCCATTGTTCAGGTGCTGAAAAGACTGGTGTGGTGCACAGTCAAAGGATACTAGGCTAACCTCTGTCTACAATCTGGATATGTCCACAGGTGGGAGCTACTGAGACAGACTACTAGCCTTTATAGACTAACAGGTGCACAGCAACTCTGCATGTTCAGCAAGATAAACAGCACACATTAATAAATAATGCCCTCTGCAGTTCTGCACCCCTACCCAAAAGTACCATATACCTGTGTAGTCAGGCACACCCATGGGTGTAGGTGGGCATGCACAGTACTGAAATATGTCCAGTTGTCCTGAGCAGACTGTGCTAATCTCAACACAAACAAACCACAAACTGTTCAGAAGTGAGTAACGTACTAATGACAGTATAGCAGTTAACAAACAGTGCATGTGCCTGATATTCATAATTGGTAGTATAACTTACTTAGTTTTCCTCACTCCTCTCTCAGGGGTGGAAGGTTTCAAATTTCACTCCTAATGTATTGCATATGCACAGCTGTTGCTGGTAAAGAAACGGGCCGCTATGGACGTTCCCCACACCCATCCTGTACATCTCAAGCTGGCTTCTCTACAGTCTTCCCCTCTTTGTGCACCCTTTATCACCACATTCCTATCTTCCCATTTACTTTTCTGTCAAAGAAATGAGCGCAGGGGTTAGCGAGAGTAAGCACTTGTAAACAGTAGTAAGCGGGCTTGAACCAGTGTGCGCATGTGTGCGCTTAGCTAAGCGTTGCTAAGCGTCACACAAGCCTGCGCAAACCCACTTACAACTGCTTAAAAGTGCCTTAGTCACTGTGTATGACAGGGCCCTTGTACTGCTAAGCAGCAAAATAAAACACTCTTGCCAGTCTCTAACCCCACACCTTGGACTCACCAGTCTGCATGAAGTACCACTAAGCCACAGCAGATATACAATAACTTGGTGCTGTAAGAAATATATCATGCATTACAATGAGTGAATGTAAATGGAAAATAGGAAAGCCATAGGAACACATTGCAATAACTACTGTTGTATGCCAATTAATTCACTAATTCGAACAGAAAGTACATACTCCCATGTATCCAGTGTTAGCATTAGGAGGTGTGAGTAAACGTACACACTGAGAAGAGTGCACTGGAAGAAGCAATGGTCAGGTTTCAATACAACATGCATATCACTGGCTACAGCCCTAGCTTCAGATATGAGACATATACCAACCTTCTGACTGAGGCAACAGTGTCCGCAGCAAACAAGCATGGGCCCCACCTTGCACAACTGAAAGGGCTATGCCTACCTAACCTAGCATTTTATAGCAGTGTCCTGCAATCACAGTGAGTACTGCAATTACCACACATCAGACTGCATGCAATTACTAAATGGTGGGCACCAATTGGTGCAGAGGCCATCACATGCACATGTGCAGATACCTAGAAAAGCAGCCTCTACTTGCTGTCCACACATGCAATGATATCATTGCACCAACTGAGAGAGAGCGAGACAGACAGACAGACAGTGACAGACAGACAGATGGAGACAAACAGGCTGTAAGAGACAGACACTGAAAAGAAAGACCAACACACAGAGGAAACCAAAACCAAAAAAAAAAAAAAAAATAACAAATCAACAGCTACAACAGACGGAGGTGAGGAATACAAAGATAAGGTATTTAACAGATATGTATTTGCTGGCATCCGAATGATGTGTCTGAAGGGTACTCTACATACTGTGAATCATCCATATGTGGCAGCAGTCCGTATCTATATGTATATGCACATGTGCATAGGGCAAGGGACATACTGCAACTGTTAGTGAAGGCTGGACATAGATATGTTGTTGAAGGTTGCTATGTGCACATACGTATGTAGGTTGTAGTGTGTGGCATTGCAGACAGCAAGCAGTGCTGGTATATGTCATGTGGTGGTTAAATGCTGTGAGACTGAGCTACAGGCAGTGAGGCCTGCTACAGCTATATGGCCTGAGGACAGCAAAATGCATTCTGCACAACACTGTGCAATATTATTACATAACCGTATGTCTCACAACTGTTGCATAATTGACATCCCCACCATGAAAGGTGGGCAGTATATGTGCCTATATGTGCATCTATATGTACAGCAATGGATGTATACATGTATGTGTATATGTATATATATATATATATATATATATATATATATATATATATATATATATATATATATATATATCTTGATATATAGATATAGATATAGATATATATATATATAGAGAGAGAGAGGGAGCCACGGAGTCATACATACTGCAACAGGTGCAGGCATGGACTGAACACCAGTGTTGATACTGCAGTGCCATACCCCATTCCAAAACACTTTACCCAGTAACTACCACATAGGTGGTAGCCTGCCTAACACAGAAGGTGTCAGAAGGGAACATGGAACTCAGGTGGACAGTAGCCTCCACTTTGATATTCACAGTGCCACACTAGACTTGTAATCTGTCTACATGGTACGTGTCATTACAAAAGGTGTGTCATCTAGGGAAATATAGGTCAGTGTTCCCCTCTACTCATCACAATGCCCCATGTGGTATGTACCTCACATGACAACTACAGCAAGTGGAAAGGCCACAGACATACCTCACAAAGAGTAATATTGCCCTCAAACACATGCCCTATGCAGACTGACTCACAAAACCACAGCTAGAGTGCATTGCATACCGCCCACCCAGAGATGACCTCTGCTGGACATACAGAGGTATGTCACACCCATAGCAGTTGGCCAACCACCATGTCAACACCTCACAATCCCTCCGGGCTACATGACCTAGGGCCCTAATCCTCACCACCTCACTAAACAGCACATGCTGGAGGTACAGGTTCCTATCCACAAATATGCCATACTCTGGACTAAACCACCCAGCATTAACAAACAAGGCTCCTCATTAGCAGATGTCATACATACCCCTGATGATTGTTTGGAAGATAGGTAATATGCCCTGGTAGTCACCTCTGTGTATCCGGTTGACAGGAGCAAGTGAAATCACATTACATGTGTGTCAAAGGCCAGGGTAGCATATGGCTAGGCTGCTCAAGGCCCTAGGGCCAATTGCGTATTATCTACCTATGACACAATGCACACACACATGTACTCAGTGCAATACCTGCTATGTGAGGTGGAATGAGTGTGACAGTGAATGTGTGCAAGGTCTGTAAAGATGTGATAGCTTAGTGTGAGGTTGTTTCTGTCATGGTAGTTTGTGTCCTAGGTGTGAGGCCAGAGAAAGATGTGTCAGTTATTGGGATGCAGACATAGTAGGATGGCATATGTTGTGATGTAGTTCCTTGTGTACAACTGTGATGTCCCATTGTAGGCTGAAGCAATACATGTATGCTCAGTAAGTGGTACTGCTGGTGAATCCACCTCACATATGAATTGTTGTACTACCTGAAGCTGTAAGCCTAAACAGCACAGTATGGTGTATGTTCACATTCCCTGGTAACACTGTCCTGTGTGTTTCCTGTAGTCCGCACAGATTGCATACCTCAGGCATAGATATCTATAAGTAGGGGCACACAGTACTGTAAGGAACGCAGGTAATGCTCATCTGTATCGGCATACATTTGTGTGTTGTATGTATGTCTGATGTGTGTGTAATGATGCCTGTACCATGTCTGCAATCACATGTGTGTTACAGGGTATGTGTGTGCACCTAGCAACATGTATACTCTGGTACAGCAGTATGCCAGCTATATTAAAAACCATGCAAATATGTTAGGTAGGGGTATGGTATCAATGACTAGGGTGGTTTACTGGTAATACTGTAAATGTACTTTACATTCATTGCATTGGATGACATATTTCTTCATGCATTAGCTTGATATATAACCCCGTGGCAAGGTTGTGCATTGTATCCCAAACAGTGTGCCGAGTACTGGTGTATACTGGTTTGTTATATGGAGTGTGGCAGGCACTGTCAGCCAGCTGTGGGCTGAGCACTGATATGTGGTATTAAATGTGTGTATCCTCTGACAGACAAACAGATGCTATATATGGCAGTTAAGTGATATCTGTACTTAGTAATGTTAAGTGTGCCACATGACTTGCTCACACATATTGTTTAATTGTCTTCTAGGGTTATGGCTCATCAACGCAATCCATCATATACAGCTGCGGAGGAACAGGACATACACAACAGCCTGGTGCAGCACTATACACTGCTGTTTTCCATGGCCAGCCAGCACCAGCATGAGCGTACTGCACTCTGGCAAGATCTTGTTCATTAGGTAAATGACATAGGCATGCATAACCGGACCTATGAGCAGGTATGCCATCACTGCAGTGATTTAATTAGACATGTCCAGAGGCGTGCGACTGATATCCATAGACAACAGCTTGCCACAGGTGGTGGGGCGGCCATACATCCCCCCCTCACCAGAGTGGAGGAGCTGATCCTAAGCGTGGTGGCTCCTGGCCTACAGCAGCAACAGCATCACACAAGTGTCATCATGGAGGCCGGAGCCACCCAGCATGATGACATGGAGCGTGCAGGTAATATGCCCTAGCTGTAGACTACTGTTACCTGTATAGTTAGAATATGCATATGTGAGATGTGTACTTTGCATTCAGCAGTTGTGCTGCCTATTGTGTGCAATACTGATATTTGGAATAGTATCTGTACACCTGTGACTGTTGACTGTTGTTCTACTGTAGTTTGGCACACACACAATAGGAATGCCACAGTTGTGGCCACTGAAAAACTGTGTCATATTCTTGTAGGTCCCTCTGGTGTGACAGCAGGGCAGACGATACATGCTGGTGAGTGTGTTAACACTTTAATATTGGTAATGACATGTGCATGTCATAGGTGAGGTGTAGGCCATATACACGTAACACACTTACGCATAATGCATGCTGTGCATGTTTGCTGTGAGACATTAAACATCTCAGTAAAGTCAGTAGCTGCCTCAATCACATGCAATGCACAGAGCAGCAGACACATTTGTGGCAACACTGTACTGCACATTGGATATGCATAGTTGCTACAGCTGTACACAACAGAACACATTTATCATACGCAGTACACGAAAACATGCTACATTTGGCATTACCACACACCCATTGGAAGGTCACACTTCAGTATCCCACATGTCATGCACACACACATGATGTACCTCAAGGGTAGAGGCCTATCATGGGGCTGTGCAACACTCTTCAACACATAACACAGTCATGTTAGGCAATGCTCCCTATTGGGCACCTCAAACACCCATGTACAAAGTGGCTGTGTAATTGTGAACGTAGCCACGGCACTGCAGTTCAGGTACAGCATGCTAGGCAGTGGTCTTGCACACATTAGTAGCTGTGAGTGACCACAAGATGCATGATGATGACGGCACAGGGTACTACACCCCATCCAGTTACAGTGACCACAGTACTACTCATAGCAGTCATTGCTGTGCACCTCAATGTTGTGTGTGTGCAAACATATGCACCTAGACACAATATGCATAGCATGTTGTGTGTGTGTGCTTACATATGCCAGTATACACAATATGCACATCAGTCACCATCCAAACAAAATGTCACATATATGGCCTGGAATGCTAGTGGGTGTATAGGTCACATGGCACACATTGGGTATGTGTGGTGTTTAATGTTGCAGTCGTGTAGCATGCCATGCCATGGCTGGCACTGACATATCTGCAATATGTCCACACTCACCATAACCGCTGTACACCGGCCATGTCGAGCATTGGGATTCCTTCACTTCAACATGCACCACTCATCCCGTGTGTGTATATAGCATGCATGTGTTACACCTGTGCCCACTATTATCTGCTATGGACACAGACACTGTACTCAGACATGGAAATCTATGTGTCACACAGATAACACATGCAGCCATGGCATGTATACCTGTGAGTGATGGTGCACAGGGCATTGCAGAGCTGATAATACTTGCAAAGCAATGTTGTGTCCAGGTACACATTGTGTTCCAGGGTGTAGCCAATCACTGAACAACTACACAGTTGCATCAAAGCCATGTACACTACCATGAAATACGGGTGTCTACACCTGCGCTGCATGGTCTTGCGCAACACATATTCTGCATGCTGACACATGTGTGGTGACTGCCTTGTGATACTGACACTAACCTTCATCCACTATAGAGTATGTGTTGGATTGCTGGTGTGTGTGTGTGTGTATGTGCTGTAGTGAGGAGTGTATATGTGTGCATGTGTGCATGTGTGCATGTGTGCATGCATCGTGTGCAGAATGTAAAGTGCGTTTCCTGTCTTCCTCTCACAGGTGCTGAGTTAGGGGTGGCCGAAAGCAGCAGGGAACCTGAAGCCACTGCCACAAATAGTGGTGATAATGAGACATATATTCTGGCACAGGAAGGTTTGACAGGGTCTGTCGTTGGTTTGCCAATCGGCAGTACACAGTGTTCAACCCCATCTATGCCCACACTCATACTGTCAATACATCCCTCATCACCAATGGCCATAGGAGAGGGACAGCATACAGTTTGCATTGACCAGAAAAGTGTGGTACCCATGGCACTTGCATCCCTTCACAGCAGCCATAGCCGGATTCCTGGAATGGTACCACATAGGCGGAGGTCCAGGGGTTCTCGGAGGAGCACCGCTGGTCGTATTGCCCCTGGCAGATGTGCCCTCACAGTTCTTACAACATCCAGTATGTTCTGGGCTGTAATGCAGGCTCAGGCATATATGGAATGGTACACCAGACAGGGACTTAGGGCGCAGAAGGCTCAGTACACCGCTATCAATGACAGCATCCATGACCTTGCTGGTGCCATCCGGAATTACACTGAGGTCATTGATAGACATTGGGGGCAGACAGTAGATGCCCTCCACGATATTCTTTCATGAACCAGGACCATGCGGGATGGTTGCGACGTTGACGTGGGCACATGCCAGCAACAGCTGGCAGTGGTCGCGGATGGCCCACAGTTCACAGCCAGTCCCATAGTGGCAGTACCAGCCCCAGCAATGCTGGGGCTGACCTCTCCATTGACCATCCCAGTAGACCACGTGCACATGGCTCTGGCCAGTCCCAGCAGGGACATGGGTCCAGTCATCATACCTCTGCCTCTGATGACAGTACCCAGTCGGGGTTGGTACTGTCCGTAGCACCCCTGCCAGGCACAGGTATTGTGTCCATGGCCAGAGACAGTGATCTGTACAGCCTAGCAGGTACAGACTGTGGCTGTCCCACAAACTACCATATATGGCAGCCACATGGTGGAGCTGTGTGCATGCAGACACACACACCCACACACACACACACACACACACACACACACACACACACACACACACACACACACACACACACATTAACCAAACAACTAGAGCTCACACATAGACACACACATTACATCTGTACTGTTGTCCCTCACACACACACACACACACACACACACACACACACACACACACACACACACAGACATGTTGATTGGATGGGTCAATGTCAGGCTCTGGAAAACAACAACACACCCTGTGCATATGATGATACCCGTGTCACCTCCTGTCATCTGTAACATTAATGCAGGAACAGGCTAACATGGTGCTGATGCACAGGGTGACATTATAGCAGTGAGCAATATTAGCAAGTTGCCAACAGGAAAGTGTAATGACATCCTTGTAGGTATGTCTGAGCAGGCATCATGCATCAAAGCTCTGATTGTCAATGTAGCATTGTTTACACCACTGTTAGGTCTGAGTATGTATTGTCCACCCATGTGCCACTTGGCTTAAGTGTAATGTGTTGCCAGCATGTGTTAGTGAGTGGACAGTACGTGTGTGATGTGTGCAGTACAGATTAGCAAGTGTACATCTGTGAACATGGTGGGTACGCACTGTCTGCATGTACGTGCATGGTGGACACATGGGACATGTGGCATACCTTGTTGTACACATTGTTTGCATCTCATAGTGTCTTTCAATGGCCAGTATGCATTCCACTACAGTTATGTACTAACATGGGTCCACATGTGTGTATGACATGGGTTGACACTATGCTGTGGGTGATACTGTTAATATCTGTCAATGATTTGCGGTCTGGTAGTATACACAACCTCAACAGCATGACTATAAGCAATCATTGGATGATGTCCTGACAAATGACACACAGTTGTAGGGAACTCTGTAACAGTTGGATCCTTCCGGTACTATACTCTAACACTAACCAGTAGTATTGACCACCACCCATTCATGGGACCACACCTCTTTGGCATATTGCCCCCTTAGGTACATGCAAACACACTAAGGATGTGTCCATCCACATCTGGAAATGCATGCATTGGCCTACAATGCATTCCCTGGATGGGATGCCTATCCTACACAAGGGTATCATACAGACAAAAACCTGTTGTCTGATACATGCTGTATAGCAGTAAGCCAGCTATGGCATAGTCATCCACATTTACTATACATACTATCCCATCAGTACCACATCGATAGTAGACCTCAACATGTATGTTGGGTACCAATGAGTACATATAGTCTCATGTTATGTCATGTGTCCCTTGGTATCCACATATCCATAGGTATTGTGGAGTCCCTCGGTGTATCACATAAGACATTAGAGGCCTGAATGCATATCCACAAAGCAGTTGTACACCTATACATACTGTCCATTATTGCCAGTCATTGTTGTGTATGAACGTCTGACATATACCCCGGGCATATACCCTCACTCACACTACTCTTTAATAACTGTCATGGATGTGAGTGGCACAGATGACCTTGGCCACAGATCACAACAGTGGACGGCCTTGTCACATACATACATATGTGACCTACAATCTGAGAAGCAGCGGCACAACCTGTCAATGGAAACAGATGTATTCATATAGTATGCAGGCTTCACACCTATGTACTGATTGAGGGGACATGTACACATATATATTTGCCACACAGATACCTGATGTGTGCAATGCACTTAACTGTTTTAATCATAATATGTCCTACCATAGTAAAACCAAAATCCACACCGCTTTGACCAACAGTGACACACACACTGTCAGTGTTTGCAGGATTCAAACCCCTACGTAACTATGTTATGATACTAGTAAGAGACGCATTAACATGGCATGCTATTTTCTTTACTGACTGGTTTCTCTTCTCCATCTGTATTTGTAGGATGGTGACATCATCAGACTTTCCAAAGAGGAATGTACCTCTTTTAGTGAGTTTTCCCATTCTCCAAAAAGGGCACTCCTCTCAAAGGAAACTGCACACATACCCCCCCCCCCAAACACACACACAGTCAGTGTTTTCAGGATACAAACCCCTACCTAACTATGTTATGATACTAGAGAGAGACGCATTAACATGGCACGCTATTTTCGTTACTGGCTGGTTTCCCTTCTCCTGCTGTATTTATAAGATGGTGACATCATCAGACTGGAAATGGTGATGTGTGTACACTTTGTTTTATGCCATTCCAGGAATGGTCCATGTGGGTCAGCAGGTGTCAACAGCTTGAATAGGACCTCAAAATCCTTACCTTGTGTGATCTATCTGGACACAATGACATTCCTTCATATGTCAACACATATTTATGCATAGCTTGTTGGTTTTGTGGATACTACATGTGTCTGCAATGTTGATAAAGGGCTATTCAAAGTCTATGTGAGACATGTGTAGCTGTGTTCAGTGATGTATGTCCTGGGTGGCTGCCTTGCAAACAGTCTAGCATGTTTGGAAACCATGATCCGCACATGAACATACCACAGCTGGTAGGGTTGTGTGTATGTCAGCTTCCAATAGCTCTGTTTATGACTTCAACCATGATGGATTCCATGAACTTGCAGATCAGACTTCATAGACGTACTGGACTGATCTTCCCATGGTGTGTTGTGCACCAACACTTGTGGGGAGTGCCATACATTGCTGTAACCCATTCAATGGTTCCACATCCTGTGTAGGGGGTGAGGCTCAGCTGACTGTTCAGGTGCAGGATCTGTTTGTTCTGTAGTTTATGCATGACACATATTGGGAATCAATGTATTCCACTTGCTGCCATGCTTTTGGCATTGGGGGTAGCTGCTTATCCATTCTACATGCGATATCTCCTGGTATGATGATATGGACTATCGTCAGTGGGAGGTGGGTATGTATATAATATGGGCCTGTCTGTCAGGATGTCGGCATTGTCAGTCAGGTACAGTTGGCTCTGACTCAGGATATATATGGGTGTACATTGCTATTTATGACATAGCTGAAGGAGGTGTCATGATTCAGTCTGGACTCCTTCTCAGCTACTCTTTACAAAACACCAATGAACCTGAGCACTAATCCCTGTTATACTCTTTTACACACTTAACACCCTACTGATCCTTTGTGATCAGGCTACAGAGTATGTCATCATAATATCCTGGCATGTCCAGGGGTCGGTTTCGTGTGTACTCTCCAGTCCAGCTGGTGAATATTGTGATGTTGACACAATGTCACATCTGCCTCATGTACACAAGCAACCCTCTCCTCCTCCCGACAAGCTCAGATATATGTGTGAGATGCACCTATATAGACATACAGGGTGCTGAACTTTCTCGACCCATGACTGGCACAGTCTATCAGGTTGTGAAGGTAACCACACACACCACATATCAGTCTCACATATCCTCTAGCAACAGCACTCAAACCACATTATCACACATAGACATACTCGGATGCTGTAAATGAACTCTGCCTAAGCAGCAGAGACCTCCAAAGCAGACACACACACAACTGCTACCCCACTACAATACCACATATCACATACTTCACAATGTCAGTGTACCACACAGTCACTGCCCTTCGGGCTAAACAACACACCTAATACACTTGTAATAGGTGACACTTATTGTCAGACACACTGACATACCACTCACCAGCTGAAACAAGGGAATAGTCACTTTGGGCTGTCTGTCGGATGCCAGGATCTGCCACATAACACATGCAGTCAGGTTACTCCAAAGCAAGTACAGGACTGGCACCATCATTGTCCATGCTGGTGCATAAAACCTCAGACGTTACTCTCTGGACCACATGACATGATACATGGAGGAACACTCTGATCATGTAGCCCAGGCCAGTATGACCCTGACCTTGTCTAGCATCTTACACCCACCAATTATGATGTCACAGTATACAGACAAACATATCATGTTTAACAGTTGGCTAACAAATTGGTGTCATTCATAGGGGATACAGTGTCTGTCAGCCTGTGGTGACATGCTCGACATGATACGTAGCTTCACTATGGACAGCTTGCACCTGTCACCCTTGGACTTTCGAATGCTGGCTAAGGCTCTTGCTACCACCATAGTGCATTTTTTAAGCAGGGCTCAAAAGACAAACCATCCTCCATAGACATTACAGGTTAAATGAAACTAAAGGGTAATGCTGCTCAACACCAGATGTGTTACCCTCATATTGCGGCCGCTCAGGACTCTCCTCAGTATGGAGGATAGCGATATCTGTGCATGAACAGATGCCTGGTTCAGGCTCACTTATGCACACCAGCAGTACCAGGTTATGTTTCATACCATGCTTTCTGACCACAAGACTTGGAACAGACAACACAACTAGGGGGAGTATCCATATACATCACAGATACACACACATCCGGGTTAGTAGCACTACACAAAGTATCACAGACCATACATATACAACTACCATTGTGCAAAACTGCCTTTCAGTTTGTTGCATGGTAGAGACCACCCTCCCAAACTCAGGAACCACACTCGGCTTTCATGGGAACTATGGAGAATATGAAGGTCTCCACAAACACCATTATATTGGGTGACTTCAAATACACAAATATTCACTGGGCATACTACTCAAGCCCCAAACACCCTCACCCAACAGTCACTACAATTTGTAGACTCATATGCTATGGCACAATCAGTCAGCACAGCCACAAGGGGGAATACATATTGGACCTGATCATCACCAACATGGGGACTCTATGTTCCACACCAATGATATACCCCTCATTGGTAAGGTCAGAACATACATGTATCTCACTGGACATACATATACCCTCCACACACCCATCCTGGGTAATCTTGGTGAACTTCTCATGAGCCAACATCTCACTTCACCAAAGCAAGGTGGTATCCTTCAGAGACTCTGAGACAGTGGCAAATACAGCTCAGACTGCTAAATCCTTTACATACACATTCTATGGACACCTAGTGGACTGCATGGATTGTGCTATCCCAAATAACAACAGGACTCACTCCTGCAATGGCAGGGGGACCTGTCTGGTAGACCCAAGCCATTAATAAGCTGTACAACATCAGGAGGAAGCTACTACATGATAGAGCACAATCCTAGACGGGGAAGGCATCTGCGATCTGTACTAGCAGACAGCTACGATCACTCATGAACTTTTCTAAGGGCCGCTTCTACCAGACAATTGCACCAGACACATAGGACTATCACACGGCCTTCTTCAGTTATGTTAGGAACCTGGGTGGACACTCACAGATATGCTGTGAGTTACTGCATACTGACTAAACTTACCCTGAACCCACTGTCATTGCCAACATGCTGGCAAACAGGTTCAATGCAGATGTCTCCCCCCATCCCCCCTAAGGACCAACTATCCATCCCAACAGAGTTTAACCTCCCTGACATCACACAGTAACAGGTGAGTGCTGCCCTCCCCAAAGCGTACATCACAGTATCAATGGGACCAGACGGTGTCCCGGCCTGCATCTTACATGAGCTTCAT
Organism: Protopterus annectens; assembly: GCF_019279795.1. Lineage (NCBI taxonomy): Eukaryota > Metazoa > Chordata > Ceratodontiformes > Protopteridae > Protopterus > Protopterus annectens. The sequence continues at coordinate 1,032,470,209 of NC_056730.1, forward strand.
GACAGACGTAACCCTCACATTACATCACTGTTCAGTATCGGAGTTACTACAGGATATGTACCCAAGGAATGGCGTACAGCGACAGTGGTCCCACTCCACAGAGTTGGTGCCACAATGGACCACAGACAATATTGCCCTATAAGCCTAACTAGCCTGTTCTGCAAAGCTATGGAGCGTATTGTCATGGGACTCATACACATAGACATCGGGAACCTACAGACACTGTGTCCTACACATTTCAGCGTTGTTGTGGGCAGATCTTGCCTCTTGAACCTGTTTGTATTCTTTAAATGGTTAACAGGTCCATCAACATAGGGACGGTTGTCCACACAGCCTACCTGAACCTTGCAAAACCCTTCAACACAATAACCCATTGGGCCATTATGCATAGGCTCACCAGCGTTGATATGGACACATATCTCACACGATGGATTGCTACCTGGATCAGGGATAGCACCCACATGGTCAGAATTGCAGGTGCCATGTCTGACTATACACCAGTCATACGTGGCATCCCACATGACTCGGTCCTGGGACCTCTCTTGTTCAGTATATATTTGTCTGACGTACAGGCTACCACTGGGGGAATATGGCTGACCATGTTCGCACTGGACTGCAAACTGGGTGCCATAATCAACTCTCCAGCTGACACATGAATACTCAAACAGAGTCTCACAGAGATGGATGACTGGTGCCTGAGCCATGGCCTACAGCTAAATGTCATTAGTTGCATAGTCATCCACTTTGGGAATAACATGCCCACACATTACCACATAGGTAGTACTTCATTACATACGGTAGGAGTTGTTAGGGGTTTGGGGACATGACTTGTTTGTACTGTCGCCTTTGACAATCATGTTGCCAAAGTGGTTGGACAGACCGTCTATATAGGCCACCTTATCCCATATGGTTTCACATCTAGATCAAGTGAGGTCATTGTGCCCCTATACTCATCACAACCATGCTTGGTTACAATGCCACATTTGGGGTGTACCTTACCTGACACCTGCAGCAACTATACTAGACACAGAATTTCCTCACCAAGCAGATCTAGGGACTCACACAGATGCCCTGCACAGTTCGGATGCACTAACTCCAGCTCTACTCAGTCGCTTACCACCTACTCGGATATTATGTGTGCCTGTTGTTTACAGATATACCCAACCCAGAATTACTGGACATGCTCCACCTCAGGATATCTGACTCCCTTGGAGCTACACACTCCAGGGACATATACCTCTGCACAGATGTTAATAGGACATGCTGGAGGGACAGATTCTTATCTCAGAGGCTCTACTCACTCCGGATTGTAATCCCAGTTTCACATAGGCAGAGCCACCCACTGACCACCTACAGGAGACATCTTAACGACTGTATGGGTGATCGTATGTTTACCCCTGGGATATCTTCTGTGTCCCTGCTAGACAGAGGCACACTAGCCTAAACGTACATGGGCTATCTTGTGTGACCCACTATTCACACGCACAGTGTAGTAATCTGACAGGGTTGTGAATGCCAAACACACTCTGGCTAGGCTTGTACATGCCCTAGGGCAGATAGCCTAGTATCGACCTCTGAACCTATTCTAATGTTCGGGATGCACAATGTTTATTGATGATACTGTTTGCAGGTCTTTATCATCTTTGCTTTACCAGTTTCTATGAACAACTTAGGTATCTGCAGAGCATATTTGATTATGACAGGGTTCCACTATATTGTATATGTGTCTCTTGTCATATAACTTTGTGCACAGGGCGGATTTCTGGATAGTGAGAGGTTCCTGGGTTAACACATGCAACTGTCAGATATGTGTGGCCCACTGCTGTACTCAGACTTGGCCTAAGTGTGTGAGCATGCCCAGTTCAGGCTTTCCGTGTTTTGTTGCCTGACATTTGTCTCATTTATTCAAGTGTGTGAGCATGCCCAGTGTGACCTTTCAGTATGTTGCTGAGGTCCACTACATTTGTTAATGTGTGTGAACATGACCAGTATTAACATTTATACTGTGTGTGTTGGAAGTCAGGTTCTGTTCTTACTGCAGGACTCACCTTTGTGTCATAACTCGGCATGGATTATGCTGTGCTTGCAGGGTTTCCATGAGATACTTTGCATCAACTTATCAACATTCCTTCATACAGGCTGACAACCGCAATACTGTCATGGTTTAGTGGTTCAGTACTTTAACTATAGTGCACAGAATCCTGGGTTTGAGGCCCATCACTGCTTTATATTTTCATACTGAGCAGACCAGACTGCTTAAGGGCCAGTTAAGCAAATATGAGCATGTTTGCATTTGTTCAGCTATGCCCTACTTAGACCAGGCTTGTACGACATTGCTCAATAATCACCAACATTGCTGGACGTTGCCCAATATTACTCGACATTGACCACAGTTGTGCTAGTTGGTGTGTGCGATTTTGTTTGCATATACTACATGGTGGTAAATGCTGTTTAGCACTGCTTTATATTGCTTAACACATGGCAATCATGCCTCAGGTGGTGCTGCAGGGCTGCCGATGTCGGATGCACATACTACACTCCCTGTACATGTTTGAAAGCAGGTAGTGTCAATTTAGGCATCCCTTTTACTATATGTGCGTGTCAGAGAGAGGTATCATTTCCAGGGTTCCTACTGAGCCAGTGTGTGTGCTATGCATTGCCTCTTTGCCAAGGCCAAAGCATACTGGGCACGCCTCCTTTTGCCTACTGGGGGAGGCTCAAGTTGTTCCTCCTCTGAGTCATGCTGTGCCTGTGATGGCCTTGGCAATGGTGGGGGGCTGTTTGGCCCTGGCCTATGCTGGTCCTGCTGCAGCTGTTTTCGCAGGATCATATTATGTAGCATAGCACATACCATGACAATTTGGGTACATGTAGTTTGTGAGTACTGCAAGGCTCCACCAGATGTGTTCAGGAACCAGAACAGTGACTTGAGCAGCCCAAACACATGCTCGATTACATTTCATGTTTGTGCGTGTATGGCGTTCCTGTTCAGGTGTGTGTGCATTTCTGATGGATGTCATCATCCACAGCTCCAGTGCATAGCCAGCATCCCCCACTAGGTGGCCATGTGGGATGTCCCCATTGGCAAATGTCTGGTGCAGCTGTGTCAGATGCCAGATATGGGAATCATGGTAGCTTCCAGGCCAGCCAGCACACACATTCAGTATTATGCTCTGGGCATCACACATGACCTGGCAGTTGATGGAGGGGAAGCCCTTGCAGTTGAAGTAGACCCTACCCCGCTCACTGGCTGGTGCTTTGATGCATTCTATTGCACCCACTACCTCAGGGTATTCTGCTATTTGCTGGAAGAGACGCATATTGCTGGTCAATACCTCATGGGAATTGGGGAAATATACATGATCACCGACATGTGCTGACATGGCTTCCAGGAATTGGTGCAGTACCCTGGATGCTGATGCCTGTGATATCCCCATCATATCACTGGTTGGTCTCTGGAAGCTACCTGTTGCTAATATTCTTAGGCCAACACATATCCACTGGGATGGGTTCCCCTCTGTTGGTTCTGTGTGAGGCGTGGCCTGCACAGCTCCACAATTTGCTGCAGGAGGTCTCTGTCCACTCTATAGCGCTCCACTATCTCCAGCTCATGTATCCCCTGGTAGGTTACCCTGGGACTGTACACTCTTCTCTGTGAAGAGTCAGTATCATAATGAATAAGCAAGCAGTAAGCAAGCGTAAGCACAGATAAGCAGTAGCTAGCATATGTAAGCACTAGTAAGCATGTGCAAGTGCATTTGCATGGGGTTAACCACTGCCGACACAGATTAAGCAAAGGAGAAGCTAACTGGGTGGAAGACACTATGACCGGAAGTCAGCAGTGCTTATCTCTGTGCAAACCTGCTTACAACCGCTTGAAAGTGCATTAAGCACACTGTATCCAACAGCTGGAGTTCTGTCCATTAACAAACAGCTTCTGTAAGGCCAGAACCCAGGACCATTCACACCATATACAAAATGATTTACCACTAAGCCATGCCAGATATGCAGAAATTGTATGTTGTCAGAAACATAACCTCAGGCCAGTCTGGCAACATTACAGAGACTGTATACCTACAGCTAGATGGGTGTGTGTGTGCAAATATATCACTATCTAAATGGATACAACTTATCTATAGATGTAGTCACATATATATATATATCTATATATATATATATATATATATATATATATATATATCCGGAGATATATACATATATATACAAATATATGAACAGATATACATGCAAATGCTGACAACTACACATATATATGTCAACATCTATATGTCCACATATACACATCAAGTGACATATATGTATGCAGACATATGTCTCAGTAGGTATATACGTACATAGTTAGAAATATGTAAGCAAATCCATATACCCACAGAGGTATATATGGCCAGACATCTGTAGATATCAATGGTAGATGAACAGAAACATATATGTCCACATGCACCGTTAATGGGCCTGAGAGGCCCCAAACAATATACGTCACTTACTAATTTGCATACCCCCACCCTGACAAACATGTTCGCCCTGCAATACACTACCAAGCTCATTGAATTGTACGTCTGTCATTGAACTACGGAATTAAATTAGCCCTGTGTTATGTTTCACATGTTGACATCACATACCCCTCTCCCCCACCCACTAGGCGAGCCGAGCAGTACAGGCTCATCCAACCCAGGCCATCCCCAACCCATATATGCATAACCCACAGTTCCGCTTTCCCAAACCCACAGCACACATGCAGCCACCATCCCTACCCTGGTTACCGACCCATAGCTACCACACCACCACACATTGCCCCCCCCCCTCGGGACCCATCCCGTATGATGTCCCTACCCAAGTATCCTAGGTGTGGCACACGCTGTACTCCATACACATAGCCAGGGGTGCCTATGTAACCCTGGGTGTAGATGAAGATTGCAGACCCAATGTTTGGGTCGTCCCGCATAGGAGGAATGTATTCCTGTTACTAACAATAGATTTCACGTGTGACTCTGTGTACACTAACAGATTTAGTTGTAGGTATTAAAAAGCATACGTGGCACACAAGGTTGGCCGGTTTGCACATGAAACACAGTATACAGCAATACCAGTCAACATTACAGGATATGTAGCTAAATATGTAGAGGTATGTGTGTTTGTATATATACCCATAACTAAATAGATATATACCTCCCCCTCTCTGTAGTACAAATGTATACATACATAGATAGACATATATATAAATACCCATATATAGATATATACATATGCAGACACCCATACATCCACATCATTAGATATATATATATATATATATATATCTATATATATATATATATACATCAATATATATATGTGTGTGTATATATATATATATATATATATATATATATATATATATATATATATATATATATATATATATGTGTGTGTGTGTGTGTGTGTGTGTGTATGCAGACATATACACACGCACATATATATATATATATATATATATATATATGGAGATATGCACATATATATAGCTATGATATGATACAGCACTTAAGAATGACATATGCTCACAGGCCATGCCAATGGAGATGACACGTAACACACAGCATTAACCCCCCTAGCCAGACAGGGGAAACATACAAACAAACACAAAAACAATGCAAACAATCCACTACTCCCCAGACCACAGGCAAGATACAACCGGGGGGGGGGCACAGTGGACCCAAGAAGTCTAACAGAGACAGGAGCATCCCTTGCAGGACACCCCAAAAATTGTCTTGTTATAGGAGGACGCCGATGTGATGACCTTTCAAGGCGGGGCATGTAAGTACCTGGACTACAAGGGTGGGAAAGTCTGATGACCCATGGGTTGAGACAATGTACGAGATGGGTCCTGTGAAGTGGATAGTGGGCAGTGTGTAGTGGTGTGTTTAGACCCGACCTGCACCCAGAGTAAGGATGAGTGCTGTAGAGGAGGTGGGGAACTATGGGTATGTAATTATGGGTCTAGGCATGCAGGTGTTTCCTGGAGGGGTTCTATTTGGACCGCCCCAGGGATGTAAGCAATAGGGTTCATTGAGCAGAGCTGCCAAACAACGAGCAGCCATTCCCGCTATGAGTCCCACTGCAGCACAGTCTATTTTACATGGCAAAGTATGGTATAACCAGATGTATTGTTGCAAATCCCACTAAATAACACTAAAGAACACATGGTGGCAACAACCCACTGTAGGCAAGTAAGCCAAACTACTTGGCATCAGAAGGTATTATTGTTGTCCCTATCCCCACCCAGGGATGTGATTGTCCAAACCTACCTCCAAATGCAGTGTAAATATACACAGCTGTTGCTGGAGAAGAAATGGTCACCTCTGGACCTTCCCATCAACTTACCTGCACATCCCTGGACATTTCTCCTACTATCTGCCCATCAGTGTGCCCCATTAACACCATTTACCTGTTGACCCCTGTTTCATTACTATTGCTGTTCACAGTCACAGTTAGGTGTCACCCTCTACCCCAACTGTATTGGCAGAATCTGGAACCCCCTACCCATGTATATTACCTCAGCTGCCCCACACGGCACATGTAAATAACACATGAAGGAACACCTCACACACACTTGGAGCAGCACATGCTCACCATCTGGTGAATTCACCCCAACTAACACTCCATACCCCTACACCAACTAGTGAAACAGATGCCTCCTGTCCTGTCCACATATAAATCACAACATCCTGCATACTTTCCCTATTGTTCCACCAACAATCATTCCAATGGCCTACTATACAGTTACAAGTCCCCCCCCCCCACGACCTACCTGCTCCTTCACTATTCACTTCTACTCTAACACACAGGCATGGCAGCCTGAATACCTGAGTGTAACCTATCCAGAACTGTTAAACTGGAATCTCAGTTCACCTTAAACTGACCTTTGTCAGCAGTCATTCCTGACATGTAAACCTGACCTAAGCATGTATAATACCGACATGTTAATGTGAACTAAGCATGAAGAATGTGGAACATATTTATGTTAAGTTTTTTACTCTCTATGAATGTGTACACCTCAGTACTAGGTGTAATGTGTAGCTGGGGATTACTGGGGAGCTTCACTCCCCAGGTCAGCGCTGACAATGGAGAAGCATCCAGTCGGATTGTCCCGGACAACAAATGTGAACTAAATACATGAAGTAGCATGGGGGTATGCTGCAGCAAGCGGGATTATGCTTGTTTGGCCACACACTGGTTAAGCAATGTGGAGGCCAACCCAGTGTAAGATGCTGTAACTGACATCAGCAGATCAGAGCCTCCCGCACATCAGTGCATACCCGCCTACAATTCCTCTACAATGCCTTAGGCCCTCTGTAGTCAACAGCTCTTGTCATGTCCATTAACAAAGCAATCTGCACTCCCAGGTTCCAACCCCCCCCCCCCCAACCTGCACACTATAGTCTAAGTGAGTTACCACTAAGGCATGGTAGATACACATTCAGCTGCTGTTATCACAAACATATTATCCAGCATGGTTATTCAACAGTAGAAATGCATGTAGGTATGTTGATTAATACCAGCAAACATGTACACATCGCTCAATCACAGTATTCTGAACAGTCTATGTGTATCAATGAAATGTGCCTGTCCAAACATACTGTGAGAACAGTAGTCTTGCATAATACTGAAAAGAAGAATGAATAACGGTGCATGCCGTGGGGCCATGTGGGTGTGCTTCATGCACAAAATGTCACACCTGGGGCATTGGTCCACAGAACCAGGAGATGAGGCTGGCCCAGTGTGTGAGCAAATCACTGTTTCCTGAATCCCTGGCAGGATGCTACCAGTGGGAGAAACAGTGTAGACCAGCAAAGTCTACCCATGACACAACAACAGGTCCATCCCTGGCGGAAAAAACCAAACCTTGTGGGTCACATAGGCATTTCCACCAGGATCAAGGGAAAGCTCGAATGTATGTGAACTAAACAGATGAAGAGCCTACTGAAGCTTGGCACGAGACAGTATAATGCAGGAGCACCAACATGTGCAGAGAGGGAAATGTGTAGGGGTGTGGTATGGCTGGGCTAGCAACTGGGGAATGGGAGGATGCTGTGTATGTGGAGCTCGAGGGGGGCCGGGGGAAAGAAACATGGCTATTAAAATATGATAGAAATATGCAAATGAAGCAGAACAGCAATAGTTTAGTAGGTAGAGCATCCGACCAATGAGCAGCCATTCCTGGCTCGGGACCCACTGTAACACAGTCTATTTTACATGGCAAAGCACGTTATGAACAATATTTTTGATCCACAAAATAGCTGAAATATATGAACTGGAGTACCACAAGATATGCACATGTGATGTATCAGTGTCAGATGGAATAAGGCACTAGTAGGCAGGTTTAAGCACAGATAAGCAGTAATAAGCATATATAAGCACTAGTAAGCATGTTTAAGTGCGTTTGCGCAGGGGTAAGCATTACCTACACAGAATAAGCAAAGTAGAAGCTAACTGAGTGTTAGAAACTGTAACCAGAGGTTAGCAGTGCTTAGCTCCACACAGACCCGTGCACACCCACATACAATTCCTTTAATGTGCCGTAATCACTCTGAACCCAATGGCCCATGTTCTGCCCAGTAACAAAATAAACAGGTCCTGCAGGGCTCAAACCAAGAACCCTGCATACAATAAACAAAAGAATTTATCTCTAAGCCATGACAGATACAACTGAAGTCGATGTTGTCAGAAACATATCTTCCAGTCCAGTCATAAAAATGCACAGAGAATGTATACCTACATCTGTATATATACACTCTCCCTCTTTAGTATAAATGCATACATACATAGACAGACATATATATAAATACCCACATATAGATATATACATATGCAGACGCCCATACAGATATATATATATATATATATATATATATATATATATATATATATATATATATGTGTGTGTGTGTAAATATACACAGATATATAGCTAGGATATGATACAGCAGTTAAGAATTACATATGTTCACAGGCCGTGCCAATGGGGGTGAGGAGGCTCAATCAACAAACGTGTAACACGTAGCAATAACCCCCCCCCCAGCTAGACAGGTGAAACATACAAACACACAATAAAAGTAAACAAACTACTGCTTCACAGACTACAGACAGTTTACTACCAGTGGGAGAGACCCACCAAGTCTAATCTTGAAACAAAGACAAGAATGTCCCTTGTGGGACAACCCAAAAATTATATGGGTATTCGGATTTCCAGGCATTACACAGATGTCCTACAGCAGGGCACACATGTTCTCAGATTACAAGATTGGGGAAGCCTGATGATCCATGGAGCGAGACAATATATGTGATGGGTCCCAAGAAATGGGGAGTGGGCAGTGTGTACTTGTGTGGCCAAACCCAACCTGAACCTGCAGTAAAGAAGAGTGCTGAAGAGGAAGTGAGGGTGGGGAACTATGGGTATGTAATTATGGGCCGAGGCGTGCAGGTGTTGGCTGAAGCGGTTCTATGTGGACCGCCCCAGAGATGTAAGCAGTAATGTGCATTGGGCAGACCTGACACCTAACGAGCAGCCATGCCCGGTACGAGTCCCACAGCAGTAATGTCTAGTTTACAGGGCAAAGGGCGGAATAACCAGATGTGTTGTTGCAAACCCACTAAATGACACCAAAGAACACATGGTTGCAACACCCTCTGTAGGCATGTAAGCCAAACTAATTGGCATCACAAGGTATTATTGCTGTCCTCACCCCCACCCAGGGGTGTGAGTGTCCAGACCTACCCCCAAATGCAGGGTATATACACAGCTGTCACTGTAGAAGTAATGGCCAGCTGTGGACCATCCCATCAGCCATCCTGCACATCCCTGGACATGTCCCCTACTATCAGCCCTTCTGTGTGGCCCAATAACACCACTTACCTCTCGACACCTGTTTCATTCCTAGTAATGTTCACAGTCACAAGTAGGTGACACCCTCCACACAACTATATTGGCAGAATCTGGAACCCCCAACCCAGTTGTATTTCTGCAGCTGTCGCAGACGACACATGTAAATAACAGATGAAGGGAAAACTCAAGCACACTTGGATCACCACCTGCTCACCACCTGGCAAAGTCTACCACCCCCCAACTAACACTCCATACCCCTACTCCAACTACTGACACTGACACCTCCTGTTCTGTCTCGCATACATATCCCAACACCCTGCAATCCTGCACTACTCCTCCCCACCAATCAGTTGAACTGCCTACTATACAGTTAAAATGTCCCCCCCTCCACCTACCCGCCTACATCTTCACTATTCACATCTACTCTATAACACAGGTATGGCATAACTAAACCTAACCCAAATACCTGAGTGTAACCTGTCCAGAACTGCTAAACTGTAATCCCACTTCCACTGACCTTTGTGAACAGTCATACCTGGCATGTACACCTGACTTAAGCATGCATAATACCAACATGTTCATGAAGTAGCATGGGGGTATGCGGCAGCAAGAAGGAGTATGCCTGTTTGGGTGGCAGTAAGCAATGCCCACACTGGTTAAGCAATGTGGAGGCCAACCCAGTGTCAGACACCGTAACCAGAGGTCAGCAAGTCTGAGCCTTGCACTCACCAGCACATACCCGCCTACACTTCCCCCACAGTGCCTTAGGCATGTTCTAGCCCACAGCCCTCATCGTAGCCAGTAACAACATAATCAGCACTCCCAGGACCCCCCCCCCCCATCCTGCAAACTATAGTCCAAGTGAGTTACCACGAAGGCATGGCAGATATTCAATCAGCTGCTCTTATCACAAACATATCATCCAGCACAGTCAGTCAACAGTATAAAACATGTATGTAAGTATGTACATTAATACTAGCAAACATGTGCACAGTGCTCAATCACAGTATTCCGAGCAGTCTATGAGTATCAATGAATAGTGCCTGTCCACACATACTGTGAAAACAGTAGTCTTGTATAATACTGAAGAGAGGAATGGAAAACGGGCCACGCTGTTGGGGTGTGTTTCATCCGTGGAAGTGGGAGATGAAGCAGATCTGTTGTGTGAGCAAACTGCTGCTTCTCAAACCCCTGGCAGGATGCTACCAGTAGGAGAAACACTGTAGACTAGCAAAGTCTACTCGTGACACAACAACAGGTCCACAATGATGTTTTCCCCAGTATCGGAGGAGGACCAAGGGAAGGCTTGATCATACATGGACTAAATGGATGAAAAGCCTGAAAAAGGTTGCATTGAGACAGTAAAATGGAGGAGTACCGAGAAGTGCAGAGAGGGAAATGTGTGGAGATAACTGGAGAATGGATGGATGCTGTGTATGTGGAGCTCAGGGGGCAGGAAAAGAGAGCATGGGTATGACATTAACATAGAAATATGAAAATTAAGCAGAATTGCAGCAGTGTAGTGGGCAGAGCATCCACCTAACATGCATGCATTCCTGGTTGGAGTCCCACTGCAGCACATTCTATTTTCCATGTGAAATCAGTATATCAGCATTGTTTTGCTGTGTAACCTACTAAATGACATTTACACTTAAACAGGAGTACTGCATTACACATAGACCCACTCACTATTCAAAGGACATGAGATGACACACAGGTATGTATACACAGACAACCTTTAATGGTGTATTTTACAATAATATATGCCATTACTTACAGCACACAGATCTGGACTTATTTAATCAGTGAGGAATGCAAGGCCCACACAAAAAAGTAGATGCAGACAGTGTGGATATATAACATACTATGCTGTCCAGGCCAAGCCCGTCAATTCATACAACTGTAGACAAAGGATTTGCCGTCAAGATAGATAACAATAAACAATAACAGATGTAGTTTATCAGCCACCAATTACGTCCTGTAGTCAAGGCCTAGGGGGACATTTATTACCTTTGATAATGTCTGTGTATCTGTCACATGTATGGACCCTGACCAACAAATGTCATGCAACTCCATGATATGACTGGGATGATAGCAGGAATGCTAGCAGTAAATAATGATAGGCCAATACCGAACAACCCCTAACCGTATCTCAGCAGGACAAAGCCAGCCATATATGTGGAGGACAGAGGCAGAAACACAGGGCCGTACTTGTAATATTGCTGTTACACACCCTGCAGATTGCCGGTGTTACAGAATTCATTGCAACATACCCTTATGCAGGAATAACACATCTGGACCACAACTGGAAGTAGCCATGTACTGATAGCACGCAATAGACAGATTGCAGGGGATATATCTAGGACAAGACCTGTGTGGTGCACAGGCAAAAGCAAACAGACAATCCACTGGCAATCGTGGATAGGCACACTGTTGAGAGCTATGCAGACAGACTGCATTCCATCCTAAACTACTATGTACGCACAAACACTGCAAGACCAGCAATATACAATGCAGATAACAACACTACTCACTCTGTCTGTAGGTCTGGAACTTTTTAAGATTGCGTAGTTGGCCTGTGTCAGCAAGCCCCACTGTAATAGGTACTGCAACCTGCTGTCTGTAACACTGCTGCCCAGATACAGGAAGGATGTCTTCCATACTGAAGAGGTGAAGGGACAATGCCCACATGACTAAGCAATTTATAGTAATGGGTTGACATGACAATGGTTAACTTAATCACTACACAGCAGGCTGCACACAGTTAGCAAATGTTGCACACTGATTGGTGCAGAGCCCATCACCTGATCATGTGCATCACCTACAAAAGCCATGCTGAAATCCATTCAAACCAACTCATTCGCTCTACTGGAGAGGGAGAGAGAGAGAGAAATAAAATAAAAAAAAAAAAAAAAAAAAAAAAAGAAAATATGAAACGATACTCACACAGTGGGAAACAAACACCTATAAGCCAAAACCGGGAAGGCATCACACCCATCCAAAGAATAAAAGGTATGTAAAACATAAATGGATGTAATTTAATGTAGTATGTGGTATAGATTAATTGGATATATGATGTAGAATGTCTGATATGTGCCATATGTAGTTGTCTCTGTAATGATGTCCCGCTGAACAACTGCTCTGGACAATAGTGTCTGTCCCTGTAAGCAGTGGGATTTACATGCCAATTGTGCAGATCAGCAATGAATGACAAAGATGTCAGACGTAATATCTGTGTATGTTATGTTAGTGTGGACAATATCTGGTGGTGGATGTACTGCCGTCATGATAGACAAATGGGCGTCAGAGCACACCTCTTGCAGGACAGTCATGTTAATGTGTAATGTAGCATGCACAAATGCCATAGGTGTGCAATAGGCATACCAGCAATCTCACACCATATATACCACCCTAATGTTAGTCTGTGTTCACATGTGGCACCTGTCTGTGTTGCAGCAAGGCAGAACAGTGCAGCTGTGAATGAAAGACAGTTACAGAATGCTGACCAGAATTCTGTATGCACTCCACATATCTGTCTAATACAGACTGTGACGTGTATGTGTACAGACACAGACACTCATATAGGCATAGGTATTTCAACAACTTACAACATATATCTACACATATATTTACATAGATCTATATTTATACACATATATATAGTGGCACTGACAATGGTATGCAGATGAGATAGTCTGTAACAGGCCAGCAAAGATAAGTGTCACCACAGCGAGCATGGCTACAAACACACAGCACAAAGCACGGCATATACGCATAGCACAAAGCTTGGTACAATACAACATATGTTCCAATGGTAGGTAAGCAGCTGACATAACAATTGCAGTCTGTGAACGGTTTGTTGTAGCTGATATGGTGGGGGGAGATAAATATGTGTATTAAGAACTATGGTAACCCTGCTGTATGGGTGGTTCAGACCTGTTTCCATCTTTATGTCTCGCAGGAAACATGTCACATAGTCTTCTTCCCACATACAGTGCTGCTGAGACAAACATCATTATCGAACACCTAGTTCAGCACTATGTACTGCTGTTTGGGTGGACAGCCCATGACCAGCAGGAGAGGACCCCCCTGTGGAATGAGCTAGTCCACAGGGTCAATGATGTCTGACTGCATAACCACAGCTATGAGCAGGTCCAGCATCATTGCACCGACCTGCTTTGCCATGTATGTCAGCATGCAGCTGCCATAAGGGGGGAACCACCTCACAATGGGGGGGGGGCCCACCCACCCATCCCTCACCCATGTGGAGGAGCTTCTCAGCAGCCTTGTGGCACCTGTCTGCCTGCAGTATTAACACCTGACAGGACACATCTTGGAGGTGGGTGCTAATGACACACCAGCTGAGGAGCATGCAGGTAAGGCCCCAGGGCACATCGGTACCCCACTCTTGTGTATGCATCTGCATCTATACAGGTACATCATGCAAAACTGAGATGTCATACACATAGTCTGCTGTTGTGTAGTAGTAATAAACAATTGTGTATAAGCTGCAATATTGTGTAATTCTACTGTTGATGTAACTTAATGTTGCACTCACCTTTTATGAATGTCACAGCTGTGGCCACTGGCATCAGCTTTCTCACACTCCTATGTAGGTCTCTCCAGGATACCACTGCAGCAGCAGCCTGTAGCCAGTGAGTATTGTTCGTGTTCATGCATTTTTGATAAACTGGGCATGAAATTGCTATGGGATATCCCATGCACATATCTAACACACCTACCCATACTGCATGCTGTACACGTTCATGTTTTGTTGCTCTGAAATGCACTGCATCACAGTGGAGACCATGCTGGGGTATTGGAAGGGTACAACAGATACAAGTAAGATAACTAACATCCTGTCACTGTGCAATGTGTCCACAGGGATGTGAAGTGTGGCAGGACACATGGCCTGCAGTAGGGACATGTGTGACTCAACACCACCATGGCTGCAGCTGCACACAATCAGGTTAAGTAAATGATGTAGAGGTAACCCTGACTCCACAGCACTCATGACAGCAGTGTGTGCACTCCAAGGGATGTGCACATGAGTAGACCTTGCAAACATGCAGAAGTCTGGGACATGTGTAGGGCACCCCTCACAGCTATGGTAAGGACCGCTGGTTGTCAGTGTAATAGTCATGCACTGGTCATACATGCACTTCTGATGTTGTGATCTGTAAACTAGATATCAGGCATCCACAGCTGATACCTGTTCATATATCATTCCAGGTATGAGTTGCTACAACACATATGGGCTATGAGCTTTGCAGCGGACATAACTGACACACTACTACAGATGCATCAATGGTTTCTACACCTGCAAGGTATGGTGCATAGTACAAGGCAGGGTGTGGAACAGGTCCACAGTAACACTTTGTACATGGGTGCAGTGTTAGCACGGGGAAGGGCCATCACCTACCAACAAAGCCCATGCCTCACACATATGTAAACTGCCACTAGCATGATGTCACTATAGTTGCACTGCATGCTGTTGAGCGCCATGTGTAATGCATGTTAACAGAAGGGTAATGGGAGGACTGTGTGTACAAATGTTGTGCAAATCCACATGTAGGGGTGCGGGGTGTGTGTGTGTGTGTGTGTGTGTGTGTGTGTGTGTGTGTGTGTGTGTGTGTGTGTGTGTGTGTGTGTGTGTATGTCTCGATTGTGTTCGTAAGTGCAATCTAGTGGAGTGTGGACGATGCATGTCAGATGTGTGCATGTGTGTGTGTGTGTGTGTGTGTGTGTGTGTGTGTGTGTGTGTGTGTGTGTGTGTGTCCATGTATGCACAGGTGATAGTGGGATTGATCATATGGCAGTACTTCCCCTTGCGATTGTACTGTACATGGAGTGAGACATGGGACACCAGGACAACCTGTCAGGTATGTGAACACAGGACAGCTGATAGCATAACAAGGTCTGTAGCATGGAGCATTCATTGGGACGTGCAGTACATACCGGGTATACACATCATATTGCTAGCAGCAGATAGGTAAACGGCTACTGACATATGCAACACTACAAATGCAATGGAGAATTACCACAGCACATCAGTGAGTGTATCCAGGTAGTACTTTTGTCCACATAATGGGTCACTTGTGCAGCAGATGTGGCATGGAATGAGCAAGACTGTAGTATGAGGCTCTGGTGTGTGACACAACCTACTCCACCCAAGTCAGGGAGGCAATGGAGTAACAGGTCAGGTGTTGTAACCACATGTGTAGACATAAAGATGAATGATATGTTAATGGGCTGTAGTGATGCGTGTATATTGGCATGTGCCATGCAGGATGGGGGACATATGTAACTGACTGTGGAACTGTCTATAAACTCAGGGAAAGTGAGGCAGAAAGTTGGCTGTCAGTGAGAGTGTGTGTGCTGTTATGCAATGCTGTACAGGTCTTAGTGTGTGTATTTGGTTCCCCCACAGTTGGCGAGGTGGGTCAGGGTCCCTACTGCATGCAAACTGAGGTAGGTGTCCCTACAGACACTGATGATGATGATGGTACAGGTGAGTCAGAGGCCGACACTGTGCAAACATTGGTTGTCACCCTCCTAGCCACCCCAAGCCCGCATGCAGTTACAGTGTCCCTACAAACCCCATCACATGTGGCCATAGCAGAAGGACAGTTGGCGCTTGGTGGCATTGACCAGGAACGTGTGGTGTCCATGCCAACTGTGTCGGGTCACGGTCGGCATATCCGGATGTCTTGAAGGCCACCTCATCGGCAGATGTACCGTGGTGCTTGTGGGAGGACCACAGGTCATCATGCCCCTGGCAAAGGTGCCACGACTGGTACCACAAGGAGCATGTTTCAGGCCAAAATGGAGGCACAGGCACATATGGAAATGCGCACCAGACAGGGTCTGAGGCTGCAGAGGTCTGCTTTCGTAGCTGTGAGTGGCAACCTACATGAACTCACTGGTGCCTTCCGTGAATATACTGAGGTCATGGCTAGACAGTGGGGTGAGATGGTTGGCCTCCTCAACCATGGTATGTCTGTGCTAGAACATGTGATGGGATTGGTTTGACTGCTGCATGGACGTAGGCCAGTGACACCAGCAGCAGGCAGTCAACGTGGATGTGCCAGGATGCCCAGATGCTCCCGTTGTGGCAGCAGCAGCCCCAGAACACCACAGGGGCTGCTGTCCACACCACAGCAGGCCTTGTGCACATGGCCCTGGCCAGTCCCAGGTGGAACATGTTTCCAGCGGACATATGTCATCATCAAGGGAGAGTAACACCTGAAGGTATGTACCTGCACATGCCCATGGAACCCCTGGCATGCATAGTCAGTGTGTCCATGGCCAAAGACATTGAACTGCACACCCTGCCAGGTATGGTCTGCAGTTGTCCAACATCACCTGTATAGGGCAGCCACATGGTGGAACTGTGTGCATGCATATCCACACACTATGCAACCACACCTAGGGTGACCCCATACCGACACACAGCACATCACCATGCCCCAATCAATGAACCACACCCCTCATCCACACACATGGTGACACATGTTTGGACCACCCTCGGCATCTGGCACACCTGCAAAACACCCTTTGTATATGATTATACCTGTGCCATATCCCTGTCATCCATAACATTGATGCAGGGACAGGCTAACATAGTTCGGATGCACACAGTGATTGTAATGGATTGCCGCAATGTACCACAGTGTACAATGTAGTCAGGAGTAATGTGTACTGCATACATGTCAGGTAGTGTAGCCATGCAGCTAAGATGACTTTCACACACCCTGTGCATATGATGATACCTGTGCCACATTCCTGTCATCGATAACATCGATGCAGGGACAGGCTAACATGGTTCTGATGCACACGGTGACTGTAATGGAGTGCCACAATGTACCACTGTGTAGAATGTAGTCAGGGGTAATGTGTACTGCATACATGTCAGGTAGTGTAGCCATGCAGCTAAGATGACTTTCACACATTCTGTGTATATGATGCTACCTGTGCCACATCCCTGTCATCCATAACATCGATGCAGGGACAGGCTAGCATGGTTCTGATGCTCACAGTGACTGTAATGGAGTGCCGCAATGTACCACAGTGTAAGATGTAGTCAGGGGTAATGTGTACTGCATACATGCCAGGTAGTGTAGCCATGCAGCTAAGATGACTTTCACACACCCTGCGCATATGATGATACCTGTGCCACATCCCTATTATCCATAACATCAATGCAGGGACAGACTAACATGGTTCTGATGCACACGGTGACTGTGATAGAGTGCAGCAATGTACTGCAGTGTAGAATGTAGTCAGGGGTAATGTGTACTGCATTCATGTCAGGTAGTGTAGCCATGCAGCTATGATGTATTTCAGATGTTGGTAACACCAGTTGTTATCCCCATACTGTCATCCATTTGTGCTGAAGGCATACATGTGTCAGCAGGCAGATGGTCTGCATTCATATTCCACAAGGGTATGTCAGTGTGGTTACACCATGGCCGTGACATATGTGGTATACAGTTGCACAAATGCCGCAGGTATGTATAACAGTTATTGGACGTGCAAAATTGACCGGTGGCCTGTGGGTACAGGTATAATCTACACCCTTATGTCAACCCATCCACATACACACACATCCTTACTTGGCAACACTGTGTCTATACCCCAACCCAGGTACGTAGTGCTACTGAACTGTGTGGCTGTCATTGCACACACGACACCATCTGTAGGGTGAGGTGTGTACCAGGTCACATGCTACATGCATATCATCCACAGATACGTACAATATGGTAATGTGGGATGTAATGTTTGTATATGGAGAATACATATTGTGCCATACCATCATATACACATTGATTGACATATAACAGGTAGACACACATCTTAGATACCTGGTTGTATAGTTGCTAAGTAGCTAGTCCATGTGTCCAATGTGTTACAGGTAGGCTGCACACAGCACATGTGTAACTGAGCTGTATCCAGTTATCTGTTACCTGTATGAGTGATGGTGGCATTGGCCACCTAAGAGTGGTACGTGGGCCATATTCCAGGTGTACCATGGTGTAAAGACAGTGTACACAGCACCCACATCCCCCACTAGATTTTGTACACACTAGAACCTATCTTGATACTGTGACATACCCACTATCACACATTGGCCATGAAGCAAAAACAACCCATTGCATATCACAACAGTGGTACCACAGGGTTATGCATGTGATGCACATACCATAGGCATAGTAGGGTGTTGCATTGCAATTGCCACACCTATGACTGACAACAAAAATATCCATACTACTGTGTGGCAATGTGTATTGTAATAGGAGTATGAGGACTCGGAATGGTGCACCCTACAGATATGCACACATGCACACATACACAAACATGGCAGACCTCAATGGGATTCCCATGCCTACCAACCCATTGGTACAACACTGTTGTGCTGGTACTGCAAGGCACATGTAGCTTTTAGGGAGAGGAGTGTAACAGTCTACATGTTACGTTTATGGGGTTGAGAGGCACCACACACTATACGAGTTGTACAAATAAGCATCCCCCAGCCATACACATCTGCCCTGCAATGCAATACCAAATGTTTGAGATCCCATAACCAGGGCCAGTGTCAACATGGGCACACGATGTAACCTGTACTATATACCACCGGTTGATGTTAGGCTGGTGTTGGTAACATATCATGCAGTACAGTCTGGCTCCCATGGGTAATGTATTATATTGAAGTCATCATTACCAGGCTTCAGATACACAGACACAGATATGTAGATACAGGTATACATATTTATATATATATATATATATATATATATATATATATATATATATATATATGTATATACATGTGACTACACATACACAAGCAGTTATATGCACAGTGAGATACATAAGTGGTAGGTGCACACAATATGGAACAGCCACTATGCCTACAGTTGACCCCTGAATGACTGGACACTGTATATGCCACCCATAAAAGTGACAATCATTGCCTGTAACATACACCCACAGAGAGATCATAGGTAAAACAACACTCACAGGTTTTCAGACATGGAAATCTTTAATTATGTACTATTACAGTTCTACTTGCCATGCCATATAGCTGTTCAGACACTGACAACTATATTAGTGGAGTGATGCTACAGTGGACCAGTTACAGTCATACAGTAGTCTGGAAAGGTTCACAGCTGTTTCTGTCCAGGTCAAGCCATTCACATTGTACAATAGGAAAGACACACTGGGCCACAGGATACCTAACAATCAGCAGTATGTACTCCAGGTGTGTAGTTCAGCAGCCTCTGTCTACACACTCTACAAACACATTTGGTGGTATAGACATCATATGACTACATGGGTTGTAACTGCTACATAACATGGCATAACTGACACCATCATGAGTACACCAACACACAGAACAGTTTTTATGGCAGGGGGCAGTAGTCTTACATTATCCAGATTTATGTCAGTAATGTGCATATAGGTGAAATATATGGTACTGTACATCCAGATACCTTAAGGCAGCTCAACCCTGATACCCCCACATTTTGTAGCAGCCTTGGTCATTTCTGATGCTCCCCCCTGGACTGAATAATACAGGGCCATATACCACTGTTACATACACTGGGCTCTGCAGTGCATGAGGGCACACATGTATTGTGTAGGTGGCACCCGCACATATATGGCCCCAGCCCCACCATATGTGTGGGGGTTACAGTGGCAGTATTTAAGGGCTTACACCTAGCACAGAAAACTTGTCAACAATGCCCAGGTGGAGTATTGTATCAAATGCCTTAGCTAGGCCAATATATGCAGTATGTGCAATTTTACCCTTGTCCATTGTTTCGGTGACCCACTCTTAGTATCTATCAGGTTAAGTATGCATGACCTTACCTTAAAGCCAAATTGGGATGGGATCCAATGTCTGTAGGTTGCTAATGTCCTTATTTATCATTTCTGTGTTAATTTGGTCCATGGCTTTACATATTAGGTTTGTTAGACTGATGGGTCTGTAGTTCCCTGGATCAGTTGATGGTCCACCCTTGCAGAAGGGAATGACCGTTGCAGTCTTCCATTCACATGGAACATAGCCTGTTACAAGGCTGTAGCTGAAGATTGCCTCACATGGTCTTGATAGGTCATGTTTTAAACTGTTCAGAAGGCAAGCAGGGATGTTGTTGAGACCCATGGAGGTGGCTCTTGGCTATAGTGAGTGCTGCCAACTCCTGTTTCCTGCTGATATTTGGGAAAGTATATTGGAGGGGATTTGACCTGGTGAAGCTTGGGGAAGGGGGTGACGTTTGCATAGAATTTATCAGCCAGTAGATTTGCTGTGTCACCCTGATCAGTGTAGGTGTTACCATTCACTACTAGTTCAGCACACTTGTGGTACCTCTAAGGTTCCACACATAGTTGAAGACCTTATGATTGTTCTTTGCCTTTGAGGCTATCCTGACCTCATAGGAAAATAAAAAACTCCAAAATATGGAACAAAACTCCAATTTAATAACGTGAAGTGCAATTACTAATGACTAACCGCTTTCGCCAAAAGTACATAAGGCTTCATCAGAGCCTGACTCTGATGAAGCCATATCTACTTTTGACAAAAGTGCTTAGTTGTTAGTAGTTGCATTTTCCATTACTAAAGTGGAGTTTTATTCCATATTTTGGCATTTTTTTATTTTCCTATTAGTGTTTACCCTGTTTGGATTTTCTTGTTGGATTATCCTGACCTCATAGTTGGCCTTGTTGGTCTTAATTAGACCTCTTAGTTTCTTTAGTTTTATAAGAAAGTACTTGGCACTTGTCTTTAAGGGATTTGTTTTTCCTGATTTTGGATGTGAGTTTTTGTTAAATAAATTCGTTAGAGTCAGACTGTAAAAATCATTGAGTTATTCAAACACAATGTCAATTAATAACAAACAATAATGCAGGAAAGCTTGAGTATCTTAAAGCTCTAATGTACATTAGGAGGCAAAAAACCATACACAAAGTTTGTATAGAATTTTGACTGCTTTATTGACCAAAACACATTGGTTATATACATTTCATTATCAGTTTTGCCCACCTTACTGGTGTGGTCAGTGACAGGGTCTTTACATCATAGTAATTCATAAAAAGTGCTGAATTTGTGTTTTTCAAAAAGTCCTTTTCCCATGAGAATGTTGCAGCCTTGCAAGCAGCTGGTCAGTCACGATGACCTCCTGAGGATGTAGCCAATTCAAGGTTCTCTGATTAGTTCCAATACAATAGATGTATGTCTTCCTTAAAGCCTCCCTTTGTCTTCCTTGCTCCCAGCTGCACTATCAGAGATAGTGCGCACAAGGCTACTCTCCTGGTGGAGGCAGGAAAGAGGACACACATGCGAACAGATTTATTATTTTCTAACTTTGCAAAATAATCTTTACTTGAAAGACATGAGCCAGACTGCATCTGCAAGCTGCCAAGGTCAAATTTCTGATTACACTGCAGCTTGTGCTTCAAGCAATAATATGCAGGTTTATTTCTACTGTTATTCTAGTAAGACAGAATTAAATGCATTACCTTTATTCTTTATTTTTAAGTACATTTATTCCTAACTAGAGCACACATTTCTCTATATATTTGATCACACAACTTATATATGTTTGAATGTTTAAATACACATCTTCCTAAGCAGCACACATTGTAAATATATTTTTCTAGGCAGCATGTATGTAAATATATTTTCTAAGCAGCATGTATAGATTTTTCTAACATTCTCCCTCCTGTTAATGCATTTTATTCTGTTTAAAACATAAACAATATTATTTCATTCCTCAGCCTTTCCTTTCAAGGGCTTTCAGCTAAGTAAGTCATTGGTTTTATATTTCAGAAAAAGCATCATTTGAAATTAATCTTTAATTTCAACACTTTGGTAAAGAGTTTCAGTAGCAGATATATCAACAAATTTTTGATTAATCTTTTCATGCAGGGAATTTCACAGTAAACACATGTTCCTATTAGGAGTATACCCACACAAATAGCAATTAAATGTTTAATAGGATGGAACCCCACCCCCCCAAACAGATTCTGGAAAAAGTCCGTCAGTGGGTTTGGGCCTGGTTTAGTCATTGCTGATACTTGCTGAATTACCTCTAGGTGGTCATTGATTTCATGTTGGTTGTCTGGAATGTACGCACAGCATTCTTCTTCGTGTACCACCTCTTGCCGCTAGGGTGAAGTAAAGAGCCATTCGATTTTGTAGCACAACAGTTTTTATTGCATTCAGTTCATTAGTCACCAATTCTAGGGTGGAAAAAGTTGCATTGCTCATGACTTTTTGACAGCTTCCTCAGCTCCCAGATCGATTTGACTGCTCCATAGGCTGGTGGCATTCCTGCCCTGGATATAACACTGTTGCCCAGGTTCATATGAGTCAATTTACTTTTGTCTTTCACTGAATTATGGCCTTTTTAACCAGCTTCGATTTTACCAACTGGATTCACAGGTTTTTTTTTTTTTTTTTTTTTTCTCACTGGACCTTCAGATTCTCGAGCTGTTTTCCTTACGTTTCGTATTTTACCCAAAGGTAATTCTGCAGTATGTCTTATTGCTAAAACCAGATAACCCAAAAAACAACTGCCGGACCAATTCTCAGGTAACCATTTATATGCCTTTTTCCCACAAATAAAATCATTACTTTGGTACTGATACGTGTTATCCCTGCATGAAACATTTTCCTATTCTTAATAGACAATTGCTTAGTTAAGACTAGATTGTCACATACTGCATTTAATGTAGTTTTCATTGAACTCAGATATGAATCATGGTTTGTATTACAAACAGTACCCCACTTTTGACTTTAATGTAACATTTATAAGACATTGTTATATTACCATTACTCCAGCCCACCTGGAGGGTATTACTCTTGTAGAGACATACAATTTCTTTTTGTGTGAACAGGTAAAAATAAAGCAATTTTGTCCTGTGATCTCACAGTGCCTGTGTCAAATAACAGGTTTTCCCAAGTTTCATTTATTCCCAAGGGGACAGCAGACATTAAAAGTCCTCCATATGCTGTGGGTATTGCAGTACAGACCCAGCAATTTGAAACGTTCATAGTCTCTACATAAACTCGTTTCATAGCCAGGTATGTGTTAAAGTTTGGGTGCCAGTCTGTAGCCAGTCCTTCATCACGTTTTATTAATTTTACTTCTGTAGTTATATGCAAGAAAAACCATAACAACAAAAAGGTTACTACAAACATAGTTATTAAGTGTATGATCAGTAGGCCAGTGAACCAATGTCTCTGCGGTTGTTTCACATTTTATTTATTCTGCCTCTGGCCATCCTGTTCCTGTGGTATGTCCAAACTGAATTTCTTAACAGGTTTGCAGTGGGTTAAATGAACCCAAGATGATCTCTCAGCAATTTTACTGCAGTGGGTGTTGCCAACAGTACCTGGTACGGACCTTCCCACCTTGGACTCGCCCAGTTCTTTCTCTTTATGACTTTCAGCCAAATCCAGGACCCCGGGGTCAGCACGGCTTCTGGTTTTGTTTCTTGTTTATCTGAAAAAGAGTTCAACTGCAAAACAGTCTTATTTATAACAGTTTCTTTATTTAATTAGCTAGTGAACTGTCAGCCTCCAGCCCTGCAGGCATGAGAGCTTTTTACTGAGGCACATAATATGCCCTTCCAAATACTACTTTAAAGGGGATCAAACCCTTTACATTTGTTACTGTTTTTCATGCTCAGCAATGCTAGAGGTAAACAGCAAATCCAATTCTTCTGAGTCTTACTCATCAACTTTCTTAACTTGTTTTTTTTTTAAAATCCCATTGTACCTCTCCACCAGTCCTGCTGACTGTGGGTGGTAAGCACAGTGATTCCTTAAGGAAAAGCTTCTACCCATTTTGAAAACATATCTATGATCACTAAACAGTATTTTTTCCTTCACATTTATTTAACTCTATGAAGTCCATACGAATAGTATGGAATGGATATGGTGGTGTAGGGAAACTCCCTTGCTTGTTTTTAAATGCTCCTTGTGCATGGTGCTTTGTTACAAGTATGACAAGCTGCACAAAATTTTATTGTATAATTTATGTATCCATATGTTTGGAATATTTTATTTACTAACTGTACCATCCCCCCTGTTGAGACATGGCTCTGCCCATGGCTCAACAAAGCTGCATTTTAAATAAATTAGACGGTAATATTAAATTGCACCTTGTTTTACCCGGTTTTGTTTTTTTTTGCTGTTGTAGTAAGCATTTGCATTGTTTTTAACATGTTTAAATCTAAAATCTAAAAGGGCTGTAATTTTTCATTAAAAAAAATAAAGTTCCTGAGTCTGAGGCTGCTTGCTTTGCAGCTGCATCAGCTCGTGCATTACCTTTTGAAATCTTATCCTGTTGTTTTATATGAGCTACACATTTACAAATAGCTACTTTAGTAGGCAACTGAGTAGATTCTAATAGCTCCAAAATAAATTGCGCATGATTAATAGGTTTTTCACTGGATGTAATCATCCCTCTATTTTCTTTATTATTGTGCAAACACATGCACTGTAGAAAAAGCATACTGATTATCAGTATATATGTTTACTTTTTTTGCCTTTTACTAAAATACATGCTTCTGTCAAAATTACCAGTTTTGCTGCTTGAGCATACAAGTTGTGTGGCAAAGTTTGTGCTTCTAAATTTTTAGTGTCTGTAACTACTGCATACCCCACCAGATTTTTCCCTGTAGGACCCCTTCTGCATGAGCCATTTACGTAATATGTCACCTCAGCATTATCCAAGGGCATATCTGTAAGATCTTGTCTAGGTAAAGCTAACTGTTTATATGAGGTTGACTCAGCAGTATGGTCATACATGAAAGATGTCTAGCAGGAGAAAGGTATGCAACTTTTTCTTGTGGCAGAATTATTGCAACTGCATGAGGCATTCTCAATGTGAGAGGGTGGAATAACACCATTGAGGCTGAAGCCTGTACTGCCATTGCTGCTGCAACTACTGCTTGTACACAGTGAGGCAAAGATTGCACCACTGGGTCTAACTGTAATGAATAGTAAGCTATGGGGCATTGCTTATCCCCATGTTGTTGCTTTAATACTGATGTCATGTACCATTGCTTACAATCTATGGTCTAAAAAAAAACGTTTGTGATAACTTGGAAGTCTTAAAACTAATGAAGAAGCTATTAACTGCTTCAACCTGCAGAAAGCCATTTCTGCTTTTGTTTTTCATTGTAAAATAATTTGGTACCCAGTTCCAACAAAAATTAGTTGTACCTAGGAAAGACATTATTTCTTTTTTAGTTGTTGGTTTGGGTGCTTGCAAAATTGCTGTTTTTTTTTCCCTTTTTTCTTTTCCCACTATTTAGTATTTTACCTTTACTGAATATCACATATTCCAGGTATCTAACCTGTGTTTTTTTTTTCCCAAAGTTTGTAACTTACTCTTGTTTACTTTGTGTCCTTGTATTACTAAAAATTTTAACAATGCTACTGTATTCACCCTGCACTGCTGCTGGGTGCTGCTAGCAAGATGTCATTTACATAAAGTAGTACTTGGCTGCCCCCTGGTGGAGAAAACCCTGCCAGGTTGCTAGCCATCTCTTGTGCGAATATCGTTGGACTTTCACTATATCCCTGTGGTAGTCGGGTGTACGTATACCTTTTGCCCTGAAATGTAAATGCAAACCAATGCTGGCTGTCAGGGTGGATAGGTATTGAGAAAAATGCATTGCTAATATCTACCACGGTGAAATATTTCTGTTGCGGCTTTAAATCATTTAATAAGGTATGTGGGTCTGGCACCGTAGGTGCTCTTGGTATTACTGCATTATTCACAGCTTATAAATCTTGTACCATCTGCCATTCCCCGTTTGCTTTTTTTTTTTAACAGGAAATAGGGGTGTATCACATGGTGAATCAGGAGATTCTACCAGTACTCCTTTTTTGAGTAATGCTGCTTATTATAGGCTTAATTTCTACTTTTGCATTCTTTCCCAAAATGTATTGTTTTTTTCTGTGGTCTAAAAGCTGACTTTGGGGTAATTGTAACTGGTCCTGCTGCTTGAATAAGCCCTACATTTGACTTGCCTGTTGACCACAGAGTTGTTGGAATTTTACACAAGGCCTTTTCTTTTTCTTTTAATAAAATGCTAATCAGCTGTCCTTACTAGATTGCAAGTGTACAGCTGTATGTGTCTGTGTCAACCAATTCAGTTTTGTTTTCATATCCCTTGTCCTGACATTTTTAAATCAGTCTGTTTTCCCATTTTGTTACCTTTTTTCTAAGTCTGCCCATTTAAAACTTTTGTTTTTTGTCAAGCTGACATGTGGCAGTCTATTGGACTTATACAATCTCATGAACTCCTGAGGTAATGAACAGCTTACTACACTGTTTCCCTCAGTATCCCAGCATAAAGTTTGTAATATTAATTTGTCAGCAGGATTTTTACTTATATTTTTATTAGGTCCTGGTGTGCTACAGTAGTATGGAGTACAATGTAACAAGTGCTGCTGATCAGTGTCAAGGAGGGTACCTTACTGATGGCTACGTTTATCAGTTCTTTGGTTACTGCCCTGGACCAATCATAACTAGGTCCTGGCTGTACCAATAATAGGCTTCACCCTCTGATCACACCACAAGAGCATTCATTTGTCTTTGTGCTTCCATACCCTGCATGGTAGGAACTACTGCTATGCCAAATATCTGCACAAGGTCTTTTCCCAGTAAGTTTACTGGATATTTTTGCAGAAACTACAATTTTACTTTTCTGAGTCATACCTGAAACAGGGTCAGTTATTGCTATATTATGGGAAAGTGGTTCCCTGTATAGCTGTCTATTTGCTGCTTTTACTAATATATAATCAGGTGATTTAGAATGTTTTGGTAACTTGGAGGGTGTATCAAAGTCCGTGACGCTCCTGAGTCACACAGGAATTTGACCTTTCTTCCCTCCACCAGAAGTGTTACTTCTGGTTTTGTATTTGCTAGGTAGAGCTCCAGGCTCAACAATGCTAAATCTAAAATTTTATTTTCATTTTATTCTTTACATCTGTTTGTACTTCCTCTATTCCCTCTACTACATTCACATTTTCTTTTGTTTATTAACCTTTCCTGATGATTTTTGGTTATTATCACTATTATATAGTCAGTCCACATCTCCTTTATCTTCTGTTATTGCTTTCTTATTTTGTTTATAGTCCCTAGCTAGATGCCCTTTTTACCTGACTGTAATACAAATACTTCAGCTCCGTCTTCAGCAGTGAAGACTTGTGCCCTTTTTTTCTCTTTTTACTATTAAGGTGTCTTTCAGTACGTCTAGCATACTCAAGTAAGGCTTGCAGCCTGCTTGTTCAGTGATTTGTCATATGCCTTGTAATAAAACTACTAACAGAGGCAATGCAACCTTTTAAAATGTATATATATTTTTGTTTTAATTGTTATTTTAAGCATTTTAATAATCTAGCATAATATCCATCTACTGTCTCATTTTCCTGTTGTAGGCATTAATTAATGCAAGTCCAGTCTACTCTAAGTTTTCATTTTTCAGAGATTTTGTCTGTTAGACCTTTTACTCTGTTGTCTAAAAATGTTTCAGAATTTTTTAAGCTTCTGTTTTTCTTTTGCCTGACGCCCTGCATCAGATTAAAGCTTGTTTAAGGAGCTTAACTAGTGAAAGTTTATCTAGTTTACTATCAAATTTATACTTGTTAACCCATTTTGCGAAATATCTCACATTATCTGCTCTCTGTAATTGCATATATTTTGCATCTTCTGTTAGGGGCGGGTCACGTGACCCTTTAGTGCATTCGTTTCCCATGTCTCTGAAAGAAAAAAGAAGAGAGAGAGAGAGAGAGAGAGAGAGAGAGAAAACAACAACAGAACTGTTACGTAACCCTTTCTCTTGTACCACGTGGTATCTCTATTCCGCGTATTCACAGTAGTGTCTAGAATGACTGTTTACTTTGTTTTGCTTTATTTGGTGATCTATGACACAAGATACAATACTTCGACTACCTCTCTCCCTGCTATCACAAACCTTAGCAATAGCACAGTGTAACCTGGTCCCCGATCTAAAACAAAAACAAAGAGAGGAATTCTGCTTACCCGAGCCTCCTGCTTATGTTTGATAGGCTTTTTAGGACCCAGTTTTCCGCTTTTCGGCCACAGATCAGATAAGTGGACAGCCTCTTTAGGCACGACAATTCAGTCGGAGGTCTTTCCTTCTTCTGCGCAGACTTCAGTACCACCTATATATTCTGACCTGTAGCTTACCAAGGGAATTCCGGCACGATTAGGACCAAGATGTTAAATAAATTCGTTAGAGTCAGACTGTAAAAATCATTGAGTTATTCAAACACAATGTCAATTAATAACAAACAATAATGCAGGAAAGCTTGAGTATCTTAAAGCTCTAATGTACATTAGGAGGCAAAAAACCATACACAAAGTTTGTATAGAATTTTGACTGCTTTATTGACCAAAACACATTGGTTATATACATTTCATTATCAGTTTTGCCCACCTTACTGGTGTGGTCAGTGACAGGGTCTTTACATCATAGTAATTCATAAAAAGTGCTGAATTTGTGTTTTGCAAAAAGTCCTTTTCCCATGAGAATGTTGCAGCCTTGCAAGCAGCTGGTCAGTCACGATGACCTCCTGAGGATGTAGCCAATTCAAGGTTCTCTGATTAGTTCCAATACAATAGATGTATGTCTTCCTTAAAGCCTCCCTTTGTCTTCCTTGCTCCCAGCTGCGCACTATCAGAGATAGTGCGACAAGGCTACTCTCCTGGTGGAGGCAGGAAAGAGGACACACATGCGAACAGATTTATTATTTTCTAACTTTGCAAAATAATCTTTACTTGAAAGACATGAGCCAGACTGCATCTGCAAGCTGCCAAGGTCAAATTTCTGATTACACTGCAGCTTGTGCTTCAAGCAATAATATGCAGGTTTATTTCTACTGTTATTCTAGTAAGACAGAATTAAATGCATTACCTTTATTCTTTATTTTTAAGTACATTTATTCCTAACTAGAGCACACATTTCTCTATATATTTGATCACACAACTTATATATGTTTGAATGTTTAAATACACATCTTCCTAAGCAGCACACATTGTAAATATATTTTTCTAGGCAGCATGTATGTAAATATATTTTCTAAGCAGCATGTATAGATTTTTCTAACAGTTTTCTTTTGTTATATACCCTGTTTAGTGAAGATACTACCAGTGGGGCTTGTTTTTATGGTTTGCTTTGGGCTTATCTCTTGAAGGTATGGCAGCATTTATGCAGTCTTTCAGATGTTTGTATAGTCACTCTGAGACTTTCTGAATAGGTAGCTGTGGTCTCAGGGTTGGGAGAACCCTTGAATTTTCACAAACTGTCACTTAATAGGATGTATTTTACCTTACAGCTACTGGTTCAGTGAGTGAGTTTCTTACAAGTGAGGAAGTGACAAGAGGGTGCAAGACTCTCCCATGTGAGTGAGAACCAGATCCAGTGTGTTTGATCCTCTGGTTGGAGTTTGCACTGTTTCAGGGGTTTGTGTTAAATTCCAGGAAGGATTGTGCCTGTGAGTTTGAGACTGTGAACTTTTCCCAGTCTATAGAGGGGTAGTTGAAGTCACCCATGAATATGATGTTTGGTTGGATGATAAACACCTCTAGTAGGTTTAGGTAAGCCTCATAAAACTCTAGAGGCATAAATGGTGACATGTAGATAGCCATTATATAGTAAGAGATCTTACAATAGAGAAAATTCATGTGTAAGTCAGAGGTATCATCCTGTTTAACCAACTTGGAGGTATTTTTCTTTAACACAGATCAAAACACCTTCACTTCTGGCCCCAGTCTGTGCTGTTGTTGATCTAACTGTGTGGTAGGCACTTTCTATGGCTTTAAACCAAGTATCAGGCATAGCACTGATGTCTACACTCTCCATAGTGAGAAGGGTTTGATAGGCATGGAGTCTTTTTTGTCTAGGCTCTGAGCATTGATAACATTTTAAGGTTGTTTGTTTGTAGACTTTTTCGCTATTTTGGTAGTTTTGTCTTTTTGTCATTACCTATAAAAGGCTCAAGGAGGCAGATAAAGTTCTAGTCTGTATCTGAAGTCCTGGGTGGGATAGATACAAGCCATCCCTGGCAATGTAATATGGTCTTTTGACCATGTTCTCATATACTAACAAATATTGGATCCCCATGGAATGACACCATAAAACATGCCAATTATTAAAATCAATTTTATGTTCATACTGTGGCATCATCTTTGGTGAAGGTAGAATGCTGCTCAGTGCGAGGCTCATACATATCTGACACATATTCCAAGTGATCCATTATGTCTCTTTTCATATAGTTCAGTGAGTATGCCTCAGATCATTTATACATATATGGACTATGATAGAATCACCTTTGTACCTGAGGTACAGTAACTTGAGTGCTTGCATGAAACTTTGGATCTTGCCTCCAGATAGGTGACTAGCTGTTACCTTCTTCTTGTCCAATCTGGCAAGTGGGGCATGTATGCCATACAGTGAAGTCCCTAGTGCTGCTATTTGGTGGCTTTTGGAGGTCTTTAAGATTTGGGACGGTTTTGTTTAAGCACCACAGCATAAGACAACCTGTGTGTGTGTTGAATGGTATATGCAGTAGCTCTCAGAACATTCTAGTAGTTGTGTAACATCTAGGAGATGCAGCATATCGTTCTGGCTGCAGATCACAACTTTGCTCAACAAACAGGGGCAAAGCTAAAAATAATAGATAGAAAACCCATTATTGTTGTTCATACCTTTCAAGTGACTTCATTATGTAGTATGTTTTTCATTTTGAGTCTTAAAGTCTATGCTTCTCACTGTTCCACATTTAAAGGGCATGTTACGCAGTCAGTGTTAAGAATTTTTCTAAAGTCATGGGCAGCCGAGCAGTATGCTCAGGAATAATGAAAACTTATTTTTATCATATTTAGTGGCAGTAACAGTTTCAGGTGATAACAGAGTGCAGTGGACTTTGTGTATCCACATTACTCGGTATTCTAGATTTGCACTTACTTGCGATCTAGTGTTCTCTAAAATCGCTGTAGGGACTAACTCGGTCAACAACATCTAGAGAAATTAGTAGGGTGCTTTCAATAAGGCTAGTTTGCGTTTCAATATATATTTTTTTACTATTCAAGATGGTTAAGCTAGTTTTACAAATATGAACTTGCTACTCATCCTCACTCTTCCTAAACAGGTGTGTAAAACATTAAAGGGTTTTTGGTATTATTTAGGATATACTTCAGGTACAGTCAGTGAAGTCAGTTAAGTTTGGGCTGACATACAGAAAAGATCAAAATCCAGCATTCCAAAATTTAAGTTAGCTTTTGGACTGGAAGTCTTTGCAGTACAGACATTCGAGCCTCAGTATGGAAGTCAGGTCAAATACCCATACTACTCAGAAAGAAGAGACTGTTTTAAGTTAATATACGTGCAGAAACTTTAGATATATTTACTGTTACCCAGCATTCCAGATAGCACTGTTAACGAAGACAGTATTCAGATATCATTAACATCTAATAAAGCATTATTAACTGGGCTACCATATTTGCAGTATATGTTTTGTGAAAGTACAGAAAGGCTTGGCCCAAAAGGAGAGACTGGCACCTGTTCAGCATGGTGTCATTATTCACTACATGTAATTCACTACCTTTTCTCCTAAAGTTGTTAGTAGTTGTTATAAGTAATCGTGATAGTAATAGTAGTGTAGCTTACTGCTGTACACTGTTCAGATCTCTGTTTTTATGCCATGGTTTTGGTGGTTACCAGATGTTGCTACATTATTTTTGAATCATGTGCACACGTGTTTTTCCTATCATTCCATTTTGCAGCAATTATTTTCACATCATGTAAGTGGACTTTCTCATTCTAAAATATGTCTTTATTTTAGTTTATTCAATAGAACTATACTTATTAAGTTTAATAAATATACATTTGTATTTCCTGTTGTTCAACAGCTGCCAGGTACTTCCTGATTCTGAGTCATGTGTATTTTGATTATGAAATCAAATAAAATATCTAGAGTACCTTGACCCTGTCGGCAGCATCCTCAACTAACTGGCAGTTCCCTTGCGACTTAGCCCCTCTAAGTGCCAGAGCAAGGAAAGACTACCATTCCTCACTGGAAAGACATAAGAGCAAGGCAGTAAGACAAAACAGCACGGCAGCTTCTACCGAAGAGCCAAGGCAGTTCCCTTGCAATGTAGCCCCTCTAAGTGCCAGAGCAAGGAAAGACTACCATTCCTCACTGGAAAGACATAAGAGCAAGGCAGTAAGACAAAACAGCTCGGCAGCTTTTACCGAAGAGCCAAGGTGGTTCACAAATATAACACTTTATTGTTTGAGGCTGCTGTCTGTGGGTCTAAGGTACACTAAATAATTTCCCTCATGTACCAGGTTTTCTCCGAAATAACAAAACCTTACTTAAATACGTTCATTCCAGCGAAAAACCTTAGTAAAACTACCTGCATTTACAGCTAAATACATACCTAGCTGAGCTTTAAGCTGTTTGATATGGTATAGCCCCGCTCCGCTCACCCTCGCCCAGGCTCTCTCTGCTCTCCTCCCTGCCCCCTATTCCCATCCGCCCCCTCTATATCTTCATTTATAACCACATAGCCATGCCCCCACCACTCTGCTCCAATCACCTTCTTGCTTAACTAATTATTTCTCTTTGTTCACATCTCTCTTCCTCATTCTGCTACTTGCATTCTTTAGATCCTACCTGCCTCTCTTCCTCAAACCTTATTCTCCAACAACTGATAGTGGACTACTAACTCACTACCCCTACAGACATGTGGTACTCTATTCTACTACCTACCCTATTAGCTCCATACCTCTTTACCTTATATGAAACACAACCTCTCCTAGGACTCCATGTCTCAAATGGTCATACCAACAACCCTGAAACCAAACATACCAACTTTTATCACATCAGTAATACCAAGCCGCTTCTTATATCATGCTCCTACTCCCAACACACTCACACCAGTAAAATCAGCCCTAGACTCAAAAAATACTGTAAAATAATAGATAAATTTCTGAAATTTATCTCTAAGTTAAGACTCAATCTGTTAATTGATGGGGACATACACCCTAACCCTGGCCCTACCAACATTGATACATCCTCTCTCTCTATCAGCAACTTAAGCTACACCCCTACAATTCCCCATCCACCCAACTCTCTCTAAACCTGTCATCTCAACATCCGAAGTATCAATAACAAACTGCATGAACTTCATGCACTCCTTGTTGATCTCGCCCCTGATATTCTGTGTCTCTCAGAGACCTGGTTAAAACCCTCCACTACTGATAATGAAATACTTCCCCCTGGGTATAACATACACAGGCTGGACCGAGCATCTAGAAAAGGGGGTGGGGTGGTGGTACTATACAAATCTGATATGATTGTAACTACAGATGTTATTCAACTGCCTCAGACCAATAATTCTGAAATCCTAGCTACCAAACTGAAAGTTAATAACAGTAAACATATCTACATAATCTGTGTGTACATTCCCCCAGGTAATAATATAGCCACACTAGTAGACATCCTTCATTGGATATCCATCCACTTCCCCCAAGAAACCATACTTCTCGGTGACCTTAATATAGACTGGAGAACTTGTTCCTCTGACTCTCCTACCACTCATATTAACTTGCATTCATTCAAGCAAGTTATTAACACTCCAACTAGAACTGGTAAGCCCAACCAGAAAGAAAGTATACTTGATTGGGTACTCATTAACAATCACCCCAACCTGTATACATATGGTACCCTCTCTGATAGTCTAAGTGATCACCATCTCACATATATAATCAAGCAGAAAGTATGCAACCCCAACCAACCTCTACTAAGACATGTCAGAAATAAAAAAAATTTTGATTTAACCAAATTCCAACTAGAACTAAAATCCTGCAATTGGCCTATGCTAAAACGCCTCCCCTTAGAAGAAGCAGTATTGTACTTTAACAAAAAATTCCTTGAGATTCTTGACTCTCATGCACCCATCCGCTCTAAAAAAACCAAGCCAAAAACTGCACTGTGGCTCTCAAAAGAGACCAGGCTTAAAATTAAACTCAGAGACAAAGCTTGGGCTTTATGGCGAACTACTAAACTCCCTCAGGATCAAATTGAATACAGGCAACTTAGGAATGAAACTAAAAAACTTACACTACTTGACAAAAAACAATACTACAGTAATCTACAATCCTCTAACCAAAATAACCCCCAAAAGTTCTGGGCTGGACTAAACAATCTAATACACCCTGGCAAAACGACTACCCCTGTACCTGAGGCCCTCACCGATAAACCCTTAGAAGTAGTTGCAGACAGTTTTAATCGCTTCTTCACCGAGACTATCCACACCCTAGCTAGCAACTTGCCCCCTAGCCCCTACAGCCCAAACAGCTCCACCTCTAAAAATCTTCCACTATTTAGCTTCCAACCAATTGCTACATCATTTATCCACACCTTATTCAGAAAACTAAAACCTACCACACTCACAGCTGACCAACTTTCAGCTGAATACCTACAAAAATCTGCTGACGCCATTGCCTATCCAATCTCAGTACTTATAAATCGCACATTAATAGAAGCTAATATTCCTAATATCTGGAAAATAGCTTATGTCATCCCTCTCCATAAAGGGGGAGGCTTTACTGAACTATCCAACTATAGGCCAATAGCCATACTCTCTCCCCTAGCCAAAATAATGGAAAAATGTATCCAAAAACAGTTCATGCACCACTTAATAAACAACCATCTCCTGGCAGACACTCAACATGGCTTCAGACCTCAACACAGCACCACTACAGCCCTATTAGCCTTCTCTAACACCATTAACTTTCATCGTAATAACAACCATATCTCTTCAGCCCTATTCCTGGACCTGTCCAAAGCTTTTGATATGATGGATCACCAATTATTAATCCACTCCCTAAAATCACTCTGTCTAGATCTAAAATCACTTCAATGGTTTGATTCCTACCTAAGTGGTAGACAAGCCGCACTCTGGCACTCTAAACTTTCCACCCTATTACCAAACAACCTGGGTGTTCCACAAGGGTCCATACTAGGTCCTCTGTTATTCTCCATCTTCATCAATGATCTTCGCACTGCCATTCCTAAAGTTAACTGCATCCAATACGCAGACGACTCAACACTAATTTGCTCAGCTACATCCCCTACAGAGTTACAGCTAAGTACCCAAACAACGTTTAACACGATAGAAAACTGGCTGTCCAACCACTGCCTGATTCTAAACCCCAAAAAGACTAAAATGCTTATATTCCTACCAACACAAAAGTCCCTCCCCATAAACTTCACAATCAAATCCAAAGATGGCACAATTATCTCTCCTAACCCATCTACTAAACTTCTAGGTGTCACTATTGACAACCACTTAAAGTTTGACCTACACGTTAACCAATTGATCAAAACCATCAATAAAAAACTAGGTCCACTGTACCGATTAAAGAACTTTCTAACTCCCATAGCCAAGGTAGCCATTGCCCATTCTTATCTTTTCTCTACTCTCCTGTACGCATCCCCTCTTCTTCTAAATAACAATAAGTCCAATCTAAATAAACTTTCTACCTGTTACAATCACATTGCCAGATTTGCCACTGGGCTCCCTTTTAGAACACATCACTGCATCAATCTAACTCAGCTTGGTTGGCTCGAACGTCCTAGTCTAGTGCTATACAACCAACTGATCATAGCCAACAAAATCATATACACCCCTGAAAATACCCCTTCACTCAAACACCTAGTCACCCTGTATAACAATCCACGACCACTACGTTCTTCCAACAAAGTCCTCATCCAGACTTACAAAACTAATAACCTAGCCAGTGACTCTCTCCTGTCCAACTCCCTAGGTAGAACCTGGAACCTTTTACCCCCTGAGATTACCTCAATTTCTTCCCTAAATCACTTCAAAGCCAAGCTCAAACTACACTTGGGGTCAAAAAGGTCCTGCTACTGTACCAAGCCTGGCTAATCCTCACTCTTCACAATGAATTAGCCATAATTCTCTCCTTCTAACTAATACATTTCACTCTCACTTACTAATGATGTTAGCTTGAGGTTCCTATGACAATATTAGTAATGTCAACTTCTGACTCCATGTTCTAAAATGTTTTTCGTCACTTCTTCAAGCAACCCAATACTTTTGTACATTGTTTTTGTCTTTTGTTTATGTTTATGTTGCTGTTTTTGTTGGAGCTTTTCTCCCCGGGCCTCCGCTGAAAATGGACATATATCCAGTCGGACTATCCCGGTTAACAAATGTAAAATAAATAAAATAAAAATGGGGGTAAACAGCTTATAGAGGATGCGTGTGTTTTTTGTGGTCTGCAAGAGTATTTCAACGCAATAAGTGACACAAATTGTATCAAAATCACAGTCACTCAACAGACATTTATATTCAAATAAAAAGTGACATAAAAAATGAAACAGGAAAAAATCCCTAGTGAAGTGTATAATGTTTGGCATACACTGTAAGAACAACAATATAACACTGTAATAAATATTTGTCTGCCACGGGATGATCACTCATAGGGAGAAAACTAGGGATACATGAATCACCGCAATGACAGCCTATAGTAAAATAAATTTCTGTGTGTCATAAATCGACTGGATTAGTGTTGGAATTAAAAATGTTACTGAATTGAATGGCTTCTTGGCAATGTGGAATCTCCACCTTTATGTGGGTCTGGGTACTGCAGTCAGTACCTGATGGGAAGCTAGACTGCTACAGTACTAAGATCCATATATAGGTGGAGCTGTTTTGCCAGCTTCTGGAGTTGGAAAGGGGGAGCCTGGGATCATGCAAAATACATGGTTGATTCATTTTATTGTAACTGAGGCATTCCCTCAAATGTCCAAACATGCCATATCTGTTTCAATCCATGATGAACTTTCAATGACTGCATAAATATCTGGACACTGGGCATCTATATTTCTGTGCCCTCAACCCTCAACTGTATTTTTTTTCCTATATGTATTACCACATCACATAATCTGCATGCACATTACAAGCTGTAACATGTGGCAACTTCAGGGTGTGTAAATCATTTTTGCATGTCTTGGATAACTGTACATTAATGTATACACACATGCACACACACATTCTCATACCCACACACACACACACACACACACACACACACACACACACACACACACACACACACACACACACACACACACACACACACACACAGTGATAATAAATATTTTTCGTAACATTAGTACAATGTTGTATAACTATGACCCGTGATATTTCTCATCTGTTTCTGTATACCAGTGTGTGCAAACAGGATAAGCATTAAAAAAGCCAATATTTATGTCAATAAAATCCAAAATCTGATAAAAAGAAAGCTTCTGTCCCACTATAATATATGGAGCCACAGTGGAATTATAATGTTCTAGCTTTTAAAAATGACTTACTTTTCTGTCTATAACCTCCTTAAGAAAATTTATGACTCCATTGTTTGCTTTAAAGCAAAGCAACATAAGACATGAAGCTTCTCCTATCACAGACCACATCTATTAGTTTTTCTTTAATCTCTAGATGATAGTTTTCTTTTACATATGGGACTCATCATCATTTCAGTCTTCGAAAGACATACTGGTGCATATTTCTGTCAAAGTGACTTACCCTCATGTTTCATTTTCTTTCTCATAGGCTATATAACAATATATTCTTTTTAACATATCTTAAATTCCTAAACAGACCTTCATATATGAAGACAGAACATATTTTAATGAATCTGACATAGACTGGAACTATAATATGAATTTGAACATATCCAACATATTACAGAAAATGTTTTCTGACTCAGTTTTAAGCCGTTATCCATTGCTGGTAGGCACAGGTGGAGAATCATCTTTGCACAATGGGACCATTTGCAGCTACTTTGTGAACTATACAAATGCCACATCAAATTTATTTACCCCAATATATCTCTGTACATAATAGCTGTTTTAAGATTCACCTGGTAAGATATTTGAACAGAATAGCATTTTTACTAATTATTTCTTAGAACATACATCCATTGCTCTTAAAATGCACATCTGAACCATTTAGCAAGGCTGTGGTCCTAACTGTTTAGTCTTTGTGACATCCTTCCTCTTTTCGTTTTAAGGCTG
Organism: Protopterus annectens; assembly: GCF_019279795.1. Lineage (NCBI taxonomy): Eukaryota > Metazoa > Chordata > Ceratodontiformes > Protopteridae > Protopterus > Protopterus annectens. The sequence continues at coordinate 1,032,509,250 of NC_056730.1, forward strand.
AATGGTACATTTATTATTTATGGAACATGATTAAGAAAAAAGGATTAATGAAAAGGATAGAAAGATAAGGGTAAGACAACTGAAATAAAGAGAGTGAAACCAATGGATTGCAGTTAAAATATAAGCTATCAGGGATAACAAATGAAAGGCAAAAAGCAGCCAAAATGTTTCTGTGGTTCCTGGAGATAAAAGCAGACAACAAAAAGAAACAAATAAATATAACAAGTTAATGCTACCCTAAGTAAAGTTTTCAAAATTACCTGCTCATGAGATTCACTGATCAGTGAAGGCAAAGCTACCTTAACAGTATTCCTGAGACAGATTAGCATGTTATAATTAAATGCATGTGCTCCCTGAATTAGTAACATCACATTGAATCTTGCAACAGTTTTTATTACTACACATAAATGCAAGAAAAATTAACACTATCTGCAATGACAGTTTGGTATGAAGATTTATAAGGGACTTTGAATTATATTTGGGAGTTACAGCTACTTGGTTCAGACATATGTGAGGCAGGCATGATTTCATACACACACACACACACACACACACACACACACACACACACACACACACACACACACGGTTTAAATTCCTCTTTTGCATTATTCAGCTGTATGCCTCTTGAGTTACAGTTTTAGGCTATTACACTTGAATGGTTGTCATTGCTATGTCATTGAGTTGCTGTCACTTTTTCATGCCACAACATCTGTTATGTATATTATGTACTTAATTTTCCGCTCTGTTTTCACAGCATACTCTCCTGTTCTCTTGCAAACTCAGCTCACCTTCTTTAGTTTTTGTGACTTAGCAGATGCTGTGTATTACATATCATTTTCCCATTGTTTTTTCTTTCTTTCTACTACTCTCTTTTAATAGTGTATGATCAGTCTTCTTTTACTTTGATATCTGGATATGGATAAATATTCAGCCAGGTTCAATAAAACCTACACTAAGTGTACATGATATGTATTTAACAAGATCCCTAGCACATTTTTTGTGTTTACTAGTCACTCAGAAAGATTACACTAAGTGTACATGTAGATTGCACTTTGTGGTAATCTTTATGAACCCCTGTAAATAATTAAACCTGCAAAAAAAATCAATAGGAAAACTAAAATTAGGAGGAAGAAGGTGTGAGTTATGATTGTGTTGTCTGTTCCCTCAGAATGGTGTACAGTTAGTGTACACTTAGTGTGGGCATTATTGAATCCTGGGGATTGTCTAACATTTCTCAGCCTGCACCTCCTTATTTCTTCAGTTGAAAATTCTGCTGCATGATAATATAAGAAGTGTGGTCTTTGTATACTTGTTCTTTCCATATGTGTTTATTTGTGATGCATGCATATTTGATATGTAAAACTCAAAATTTATATGGTGTCATATTTTTATAACAAAACTTAATGGGTCCATTATGGATTTGTACACTGTTTTGAAAGCATATATAAAATGTATTAAATTGAGCACTTCATTTTATGTCAGCACTATATATAAAAATATTTATAAAATATTCCCAGCTGGAGTTATCTGTCAGTAAACAAGCATGATGTCAAATAAATACATATATAAATATTATTACCTCTGTACTCTGTTCTTGAGTCTCCTATTAAACTTCACGATGATGTTGATGTTTTGGCAAGGATCTGGAGATTGCAGGTTCAACTAAATGTGATGGTCAGGTCACAAAGCTTCTTCAAATATTTTGTTTGCAGACATAATTAAGAGATGATAGTTTACAGACAACCACTCAAGTGTTACAAATGTAGCTGTTGAAGAGGCATCTGAATTAACAGAGCGAAGAAACAAAAAGCTGTTTTCAGCCCTCAGATTCATTTTCAAGACTCCGGGGAATCCTGAAACCATTGTTATTTCTTTTTCTCCTGTTGTTTCTGACTCTGATAATAATATAGTTGTAATGTAGATTACAACTCATACTGTATTGTTCAATGAACAGTAGTAAATGTTATGGTATTTCAAAATCTAAGCTTCACAAAAAGACCCTGAAGAAGCTTGTTTAGTGGAACTTTGCCCCTAAACTCACGATCTGCTCTTGAAGTATCAAGTTTACGTTTAAATTCTGACACAGGTAAGATACACAATTTCCTGGCATTGCTTCCCTGAAAAAATAATAATAATGACCTTTGTATCAGAGCATGTTTGCTATGTGTTGATGAACTTGCTGCACTGTCTCACACTCTCTTCTGCTGCACAAACTGCATAACCTCACCTTTTTTGATACTGTTGCATGGTTCTTCAGCTACCTCACTGATAGATCTCAATCAGTGAGATGGCACTCTGCACTCTACCCTCCTTTCCCTGCAAAAATGGGTGTACCTCAGGGGTTTATTCTAGGCCCTTTACTTTTTAATATCTTTACTAATCAGCTCTATACCTCCTGTCCTCAGTTATCTTTAGTGCAATACGCAGATGACTCTGCAGTCATCAGCACCGCCAACTCTCCTTCTAAGCTCTTCTTAGCTACTCAGGCATCTTTTAACTTAGTTGAAACATGGCTCTCTAACAACCAGCTCATCTTGAACCCTA